>NW_024067683.1:1215538-1519423 GCF_009389715.1 Phoenix dactylifera
AAAAGAGGAAAAAAACAACAAACAAATAAAATAGAGAGAGAAAGAGAGTTCAATTTCTCTCTCTTATCTTCTATCCTATTTTTTTCTCTTTTTTTCTTTCTCTTTCTTATTCTTTCTCTACAAAGTTTCTCTCTCTACCTGGACTTTTTCTCTATAGGATTATTGGACCCCATAAGTACACCTCTCTGTGATTTTTGGACTGACCTTTTTGAAAAGTCCTGATCCAAGGGCATCGAGCAGCATGCCAGCCCCCACCCTTGCCCTTGCCAGGTATTGTTAGATTTGGTCACTTTCAATTTTTATTAAACCATTGGTACCCTAGTTTGAATATGACCAGATGAGTTTCATCTTGATCAGATCGACTAGGCATCGGGCACTCTCGCTTGATCAGTCTTATGAGAGTGTTGGAAGTTAGAATTTTTATTTTAGAATAATCATGCTGAAATTTTAGTATAAAAATAATTTTATTGAATAATATGCTTGGATAGGAATTTTCAAAATTGATTGGATTTATTAGTTGGATTACATTCGCAAAGTAAGTAATGTGACTCTTTTTTTAGATTTATCAATAAATTATATAATATTTATATTATTGAGACTACTTTCTATAGTTTTCATTCATTGCAAAAAAAAAACCAATCATAAAAAATGATAAGTATAGGGATCCGATCTAGACTCAATCCAAACCCGACCCAGATCTGATTCGGACCCGATTTTTTTTCGATTGGAATTAGGTTATACATGGATCCAACCCGACCCGAACGATCCATGATGTTAGAAATTTTATCGATGGACCCGACCTGACCCGACCCGATCATTATTGGGTTGGGTTTGGGTCCAACATTGGGACCCGAACAAAGAATGAGATTGGGTCAGGGTTAGTTCTCCCTTGACTTTGCCGAAGCTTGTCAACGTATTTTGAAGCTCATCACATACCCTCGATTGGAGAAGAAGTTACAAGACACTTCTTTCAAGTCTCCACACCTCAAAACCCCCGAGTATCAAATGAAGATCCAATACATGAAAAGTAAGAAAGAAGAGAAGTGAAAGATAGAGAAGGAAGCTGTCAGCTACTTTTCGAGCAACTTGTCAGCTCTTTCTAACATGGCTGGCAGGAATTTAGAGATCTAGTAGGCTATATGTTTATCAAACCTCTTGCACTTGTAGCATTGGATGGCAGATTTGAGCAATTATGGTCATCAATATATCATTATGGGGCTTAGATGACCCAATCTTATTGAGTGTTGGAGTGGCTAGCTTTGGTGCTACCTTGGCCCCTTGATAGGCTTCATACGGGGTTTTTCTCTAGGTTATGACCATTAGAATTAAATTTCTTAGTGAAGCCCATTGAAACTTGCAGACTTGTGAGTTCAAGGTCTCATGAAATCGAACTTCGAAGATGAGCTCGTCAAACTTCTGTCGCTACTACTTGATAAATTGGGTTTCTTGCTTGAACTGGAGCATAAAGGTGTGGAGGGTGTAGGAGTAGTCTGAAGAGATATAATGGTCCTTCCGGCTTTCTCATCTAAGCCTATATTGGGATAAACCTCTTTTCTGTTATATCTAATCCGAGATGGGAATTGTGACTCGACATGCATAACATGATGTAGTGAAGTGGAAACACAAAAACTAATGTTTCCACTTCATAGAAGATCTTAATAACACCCATTTTCTATTCCATGCTAGGAGACATAAAAATTCCATTAAAAGGAGATAAGTAGGTATCTCATAAATAAAAAAATATTTTTTTTGGTACAACGGCTGGTCACACTACTCGGCATATGACCTCCGCTAGTGGGTCATAGTAACTCGGCATACGACCCCCGCCAGCAGGTAAAAGTAGCTTGGCATATAATCCTGCCAATAGATAATAGTAGTTGGTAAAGACTTTGCTGTGGAAATAAAAGCAGCCATAGCAGCATTACCATCTGAGAGTACAGATTTCAAAGCATAGAATAATGGCAAAGTTTTATAATGCATAACCATATTTATGAACTGGCATGATTGGACATGCATTGCTTTATGACTATTTTGAGTATATCATCTATGAAATGCTTTATTTTGCTATAACTGTTATCTTCTTTAAATGATGCATTAGAATATGAATTATTATGGTTGATCCAATAAGATATACATGGTTACTTATTGAGTCGCATAGCTCAAATGATCCTTATTATTTTTTCAGATATATAGGGTTGCTAGGAGCAGAGAGCCTGAAGATTTTTGGGTTGAGAAATTCATTTTGGATGTACAAATTTAAAACTCCGTACTATTTCATTTTGGAAAAATGCGCTGTTGCCAGATATGCAACCCAAGAGGATGGTAAATTGAATTTTTAAAATTCTTTTTGTTTAGAATGCAACGGATAAAATATAATTTCAATTTGAAGATATAAAGGCTTAAACGATGAATGAATAATGGCAGAGATTAAAGTGCAACAGCATAAAGAGATAGACAGACACAAACACAGAGAATTTATAGTGGTTTGGTGTAACCCACACCTACATCCACTCTCCAAGACTCTTGAATATTTTACTATAATCATCCTTATTACAGTATGGTTGTTTTTCGAGCTCATAACCCAACTCGCTGTTTTTCTGGGATCACAATGAACCCAGTCGGTTTTTTCAAGATCACCAACCACAACCTTAACGTGTTTATTTTTTGGATTTACAAACAACCCAGTCGGTTTTCACAAGCTCACCAACCAAAACTTTACATGATTGTTTTTCGGGTTCACAAACAATCGAGTCGGTTTTTACAGGCTCACCAACCAAAACCTTTAACCTTGTTGAATCCTCTGATTCAACAACTTTCAATTGAGGTTTGGAAGAACCTTTTCAGTTTTAGAACAAATAAAACTGTTACAACAGAGTTTAAATAATATCTAATAAATGATGTAACTATGTAAACAAAGCTTCAAAGTAAACAAAATAATAAATATCGATCAAAAGCTTTGAAGATAGTTGTTGGCTGCAGTCGAAGATCTTGATAGCACAGCAGCAACTCCTCTGTTGAATATTTCAACTGATTTCTTCACAATATGGTTTTTTTTTCTAAAAAGCTATTTTATGAGAATTTTATCTTTTTGAAGCTTGGATTTTGGGTGATATAATTTTCTCACTTGATCCTCTCCCTCGTCTTCTTTTTCTCTTGGCATTCCTTTAAATT
Organism: Phoenix dactylifera; assembly: GCF_009389715.1. Taxonomy (NCBI): domain Eukaryota; kingdom Viridiplantae; phylum Streptophyta; class Magnoliopsida; order Arecales; family Arecaceae; genus Phoenix; species Phoenix dactylifera. The sequence goes on from NW_024067683.1 coordinate 1,218,710, forward strand.
TATAGACTATAAGTAGGGCTGGAAGTGGGCTCAGGCCGGCCCGAAGCCCATCGGGTCGAGCCGCCTGCGGGCCGGGCTGTGGGCTAGGCTCAATGCATTTCAGGACGGGCTCGGGCTGAAAACTTAAGCCCAATTCTATTTCGAGCCAGGCTCGAGTATCTCATTGGCCTGGCCCGGGGCCAACCCAAGCCCGAGCCCGCTTCCATCCCGAACCAGAATGGAAGACGGCCCGAAAGTGGGTTACTGCCAGTCGCGACTTACTGGGTATCTCGATTCTCATTGGCTCATATAGTTGGGACTTGGGATTTTTTGCCGAATTGCGATTTGCAGAGGCGAGACGGTGGTCCCGTGGAGGCATGGAGCTAGCCAGCTAGGGTTTCTCACCAGTCGTCGTCGTCGGTTCGTCGAGTGCAGAGGCGAGACGAGAGCGGTGGAGGCGTGGAGCCAGCTAGGGTTTCTCCGCTCCCTTCTCGGATCATCGTCATTGTCGAGTGCCAGTCATCTCGGATCATCACCCTCGTCTCCCTTCTCCTCCAGCCCCTCACCGCCAAAATTGGTTGTTGCTTGAGCTGCATCGGTTCTAGTCGGCTCTCAGGTTAGGGTTTCTTGGACTGATTTTGATGTTTTCCTAGGATGATTAGCGGATTTGGTGCTTTACCTTGTTCTATTCTCTCTTGATAGTAATCAACGGTCCTTCTCGGATCGTCGTCGTCGCCGAGTGCCAGTCATCTCGGATCGTCGCCCTCATCTCCGGTCTCCCTTCTCCTCCAACCCCTCACCGCCAAAATTGGTCGTCGCCTTGAGCTGCATCGGTTCTAGTCGGCTCTCAGGTTAGGGTTTCTTGGACTGATTTTGATGTTCTCCTCCAGCCCCTCCCTTCTCGCAATGTCAAAAGATTTGGAAGCAAACCTAGCAAGGAAAGCACACATCTATATTTTTAAAATGTCATCAGTTCACCACAAAAAAAGAGAAAAAGACTCCCAGCAATAAAAGAGAATTCACCTAATCCTTCAATAACAAACTACACAGGAAGAGAAATCAAAGATTAAATGGTGATGTATTGAGGTAGTATAACCAAGAAAAAGGATGCATGTTATTTCTTCAACATATTGCTGAGTTATCCATTCATAGTTCATTACACGGGTTCTGGGCCAAAAATCAGAATAATACAGAAACAATTTGGTACGAAATCAAGTATCAATTTTCTAAAAGATCAGTTGTTTATAGTTTCACTAAGATGCAATGCTTACCTCCATATTGGTATGAAGAACCAGTACGAAGCCTCCATATTGATAATGCTGCACAATTCAATGTCGATTGCCCAATCTGGACTGATCAACATGTCGCTCGTATGGAGGCCTTTAAGGAGGAGTACCTCCTATAAATAACATAACAAGAATATCTCCTTGTAAATCTTACATGTTTTAAGTAAAAAAGAAGTATAATTTGGTCTCCATTTATCTTTGTTTTCAAATGGCACAGGGTTTTGTATACAAGGGTTCTTGTTGACCCCCTAATGGATTTTGATGAATACAAAACACTAGAGTATAATTTCCGTTATATTAACAATTTACTTGAGCATTTCAGGTGTTTAACTAAGAATATTGTTAAGGATTGTCAAGGCATGTTCCCATATTTTTCGGTGGATTTATTGAAAATTTTTGAGATGAAGAAAACGGATCAGGGGGAGCCGAGACGTCTCCGGTTTGTTCCAGAGACGTCTCTGGCACGCAGAGAAGAAGCTGGGACGTCTGGAGACGTCCCCAGCACCTGTCGAGGCGTCTCGCAGGGTCGGAGTCGACTCCCGGCTTTTTAGAGTCGACTCTCTCAGAGACGGCAGAAAGGCCGATTTCAAGGGATGCGCGCGAGTCGTATCCGAAGGACGCGGAGCCGACTCTCTCAGGAATTCCAGATGACCTGCTTTTTCGTTGAGAAAATGTCGGAACCGTCTCCGACGTCGCGGAGTCGTCCCCACGCATAAAGCATAAAAATCCCGAGACGTCCCCCGAGGCATGCGAGCCGACTCCCTCAGAAAAATAGAAAAACAAGAAATCGAGCTGTTCTTCATCAGAGTCGTCCCCAGAAAGCGCCGAGTCGACTCTAACATTGTCAAAAGATTTTTTATACAGCCGAGACGTCTCTCGTTCAAGCGGAGACATCTCCGGAATGCCTGGGACGCGACTGACACATTTTTGCAGGTTTGTTTGAAATTCTAACGGCTATATTTTTGTGTCTAACGGATCTATTGCTTGTAGAAGTATAAAAAGGAGCTTGTAGAAGTATAACGGATCTAGTGCTCATCATCCACGCTTTCAACGGCAAAGAGGGTTCTTCCGGTTTTGTTGTTCTTCATCGTTTTATTTGCTTTCATAGAAGCTTTTAAATTCTTGTAAAACACTTGAACATTGTGCTTGTTCCAGTCAAGGGACTTGGAACAAGGGTTAGGCGTCCCAAGCCTAGTTTAAATTGGGGGATTGTAGGGTTCGTTGTTAGTCCGGGTTAAAACAACGAGTTGGGTAGTTCACTCGAAAAACTACCGGACTGTAATCGCCGATTATAGTGGAAAATTCCCAAAGGTGTTTGGGGAGTGGATGTAGGAGCAGTGAAAGTTCCGAACCACTACAAACCTCTGTGTTTGCGATTGATTGTGCTTACCACTTTAATTTTACTTTTGCACCTACACTTGTGTGTATTGTTTAATTAGACAAAATTTTTAAAACACCCAATTCACCCCCCTCTTGGGTGACCATCTCTGGGCAACAAGTGGTATCAGAGCAGGTGCTCTGTGTATTCTTGAAGACCTAACCGTCTTTGCCAAAGATCAAGATGGCAACACCCTTCAACAATGTTCCTGCTGAGGGGCAGGCTACCAATAGACCTCCACTTTTCAATAGAACAAATTATTCCTATTGAAAAACTAGAATGAGAATTTTTGTTCAAGCACAAGATTATGCCTTGTGGAGGGCTATAATCAAAGGACCACACGAACCATCTCACACAGTTAATGGCGTTCAGGTTCCCAAACCTGAGGAGGATTGGGATGAGAATGATAGCAAGATGGTTCAACTCAATGCAAGAGCCATGAATACATTGTTTTGTGCTCTAGATGTAAATGAGTTTAATAGAGTCTCTACCTGTAGTTCCGCCAAGGAAATATGGGATAGGCTTGAAGTTACGAGGGTACTAATCAAGTCAAGGAGTCTAAAATGAACATTCTAGTTCACAAATATGAATTATTTAAGATGGAACCCAACGAAACTATTTTATGCATGTTCACACGCTTCACTGATATAATTAATGGTCTAAAGAATTTGGGTAAATCTTACACTAATTCAGAACTTGTGAGGAAAATTCTCAGGTCCTTGCCAAAAATTTGGGAAGCAAAGGTCACGGCGATTGTAGAAGCCAAAGACCTCAACACCTTGGCACTTGAAGAACTATTGGGCTCATTGATGACGCATGAGCTCACCATGAAGCAACATGAAGAAGATGTGCCAAAGAAGAAGACAATCGCCCTCAAGGCCATTTCAAGTAATTCTGAAGAAGAAAGCAGTGAAAGTGAAGAGGGAAGTGAAGATGAAGACTTGGCCTTAATAGTAAGGAAGTTCAAAAAATTCATAAGAAGAAAGAAGGCCTTCCCAAGAAAGAAGTTTGGAGGGAGAAATGATTGGAAAAAGGAAAAAGAAAAAGAAAGAGACCCAATCATATGTTATGATTGCAAGAGACCGGGACACATCCGCTCCGAATGCCCTCAACAGAAGAAGCACTATGGAAAGAAGAAGAAGAAGGCGTTGAAAGCGACTTGGGATGATAGTGACACATCCTCTTCCGAGGAAGAGAAGGAAGAGACCGCCAATTTGTGTTTCATGGCATTCGATGACGATGAGGTATGTCAAAGCTCAACTACAGATTTTACTTTAGAAGAATTATATAAAGCTTTCCAAGAACTCATGAATGATTGTAGTATGTTAGGAGTAAAAAATAAAGAACTAAAGGCCTCCAATCAAACACTGAAGGATGACATTAAAAGCCTATTGATTGAAAAGGAAAATTATGAAAATGATAGCATTATTGACCTAAAGGATAAAATTTCAGAACTTAGCATTGAGTATGAAACGGCAAATACACTCATTAGGGAATTAAATCTAAGAGTCAAATTCCTACTCACTAGTAATACTTCACTTGCACAAAATGTCGAATCCCTTAAAAATGATAAGGAAGTATTAGCTAAAGAAAATTTGGACCTTAAGGATGAGCTACCCAAGTATAAACCAATTGTGCAGAAATTTACACATAGCTCGGAAAAATTAAATCTTATTCTATCCAATCAAAGAGCTGTTTTTAATAAAGCCGGACTATGATACAAAACTAGCAAACAACAAAAATATCTAAAGAACTTTTTTGTAAAAGCAAAAGATGTCAAAACTGAAAAACCTACATGCTTTTGCTGTGGAAAAAGTGGACATAAATCTTATTCTTGCGTTCAAAGAAAGATTCAAACTAATAAGAACACATTTGTAAAGGGTAAAAAACACAACCAAAATGTGGGTTCCTAAGGGAACCAACTACACTAACCAAGAAGGACCCAAGAAAACTTGAGTACCTAAGAGCTTCACATGATTATTTTGCAGGTATGCCTTGCAGCCGGGAGCAAAAAGAGAATGTGGTATCTTGATAGCGGTTGCTCAAGGCATATGACCGGTGACAAGAGCCTCTTCGTCACCTTGAAATCAAAAGGAGTAGTCACATTTGGAGACAATGCTAAAGGTCAAATCATTGGCGTTGGTAAAATCTCCATATCACCCTCCTCATTTATTGACAATGTATTGTTAGTTAATGAATTAAAACATAATTTATTAAGTATAAGTCAATTTTGTGACAAGGGCTTCAAAGTGTCATTTGAATCTTCTCTATGCATAATTAGTAGTCCAATTGACAATGAGATCATACTTATGGGACATAGGCTTGGAAATGTTTACATGGTAGATCTTGATGATCTCACCATGAAAGATGGCTAATGTCTTGTAGCCATGGATGCCAAGGTCAATGAGACTAGCTGGTTATGGCATCGTAGGTTAGGACATGCTAGCATGGATTTAATTTCTAAATTGATTATAAAAGATCTAGTTAAAGGACTACCAAAAATAGACTTTGAAAAGAACAAAATTTGTGCTGCATGTCAACTAGGGAAACAAACAAGAAGCTCTTTCAAACCTAAGAACATAGTCTCAACATCAAAACCTTTAGAACTAATTCACATGGATTTATTTGGACCCACTAGAACTGCTAGTCTAGGGGGTAAGAAGTTTGGTCTTGTAATTGTTGATGACTTTTCATGTTTTACATGGGTTTCATTTCTTGCCCACAAAGATGAGTCCTTTTCCGCTTTTATCAAGTTTCATAATAGGATTTCGAATGAACTTAACCTTAAACTAAAGGCAATTAGGAGTGATCATGGTACCGAGTTTGAAAATAAGCATTTTGAACAGTTTTGTGAAGAAAACGGTATCAATCACAATTTTTCGGCCCCTAGGACACCCCAACAAAATGGGATGGTAGAAAGGAAGAATCGCACACTAGCAGATATGGCTCGTACCATGCTGTGCGAATCGGATCTACCAAAGTATTTTTGGGCTGAAGCAATCAATACTGCCTGCGATATTTTAAACCGTGCTTTAGTTAGATCAATTTTAAAGAAAACACCTTATGAGTTGCTGAAAAATAAGAAGCCCAATATAAGTTATTTTCATATTTTCGGCTGTCGCTGCTTTATTTTAAACAATGGAAAGGACAATCTAAGTAAGTTTAGTGCTAAATCAGATGAGGGGATCTTTTTAGGTTATTCCTCATCTAGTAGAGCATACAGGGTCTTCAACAAGAGAACTCTCGTTGTTGAAGAATCCATTCATGTTATTTTTGATGAAGCTAATGGAGATTCTTCTAGAAAATAAGAAGATGGTGATGCAGGTATACTTGAAGACAAAATGAAGGAGTTCTCCATACAAGACAAACAACATGAGGATGAAATCAAAGAAGATACAATTCAACAAGATGAAGAAGATCAACCCCCAGCAAGAAATCAAGATCTTCCGAGGGAATAGAGGTATGCACATGGTCATCCAAGGGATCTAATCCTTGGTGACCCTTCACAAGGGGTAAGGACAAGATCCTCTTTAAGAAACACTAGTAATTATTTTGCATTCGTTTCACAGATAGAGCCTAAATCACTAGAAGAAGCCGAAAAAGATGAGAATTGGATAAATGCTATGCAAGAGGAATTAAACCAATTTGAAAGAAATCAAGTTTGGACTCTAATGAAAAGACCCCCTAATGTTTCAATTATAGGCACCAAGTGGGTATATAGAAATAAACTAGATGAAGATGGAACAGTAATAAGAAACAAAGCTAGGTTGGTAGCCAAAGGCTACAATCAGGAAGAAGGCATAGATTTTGATGAAACTTTCGCTCCTGTTGCCAGGTTAGAGGCTATTAGACTACTTTTGACATATGCATGCTTCATGAATTTCAAACTCTATCAAATGGATGTAAAAAGTGTATTTTTAAATGGTTATATAATGGAGAAAGTTTATGTAGAACAACCTCTAGGTTTTGAAAACCACTTACATCCAGATTATGTTTTTAAATTGCATAAAGCATTGTATGGACTTAAGAAAGCCCCTAGGGTGTGGTATGAAAGATTAAGTAATTTTCTAATTGAAAATGAGTTTAAAAGAGGAAATGTAGACAAAACACATTTCATTAAAAGAAAAGGGAATGACTTATTGCTTGTGCAAATTTATGTGGATGATATAATTTTTGGTGCTACTAATGATAGTCTTTGTCAAGAGTTTGCTAAGCTTATGCATGGAGAATTCGAAATGAGCATGATGGGTGAGCTCAACTTCTTCCTTGGGCTACAAATAAAACAATCAGAGGAAGGCATCTTCATCAGTCAGTCCAAATACATCAAGGAAATGTTGGAGAAGTTCAAGATGAAGGATGCAAAGGAAATCAGCACACCCATGGGCTCAAGTTGCAAACTTGACAAAGATGAAAAAGATAAATGTGTAGATTGCAATTGTACAGAGGTAAGATAGGGTCTTTACTTTACCTTACTGCTAGTAGACCAGACATATTATTCAGTGTTTGCATGTGTGCTAGATACCAAGCATGTCCTAAGGAATCACACTTACAAGCTGTTAAAAGAATATTCAAATACCTAGTAGGGACATCTAATGCAGGTTTATGGTATTCTAAATAATCTGATTTAAATTTAATTGCTTATTCTGATGCTGATTTTGCCGGGTGCAAACTCGACAGAAAAAAGCACAAGTGGCACCTGTCAATTCTTGGATGCTAATTTGGTTTCTTGGTTTAGCAAGAAACAGAATTCAGTTGCCTTGTCCACAGCTGAGGCTGAGTACATTGCAGCCGGAAGCTGTTGTGCCCAAGTTCTTTGGATTAAGCAACAACTTGAAGATTTTGGTATCAAAATGGACAATATTCCAATTAGATGTGATAATACAAGTGCAATCAATTTAACAAAAAATCCTGTCCAACACTCTAAATCAAAACACATAGAGATTAGGCATCACTTTATAAGAGATCATGTGTTAAAAAATGATGTATTGATTGAGTATGTATGCACTGAAAATCAATTGGCCGATATCTTTACAAAGCCCCTTTGTAAAGATAGGTTCAATTTTTTAAGGAATGCCTTGTGCTTGTATGATCCTAGCAAGTAGATTGAATTTGTAATGCAAGCATGATTTGACTTCAATACTATAGCTTAAATGATTTAACTCCTCAAACATATGCAATGCTTTGTATGCTCTAAAGATACATATGAATGCTACTCAAACCAATAATACACTTCAAGGTCACATATAGCAAACCTAGTGCTTAATAAGTGACAATATGAATCTATCAAATTAGATGACGAATTGTTTGACTTTTCGGAGGATAGTTATCCTCCTTGGACTCTTCATAGAGATATTTTTAGAGCCTATTCCATAGGCATTCAAAATTTGATCAAACATTTCTCATTTCAATATTGATAATTCAAAAATCATTGTCAAACTTTTATAGGATGTATTATTAAGGGGAAGGATCACAAGCAAGCTCACTTTATATTCGCCAAAAGAAATTAAACTGATCATTGAAGTTGAATAAAATGAATTGGGAAAAGATTGGAAACGTTCTGAAATTTTTTAGTGCCGGAGACGTCTCTGGCAAATCGCAGAGACGTCCCCCCGGCGAGACGTCTCGCATTAGTCGCGGAGACGTCTCGGGGACAGAATGAATGTTTTTTTAAAATAGGCTGAAACAGCTCGAGCCGTCCCGAGCTGTTTTCCATCGTCCCCAACAAAATCCTAAACCCTAGCATCCATCTTCTCTCCACCACCAATCGAACCAAAATCACTGCCCATTTCCCTAGATTTCCGGTCGGTGGCACCTAAGAAAGCTAGGCATAGTGGTGGGAGGCGTCCTAGGGTGGCGAACGACGAGGAACGGAGGGAAGAGCCCTCCGCGCCGTCTCCTCCGGTTGCTCCGCCAACCGTGACTCCCTCCTGTGCGAATCGCACAGTAACAACAGGTAGGCACATAGATTTTCAGTTCTTAGCGAATGAGGGGTTCTCTATTGGAGAGAGACTCCGTGCCCAAGGTTGGGAACACCTATGTTCCCTAAACGTGTCTACCTGTCCTGGCCTAATGAGAGAAGTTTTTGGCAATTTGGCTTTAGGGAGCTCGGGGTACACCGGGTATGTTCGAGGCACATTGGTAGAAGTCAATGAGGATATTTTATCTAGTTTATTGCAAATACCTAAGTACGGTGAGGCTCCGACCTCACATCCTCAAAGGGAGATTGCTTTAAACCTAATTCTAGGTAGAGAGAACTGCGGTCCTCTTGACATAGTTAAGTCCCAAGACCTCAATGCTGAAATGAGATTGCTCTTGAGCATAATCAACAGGGTCTTGTTCCCAAAAACCGGTCGCTTCGACTTCGTTTCGGAGCGAGACTTGGCCATTATGCACCACATCCTGCTAGGAATTCTCCTAAATCTTCCTAGGCTCATGTTGAACTACATCTCAATCTGTCATAGGTACTCCAGATTCAGCATACCGTATGGGATGGTCTTCACCCTACTTTTCAAGCACTTTAAGGTTCCTATCCCTGAAAATGAGTCAGAGAAACCCTTGAGAAACACTGACTTCTATAACGAGAGCACACTACATAGGATGGAATTTCACAAGAAAAACGGGTCTTGGGTTAAGGTCTGTAAAAGAAAATCCCAAACTGTAGAGCCTGAGATCCATCATCAGGAGCCTATCCACCTCTCTCCTCCACATAGCCCTATACCCTTTACTGATCATATGGAGAGCTTTTCTTTTCCTGATGTACCTTCCAGCTCGGCTGGACCATCCACTTCCATGCCTCCTCCTCCAGCTTGTGGATCGACTCTCTTGTCGAATGAGCAGATGCACACCCTAGCATCCATGGTGTGCCAGCAAATAAGGGAAGAAATGAGATCAGTGATTTCTGCTGAGATAGCTCCCATCCGCACTTCACATGAAGCACTCTTAGAAGAGTTGAAAGAAATCAGAACTCAAATGGAAGCTATAGGGTCAGAATTGGTTTGTGTGGCATCAAACCAAACTAGAAGATCATGTGAGATACAAGCTGAATTGAAGATCATATCGGATAGTCTTCAAGAGCTAACGAGCCCTGAAGGCAATTTGGGCAGTGTGGCTGCCCAGCTTAGAGGGAGGATTGATAGGGCAACCCATGAAATTGAAGCATCAGTGACAGCACTCAATCAGTCTCAGGGAGATAACTTTAGAAGTTTAATGGAAGCAATAAATAGGTTTGTGGAGGCTGCTGCTGCGGCTATTGAGCGTGCTCACCGGTGAGGCACATTTTGTGGACATCTAGGGTTCATCTTTTTGTATAGCCCTAGGCTTATATGAAATTCTTTCTTTTGTGTTTGCAATCAATCCTTGTAATGGCATCAAATGTTGTAATACTATATGAATGCCATATCCCTTCTTTTTGAATCTTGGAGTATGTTTCTAATATTGTGAAATTCTTTCTTTTGTGTTTGCAATCAATCCTTGTAATGGCATCAAATGTTGTAATACTATATGAATGCCATATCCCTTCTTTTTGAATCTTGGAGTATGTTTCTAATATTGTGATGTGCCATGAAAATGTCATAATATACCGTGAATGTTCAAACTTGACAATGTGCAACCATTTCACTATTTTGCCAACTTGACAATGCATATGAAACAGGGGGAGCACAACTTGTAATAATTAAGTTTAAATGGTCTGAAATGAATTCCAAAACAAAGGGGGAGTAAAATTCACCTTCCCAAATCATTGAATGTTTCATGTTAATATGAATGCTGAATTCTAATATGCAAATCTGAAAAAGGAAGTAGAACCATTCAAATAGGCATCGCATTTTGGGGGAATAGGCAAAATTTGTCCCCTTCATTGTTGATGACAAAAAGGGGGAGTAGTATAAAATACAAAATGAAAAGATAAAATTGAAGAATATTGACTTAAAGACAATTGTCCTTCTGGAAAAGAAAGGGGGAGTCAAAAGTATTTGGCTTTTGATTGTCTTTAGCATCAATATTTCATCGATTTACACTTTAACTTGATTCAAATCTAAAAGTGATAGATGATATGCCAAAATTGCTCAAAGAGCTACTAAGATCAATGCTTATACATAAGGATAGAACTGACAGTTGACTATATTGATTTATGCATACTGTATCTAGCTCTAACCAAAACACAATACTTGTACATCTGATCAAATACTGTGTATATGTTTAATTTTAAATTTTGCATATACTCAATGTTTTGTCATCATCAAAAAGGGGGAGATTGTTGACCCCCTAATGGATTTTGATGAATACAAAACACTAGAGTATAATTTTCGTTATATTAACAATTTACTTGAGCATTTCAGGTGTTTAACTAAGAATATTGTTAAGGATTGTCAAGGCATGTTCCCATATTTTTCGGTGGATTTATTGAAGATTTTTGAGATGAAGAAAACGGATCAGGGGCAGCCGAGACGTCTCCGGTTTGTTCCAGAGACGTCTCTGGCACGCAGAGAAGAAGCTGGGACGTCTGGAGACGTCCCCAGCACCTGCCGAGGCGTCTCGCAGGGTCGGAGTCGACTTCCGGCTTTCCAGAGTTGACTCTCTCAGAGACGGCAGAAAGGCCAATTTCAAGGGATGCGCGTGAGTCGTCTCCGAAGGACGCGGAGCCGACTCTCTCAGGGATTTCAGAGGACCTGCTTTTTCGTTGAGAAAACGTCGGAGCCGTCTCCGACGTCGCAGAGTCATCCCCACGCATAAAGCACAAAAATTTCGAGACGTCCCCCGAGGCATGCGAGCCGACTCTCTCAGAAAAATAAGAAATCGAGCTGTTCTTCATCGGAGTCGTCCCCAGAAAGCGCCGAGTCGACTCCAACATTGTCAAAAGATTTTTTATACAGCCGAGACGTCTCTCGTTCAAGCGGAGACGTCTCCGGAATGCCTGGGACGCGACTGACACATTTTTGCAGGTTTGTTTGAAATTCTAACGGCTATATTTTTGTGTCTAACGGATCTATTGCTTGTAAAAGTATAAAAAGGAGCTTTTAAGTGCATAAAAAGAATCTCTAACCAACCAAACACAAAAGCATTCAAGAGAGAAGAAAGAGAAAGAGTCTCAAGGGAGTTGGTGCTTTCAAGAGGAGAAATCAAGTGCATTCAAGTCTTCTTCATCTGATTTCGTGCTCATCTACTCACTCCCACTCGGCAATCAAAGCTCGCATTCAAGCCGACGTAATCAACATCGGAAGAACCACCATCATCCACGCTTTCAACGGCAAAGAGGGTTCTTCCGGTTTTGTTGTTCTTCATCGTTTTATTTGCTTTCATAGAAGCTTTTAAATTCTTGTAAAACACTTGAACATTGTGCTTGTTCCAGTCAAGGGACTTGGAACAAGGGTTAGGCGTCCCAAGCCTAGTTTAAATTGGGGGATTGTAGGGTTCGTCGTTAGCCCGGATTAAAACAACGAGTTGGATAGTTCACTTGAAAAACTACCGGACTGTAATCGCCGATTATAGTGAAAAATTTCCAAAGGTGTTTGGGGAGTGGATGTAGGAGCAGTGGAAGCTCCGAACCACTATAAACCTCGGTGTTTGCGATTGATTGTGCTTACCACTTTAATTTTACTTTTGCACCTACACTTGTGTGTATTGTTTAATTAGACAAATAAAACACCCAATTCACCCCCCTCTTGGGTGACCATCTCTGGGCAACAGTTCTTATTTCTTATAAGGATTAATTTTAGGGTTCATCTGTTGATTTTTAAATTTTCGTACATATCTGATGCTATAGGTTAAATTTGTGATATTTATTTTGTTATTTTTGCAGATTATTTTTACTAACGTCTCATTCTAAAATGGGTGAAAATAAGATTGTTGAAGATTTAAGGGATGAGGATGATAGAAATGAAGATACTATTGAAAATGTTTGTGACAATTCTTCTAGAAAAAGATCTTGGGTATGGAATCACTTTATTGAGAAAAAAAAATTCTGAAGGGTCAATAGCTAAGTGCAAATATTGTAAAAAAGTTTTAAGTGGGAACACTAAAGGAGGAACGAGTCATCTAAAATGCTATCTTGAAAATGTTTGCAAGAAGTATCAAAAGAATCCGACTAATCAGTTGCTCTTACTATCAAGTTCAAAAGATCCGATAAAGTCTTTCCAATTCAATCAAGAAGAGAGTAGAAAAATTCTTGCAAAATTTATCATATGTGCTGAGCTTCCATTTCGTATTGTTGAGCACACTATTTTTCTAGATTTTATGAGATCTTTTCAACCATTATTCAAAATTATGGGTCGTAAGACTGTAAAACATGATTGTACGGCTTTGTATCAAGAAGAGAGGAAAAAATTGCATGATGTATTCAAGAACCTAAGTTCTCGGGTTAGTTTCACTACTGATATTTGGACATCAAATCAAAAAATTGGTTACATTTCTTTCACAGCACATTATATTGATTCTGATTTTATTCTACATAAGAAGATTATTAGTTTCAAGAAACTCCCATACCCTCACACCAGCTTTGCAATTGAAGATGCTATAAGAAAATGTCTTGTTGAATGGAAATTGGATTGTAAAATATGTTGTATTACTTTGGATAATTGCAGCACAAATGACGCTGTAATGAGAAGGCTCCGAGATCTTTTTTGTTATGCAATGTTGTTTAGTGGGGAGTATAATCATATTAAATGTTGTGCACATATATTAAATATTATAGTTCAGGATGTAATGAAAATCATTCATGAAGCTATTGAATGTATAAGAGAAATTGTTAGATATGTCTCTGCATCCCCATCTCGAATGCAAGCATTTAATGAAATTGTACAACATATGAGACTTCCTGCTAGAAAAGGATCCACTTTGGATGTTTCTACAAGGTGGAATTCTACTTATGAATTGTTGCATGATGCACTTGGTTATAAAGATGCTCTTATTAGATATGCAACTGAGCATTCATGTGTATGCCCCACCAATGATGAATGGAAAAAGGCTTTTATAATTCTTAAATTCTTAGAAGCCTTTCTTGATGCCACTAAAGTATTTTCTGGTTGTAAGTATCCCACATCCAATTTATACCTAAAAGAAGTTTGGAAAATTAGGGCTTTATTGATGGATGAAAGTATCGATACTGATGAAACAGTGAAGCAATTAACAAATGAGATGCTAAAGAAGTTTAACAAATATTGGTCTCAGTGCAATAATTTGTTGGTAATTGCTTCTATTTTGGATCCCAGATCAAAGTTGATATTTGTAGAGTTTTGTTATCAAAAGACATTTGAGTTGGAGGAGTGCAAGAAAAAGATTGATGATATTCGTGCTTGTCTTTTTAAATTGTATAATGAGTATGTAAATGCAACAAGGGTGCATCCCTCTACAAGAATAAGGAGTTTGACATCTTAGCTTGGTGGAAGAGCAATACAGCAGTCTATCCTATACTATCAAGAATGGCACGAGATGTTCTAGCTATTCCAGTCTCCACTATTTCATCTGAGTCGACATTCAGCACTGGTGGTAGAGTTGTGGATCAATATCGAAGCTCTTTGAGCCCATCTACGTAGAAGCCTTAGTTTGTACCCAAGATTGGCTTCGTGAACAATATGATGAAGGTATATAAATCTTTTAAATTTATTTAGTATTTTTTATTTGGGTCGACTCATTAGGTTCGAGGGTCATCCCATGTACCGAAGGAGACGGCTCACTAAACATAAGAATCGGCTCTTTCCTTCAATCCATACAAAATTCCCACGCTTGCCTCAAGAGTCGACTTGTCAATGTCGGAAGTCGACTCGTGTAGATATTGGGTCGGCTCTTCAAACACAAGAGTCGCCTCATTCCTTTAGTGCACATAAATTTCCTGCGCTCCTCCAAGGGTCAACTCATTAATGTCGGGAGTCGGCTCATATAGAAATTGAGTCACCTCCTTAAACACAAGAGTTGGCTCTTCTAATTGGTCTCAGGCGGTGATTCTTCTCTATTTTTCTTGAACTATACAGGGGTCGACTTATTTTTTGTATGGGTCGACTCATTAAGTTTTTCACAGATTTTTCAGAGATCTTTGATTTTATTCTTCTTGATTCTTGGAGGTTGTAAGTGTAACTTTTGTCTAGAGGTCTAACCTTTCATATTTAAGCCAACATCATTAGAGTACATATTTAACTCAATTATTTTTGTGATTATCAAAATCCATCCTTTAAGATTAACAATCTCCCTCTTTTTGATGATAACGAAACTATTGAGTCTAAAAGAATTTTGCAATAATTTTCAGAGCATGTTTGCAATATAGTTCAGATCCAAAAAGATACTTAGAAAGTTCAGAATATTCAATAAAATTTAGTATGAGAGCACTTCTTGCAATAAGATTCAGAGCAAGAAAATATTCAAAATATGTGCATTATTGAGTTTTAAGACTTTCAATATGTGAATTCTATATGTTTATGAAAAAATCTCCCCCTTTATATTATGATTAAACAAATTATGCTTCTCCCCCTATCTTTTGTCATTTATCAATTTTTTTCAATAAGATTTTTGATATAAAACAATCTATTTTCTTCTCCCCTTTTTGAAATTCCTTTACTTCTCCACCTTTCTTGAAATTCTTTTACTTCTCCCCTTTTTTGTCATCAATAAAAGGGTGAGGGGTTAGAAAGTTTTCTACTTATAGATCCTGATTTAAGCATCAAGAGTTAAGGAGAATAATTGAATAGTAGGTACAGATTGATAATAATTTATTACAGAATTAGAGTTTCAGTGGGAGTTTCAGTGCCAATATTTTAGAGCATTTTGACTTAAAAAGATCAAAGCTTTTTGACTTATAGATATAGAAGTATTTTTAAATGTATCATAGCCTTTTAATTCAAGCTTGATCCAACATAGCTTATCACCATACCAAAACAATTTGTGAATGTATCAAAGCTAATATATTATAGCTTTTTACCTTATTAATGTATCAGAGTTTTTGATATTTGTAATTGTATCAGAGCATATTATAATATTAGAGTTTTAGATGATTTTAACTTAAAAATCAGAGCAAGTTAATCTCAGAATATATTAGAGCCTTTTGACTTAAGAGTGTATTAGGGTTTTTTAATTTTTTACTGTATCAGAACATGTTAACCTAAGAAAAGCCTTTTGATTTTAAGAATATATTAGAGCAGTTGGAGACAATCAAAACATAAAAATTGCCCTTAAGACATAGTTCATTGAAAAGAAAACATATATTTCATTGATAACACAACATTTTACAAAGGATGTTTACATATAACCAAAAAATGATTGTCAAACTGAAATACAAAATATGTGAGAATTGTTTGGACAAGAAATTTCAGATTTGGTCAGGTGACAGTTGATCTAATAAACATCTAGACCTAGGTAGATGGTCCACACTGATCGGCCTTCTTGTCTCCTAGAAGTTGGCTAACTTTGGATTCTAGAATGGATGACTGAGAGCCTTTTTCCTTAATTTGCTGCGATGACCATTGGATTTCATTTCCTTGGTGCCTAGTATTTTCTTCAATGGCTCCAAGTTTTCTTTGTTGGGTTGCAGCAAGTGTCTTTAAGCCTTCCAACTCAGTCTTTATTTCTTTCACCATTATAGTTAGATCATAGACTGAGTTCCAGCAGACTCCAGATCGAAAGAGATGTTGTAGTATGTGATCTCTAATAAATTTCAGCTAGTCTCTCTCTAGCCTAAGGGATTAAACAAGTGGCCTTTCTGTTGAGTTACTCCCGTTCGATGCGACGTTCGCAGCGGAATTCGAATGGGACGTCGTTCATTGCATGAACACGCCTCGGATTGTAGAATTCAAAAATTTTCTGGATCCAAATCCAGAAAATCTTTGAATTCATTAGGGAGGGGAGATTAGGATCTGAGGAAGGTTGATTAAGATTCATAAAATTAAAACTAAAATCAGAAAAAATTAATTTGAAAATCTCATCTTCAAAAATTCTACAGGTGAAGAACACCACAGCCTGATGATCTATCTAGGTTTCTGTTTGAGCCACACAATCATCCAGCCTCTACAGGTATCCACACGAGGATCTAATCATCTGAGATAGGGTCTTACCGGAGTGCTAGCTCCTTGCAAAGATCTCTCATGACTATCATATAGATTAGAAGATAAAAATCTGCAACATACCTCCTTAAAGAAGAACCCTTTTTTCTTTGATCTTACTCGCAACGGAGGAAGAGGAAGGAGGGACCTTTGCTTGTGGATCTTCCTTGCCTTGCTGCTGTGGAAGAAGAGGATGGAGAAGACCCTCTTGCTGCCATGGGAAGGGAGGAAGAAAGGAAGAGGAGGCGTGGAGAGGAAGAGAAAAATTAATTCATAACTTCTTCCTTGCTACCCTTTTATAGATTGGGTTTAGGGCTCCTCCTAATCTTATTAGGAGTATGGGACTATAACCCATTCTTGGATTAATACCAAGTGTCCAATCCTTGTGCTCATAAATGCATGACATGTGTCTATTTAATCAATTGATTAATTTTTTAATCACAATAGGATTTCTAATTTCATTAGGAGAATTAATTGATTTGGGAGCATGCATCCTACGACGCCATGTGGACTTTAAAGTTCGCATAGTGTGAACATGACTTAAGTCATATTCATCCTACGACGACATATGTTCTTTAAAATCCGCACAAATCTTAGTTTAATCAAATTAACCCAATCATGAACCCAAATCAATTTGGGTCGAACCCAATTTGATTTGGCTCATTAAATCAGCCCAATTGCAATCCAATTGCAATCAATTCCACTTAATTCTTCTTCCATTAACTCACTAACACTTAGTGGGTTAATTCAATCACCAATCATATTGATGATTGATTTCTATTATGATTCCAAATCACAATTATGATAGTCTGACTAATTAAATCTTCTATGTGTGTGACCCCGTAGGTTCTATTCTGACTGGTAGTGAGAAATATTGATATCTCCATCTCAATATCATTGAAACTCCTTTCAATGGACTGAAACGATTTCAGTTCAAATCTTAGGGTTCACTGATCACCAAGTGAATGCCTTCGAGTCTCACAATCCACTAGTGACACCTAGCAGTATGTGGTGGCAACCCAGCAGAATGGAATATCTGAACCTCTTGGTGCAGTTAACGTATGATACAATCCCTCTATCATGGATTCCGACATGACAGAGGTTATGGATATCTCGTCAAATCCCATCGTCTGTCATATGTCAAATTTATACGACTTCCAGTTCGAGATATGGAAAACTCTTTTTCCAAAATACCTGATCAGAAATTTATCGAACTCAGTCTCATAAATCACATAGGATCTCTCCTAATCTATCAAGGTCGATAGATACCATCTAGATGCAACTCTATTCCAAAATGAACCTACCGCAGCCAATCCGCACTACAAGGATCCGAATGACTAGGGCCCAAGTTCATATGCTCGTCAAACTACAGCAACCTCATAGTGAATAGCTGAGGCATCGCAGGTCAAAGGATCAGTCATACAACTACAGCATAAGTAGTCGCTGACGAGTGGATAGATATCCATGTGACTACTATCTTTGGTCACGCTCAGTACCTTGTTCTCTAACAAGTACTTGCATAATCACTCCAGTGTCTCTACACCGTGGACTCGAGACTCGTCCATCTGACTAAGTGATCTGTGCACTAATCTCAGCGGATCGATCACCGTCCCTCGTGATGGATCCATCGATCAGGAGCATTTAGAAATTAATCCCTAATGACACATGCCTCAAATTCTCAACTTCTTGAAATTATGTGTCATCATCTATTAATTTCTTGGACGATTCATGGACACATATAAACATGAATGAAAAATAAATTACCCAATCTTATTTATTAATAAGTGTCAAATTATAATTTTATGCCCCAGATTACAAATATGTGTCAGCCACGTTGGCTTCTAGGGCATACTTCTAACAATCTTCCACTTGCACTAAAGCCAATCAGACATATATTTAACTCCCATTTTTTCAAGATGGACTTCTAATTTCTTCTGACTCAGCTGCTTAGTAAATGGGTCCGCCACGTTATCAGTGGAGTCTACTCTCTGCACCTCTACATATTTCTTTTTGAGGTAGTCGCGAATTAGATGAAATCGCCGCTCTATGTGCTTAGACTTCTGGTGAGACCTCGGCTCCTTAGCCAGTGCTATGGCATCGTTGTTGTCGCAGAAAAGAGTTATGGCATCTGATGACATGACTCCTAGCTCTTCGACAAACTTCTTGTACCAGAATGCTTCCTTCGCAGCATCCGATGCAGCAATGTATTCTACTTCCATGGTAGAATTTGCAATAATCGGTTGCTTGGAACTCTTCCAATTTACCGATCCTCTATTGCATAAGAATACATATCCTGATGTAGACTTTCTATCATCAGGGTCAGTCATGAAGTCTGAATCAGTATATCCTTCTACCTTTAACTCTGTGCCTCCTCCAAAGACCAAAAACATATCCTTAGTCCTTCTCAAGTACTTAAAGATATTTTTCACAGCTATCCAATGCTCCTCGGCTGGATTTAACTGATATCTGCTCGTGACACTCATAGCAGTGCTATATCAGATCGAGTACATAGCATGGCATACATGAGGCTCCCTATTGCCGATGCATAAGGGATCCTACTCATGCGCTGAATCTCTTCAGATATTTTGGGGCACATCTTTTTGGAGAGATTTATCTCATGCCTTAGGGGTAATAATCCCCTCTTAGAGTTTTTCATGCTGAACCTCTTCAGCACTTCCTCTATGTACATTTTCTGTGATAGGCCAAGCATCCTCTTAGATCTATCTCTATAGACCTTAATCCCCAAAATATAAGATGCTTCACCTAGATCTTTCATGGAGAACTTCTTAGACAGCCATAACATGACCGATGTGAGTATGGAAATATCATTCCCAATTAAGAGTATATCATCCACGTACAATATGAGAAATACTATAGCCCTCCCACTGACCTTTTTGTACACACATGGTTCCTCTTCATTCTTGATGAAATCAAATGATTTGATCACATCATCGAAATGAGTGTTCCAACTCCGAGATGCTTGCTTTAGTCCATAAATGGATCTTTGCAGCTTGCAGACCTTGTGATCACCATCACTGAAAGTGAAACCCTGAGGTTGTTCCATATAGATATTTTCCTCAAGATATCCATTAAGAAAAGCATTTTTCACATCCATCTGCCATATCTCATAATCATGATAAGCTGTAATGGCAAGTAACGTTCGAATGAACTTCAGCATGGCCACCGGTGAAAAAGTATCCCGATAGTCAATGCCTTCGCGCTGACTATAACCTTTTGCCACCAACCTTGCCTTATAGGTCTCTACCTTGCCATCTGAACCCATTTTTCTTTTGTAGATCCATTTACACCCAATAGGTACTATACCTTCAGGTGGATCTACTAAGGTCCATACTTGGTTGGAATGCATGGAGTCTATTTCTGACTTCATCGCATCCATCCATTTTTTGGAGTCGATGTCTAACATCGATTCGTTTTAGGTCTTGGATCATTAGTATGATCTCTTTCTTCCATGAGGAACTCTTCCTCTATTTCCTCTGTAAGCATACCTAAGTATCTTTCAGGAGGATGGGAGATCCTACTGGATCTACGAAGTGGACGAGGTTCTTCATGTATTGGCTCAATGTGAATAGGTTCACTAGGCTCAATTGCTCGTTGCTCTTCAGAGACTTTCTGGTTGAGCTCAATTTTTCTCCCACTGCCTCTATCAAGGATAAACTGTTTTTTCAAGAAGATGGCATGTCGGCTCACAAACACTTTGTGATCTTCTGGGATGTAAAAATTGTATCCTAACGACTCTTTAGGATATCCAATAAAACGAGCACCAATTGTCCTAAACTCTAACTTGTCCGCCTGTTGTCGCTTGACTTGGGCTGGACATCCCCAAATTTTGAGATAACCAAGACTTGGTTTCTTACCATGCCATATCTCATACGGTGTGGTAGGAACGGACTTAGAGGAAACTCTATTCAATATATAGATAGCAGTAAGTAGGGCATCTCCCCACAAGAATAAGGGTAAGTCAGTGAAGCTCATCATGGACCTGACCATATCCAATAAGGTCCGATTCCTCCTTTCTGACACTCCGTTGAGTTGAGGTATTCCAGGAGGTGTCCATTGTAAAACTATACCATTTTGTTTGAGATAATCGCGAAACTCTCCACTAAGGTATTCTCCTCCTCGATCTGATCGAAGAACCATTTTTCTGTCTGTTTTTCTACTTCAAATCTGAATTCTTTGAACCTTTCAAATGCTTCAGATTTATGTCTCATAAGATAGACATAACCATACAATGAGAAATCATCGATAAAAGTAATAAAGTAGAAAAATTGATCCCTAGCCTGCACATCGAATGGGCCACACACATCAGTGTGTACTAGGGCAAGTATTTCAGTGGACCTCTCCCCGTGTCCTACAAAGGATAATTTGGCCATTTTTTCTTGAAGGCAGGATTCACAAATCGGATATGACTCAGAAGTCAATGAACTCAAAAGCCCATGTTTCTCCAATTTGTTAATTCTGTTTTCTCCTATATGACCAAGTCAGAGGTGCCATAAATACTTTTGATTTATCTCATCTCTAGATCTTTTTGATCCTATGGTACTCACTGTATGCTCAGATACATTCACAGATACATCCATATGTATGTGATAGAGACCGTCAATCATAAAACCACGTCCAAACAGTTTATTTCGCAAATAAATAGAAACGTAGTCTTTATTGAAATTAAATTCATAATGTTCATGTGCTAGACAAGATACAGAAATCAAATTTCTGCTAGCACTAGGTACAAAATAACAATCTCTAAGTATCAAACTAAATCCTAACGGTATATGCAAAGAAAATGTGCCAACAGCAACAGCAGCAACTCTTGCTCCATTGCCAACCCTTAGGGTTATTGCACATTCCGTAAGCCTTCTACTTTCCTTTAGACCCTGCATGGTAGTGCACAAGTGAACACTAGAACCAGAGTTTATAACCCAACTGGAAATAGAAGAAACTGTTAGATTAGTTTCAATAATGAGCATATTAGACATACCTTCAGAAGGCGTGTCACCCTTCTTGCTCTTTATGTTTTCCATGTAGATAGGACAGTTCCTCTTCCAATGGCCGTCTTCATTGCAATGGAAATATTTTTCTTTGGGTTCGGCCTTCTTCTTAGAAACTTCCTTCTTCAGCTTTTTCTCGGTCTTCTGCTTCTTCGCAGGCTTCTTCTTCTTCCCAGTAGACTTTCTCTTGGAAGTAGAAGTTAGCTCAGCAGCGAGAACTGTGCCTCTTGAACCTTTCAAGGCTCCCTCAGTTGTCACCAACATATTCAACAATTCAAGTTTGGTGCATTTAATTTTATTCATATGGTAGTTTACAATAAACTGCCCATATGAAGATGGCAACGATTGTAGGATCAAATCCGTTTGCAAATCCTTGTGCATGGTCATGCCAAGCTCCTCAAGATCCTTGATTATGGTCAAACCATGTTTATGGACGGAATGCCCATCACGCATCTTGGCTTTGAAGAGCCGCTTGGACACTTCAAACCTTGCTGCGCGACTCTGTTCACCATACAACTCTTGTAGATGATCAAGTATGTCCTTAGCAGTCTTCATGCTCTCATGCTGACATTGCAATTCGTTGGACATGGATGCGAAAATGTAGCACCTAACCTTATTATCGTCATCCAACCATTTTGCATGCGTCTCACGTTGCTCATTGGTTGCACGGGTTGGTAACACCGGGAGTTCATGGTCAAGAACATAAGCTATCTTTTCGCAACTCAAGACAATCTTCAAGTTACGGAGCCAATCTTTATAGTTTGGTCCGGTCAACCTATTGTTATCTAGAATTCGAACTATCGGGTTGGAAGCCATTGACATCTGCAGAGAGTAAAGATTCTAATTAGAAATTTGTATTTGACATTAATTTGTTTTAGAGACTTTTAAAACAAAATTGGATCAAATCCTTCCACTATTTCTCAGATCTCTCACACTCTCCTGGTAAAGATACGGAAACCTGCGACTTAGGGTTTCGAGTGGGGTGCTGCGGTCCCACCAATCTACATGTCACCTCACCTAACAGTTATTGGAGACACATAGACGATGAGTGTACAACTCTTGTACAATGCTTCGTAAGCATATTGAGCTAACCTGGTCTCCAAATCATAAGGACCTCACCTAACAGTTATTGGATCCGTTCCTTGGTTAAGTCAGACCCACCGTATATCCCACGAAAATAAAGCTGTGATTGGATCCTCACCTAACAGTTATTGGAGCCCAACCCCACCTTTACCCCACAACATCTCATGTTAATAGAGAGGTCCAATCCTCCGATGCAACTAGCCCACTGTATCCAGCCGAGACTAATCAACCCGGAAAGATCTTAGCAACTCTACTACGGTGGAAGACCAATTAACTTAATATTGTGTAATCAGATCTTAGTGATTCCAACTTTGAGCTTTTCATAGGAGGTAATCGATCAATTGGCCAGGTAAGCAGGTGGGAGGCTCCCCTTACTCAGAGAGTAAGGTCCTAATTAAGTAACCACCTTTGAGCTTGCCTAGACACCAATTAGATCAATTAATCAAATATGGCTAGCTCAATATATCGTTCACTCTTAATTGATTTAGGGAGGTTTTAGGTCTCTTAGGATTTACATCTAATGTAACCATCTACCCTATACCATATGTCATTCGATTTACATCTTATGTAAATGTCACATTGGTTTAGGTTTACATCCTATGTAATTATGAAACCCTTTCATATATTATGTAATTACATCTTATATAAATGATATAATTGTTTCAGTTTACATCTTATGTAAATGTCCTATTGTTTAAGGGTTTTATTTACATCTCATGCAAATAAATTTTTGTTTAACTAATACATACATCTCATGCATACATTATTTTAAACATAACCTTAAACAAGTATGAACATTATGATTACCATATGCATCTCATGTATATTTTCAGATCTGAAATTTTAAACCTATTATGTTATTCTCTGGATTTCATATCATGCATTACTTGAATTAAAACATTGTAATCTAATTGCAATTCTAAAATAATTTGCAAGATCATAGCAAATAAAAATCTGCATGCTGAAAATTTCAGCAACCTGAAATTTCAGCATGCAGAAAATCCAGCAAGCATAATTTCTTTAAAAATTATATTAAAAATGTGGTAATCAATCCTCAAGTCCTAATCATGCTCCCTAGAACCATGGCTCTGATACAACTGCTGAGTTATTCCCCGTTCGATGCGACATTCGCAGCGGAATTCGAACGGAACGTCGTTCATTGCATGAACACGCCTCGGATCGTAGAATTCAAAAATTTTTCTGGATCCAAATCCAAAAGATCTTTGAATTCATTAGGAAGGGGAGATTAGGATCTGAGGAAGGTTGATTAAGATTCATAAAACTGAAACTAAAATCAGAAAAAATTAATTTGAAGATCTCATCTTCAAAAATTCTGCAGGTGAAGAACACCACAGCCTGATGATCTATCTAGGTTCCTGTTTGAGCCACACAATTGTCCGGCCTCTACAGGTATCCACACAAGGATCTAATCATCTGAGATAGGGTCTTACCGGAGTGCTAGCTCCTTGCAAAGACCTCTCATGACTATCATATAGATTAGAAGATAAAAATCTGCAACATATCTCCTTAAAGAAAAATCCTTTCTTCTTTGATCTTGCTCGCAACGGAGGAAGAGGAAGGAGGGACCTTTGCTTGTGGATCTTCCTTGCCTTGCTGCCGTGGAAGAAGAGGATGGAGAAGACCCTCTTGCTGCCGTGGGAAGGGAGGAAGAAAGGAAGAGGAGGCGTGGAGAGGAAGAGGAGAATTAATTCATAACTTCTCCCTTGCTACCCTTTTATAGATTGGATTTAGGGCTCCTCCTAATCTTATTAGGAGTATGGGACTATAACCCATTCTTGGATTAATGCCAAGTGTCCAATCCTTGTGCTCATAAATGCATGACATTTGTCTATTTAATCAATTGATTAATTTTCTAATCACATTAGGATTCCTAATCTCATTAGGAGAATTAATTGATTTGGGAGCATGCATCCTACGACGCCATATGGACTTTAAAGTCCGCATAGTGTGAACATGACTTAAGTCATATTCATCCTACGACAACATGTGGTCTTTAAAATCCGCACAAACCTTGGTTTAATCAAATTGACCCAATCATGAACCCAAATCAATTTGGGTTGAACCCAATTTGATTTGGCTCATTAAATCAGCCCAATTGCAATCCAATTGTAATCAATTCCACTTAATTCTTCTTTCATTAACTCACTAACACTTAGTGGGTTAATTCAATCACCAATCATATTGATGATTGATTTCTATTATGATTCCAAATCATAATTATGATAGTCTGACTAATTAAATCCTCTATGTGTGTGACCCCGTATGTTCTATTCTGACTGGTAGTGAGAAATATTGAGATCTCCATCTCAATATCACTGAAACTCTTTTCAGTGGACTGAAATTCCTTTCAGTGGACTGAAACGATTTCAGTTCAAATCTTAGGGTTCACTGATCACCAAGTGAATGCCTTCGAGTCTCACAATCCACTAGCGACACCTAGCAGTATGTGGTGGCAACCCAGCAGAATGGAATATCTGAACCTCTTGGTGCAGTTAACGTATGATACAATCCCTCTATCATGGATCCCGACGTGACGGAGGTTATGGATATCTCGTCAAATTCCATCGTCTGTCATATGTCAAATTTATACAACTTCCAGTTCGAGATATGGAAAACTCTTTTTTCAAAATACCTGGCTAGGAATTTATCGAACTCAGTCTCATAAATCACATAGGATCTCTCCTAATCTATCAAGGTCGATAGATCCCATCTAGATGCAACCCTATTCCAAAATGAACCTACTGCAGCCAATCCGCACTACAAGGACCCGAATGACTAGGGCCCAAGTTCACATGCTCGTCAAACTACAGCAACCTCACAGTGAATAGCTGAGGCATCGCAGGTCAAAGGACCAGTCATACAACTGCAGCATAAGTAGTCACTAATGAGTGGATAGACATCCATATGACTACTATCTTTGGTCACGCTCAGTACCTTGTTCTCTAACAAGTGCTGCATAATCATGTTCTCTACACCGTGGACTCGAGACCTGTCCATCTGACTAAGTGATCTGTGCACTAATTGTTGGGAACCCGCCCATGCCGCAGAAAATTCAAAAAAATTCAGATGGCAGCGGAATCGGCATAAGCGGGATCGACGTTCATCGCATGAACGTTGTTTCATGAATCGTTCATAGTTAGATAAGAATTAAAACTTTTTAAACCTTTAGGAAGATCAGATCTTCACCTTGTGCGGGTAGATGATCACCGCAAACTGAAGTTCGTGGTCTAGGATGAAGGTTCGCTTGAAGCCGTTCAAGTGTCCGGCCTCTACGGGTATCCACACGAAGCAGGATCCGATCCAAGCTCTCTATCTCACCGGGGTGCTAGCTCCCTTACAGAGATAGCTTTTGATGGCTGATCTCCTCTCTTTCTTTCAACTCTTGAATGCACTTGAGAGGAGGAAGAAGAAGGATGAAGAAGAGGAAGAAGAAGAATCCCCACGCAGCCTTCTTTCTTTTCCCTGCGTTGGAAGGAAGAAGGGAGGAAGAGGATGCCGCCAACACCTTTGGCTTTTATCTTCCTTGCTTGCGGCTGAACCAAGAGGAGAGGAGAGGGAGGCGTACGGCAAGGAGGAAGAGGACTTCTTCTATGCCCTAGGTGCCGCCCACAAGTACCTTTTTATAGACATGTGGAGCTCCTAACATTTAGGAGTTCTTGATGTCTTTCCTAAGAGGGGGCGCCGTCTCTTCTCCCTTCTCCACGTGGAAAGGGGAGGGGCTTATCCCCTTCCTCATGGTAAACCCTAATCCATATTAGGTAGGGATTGGAATGCCCTAATGTGGTCAAGCCCTAATCCAATTAGGCTTAGCCCAAGGGTGAACCAATTTGGATCCAATCTAGGTAAGTCCTAATCCAATTAGAACTTAAATCAATTTTGACTCAATTGAACTCTTCAATCCTAATCCAATTAGAAGTCTTATTGATTCATTAGATTAATAATTAATTGTGACTTAAGAAACCCTAATCCAAATTAGGACATATATAATTTTAGTCCTAATCCAATTAGGACTCTATTTGAATCCGAAGTCCTAATCCGATTAGGACTCTAGGAATCCTACTCCAAGTAGGAATCCAATTTTGATTCAAAACTCGTAATCTCATTAGGATTGCAGGAATCCTATTCCAAGTAGGAATCCCAGTCCTACTCCAACTAGAATTTCCAGTCCTAATCCAATTAGGACTCTAGGAATCCTACTCGAAGTAGGACTCTTGTTTCAAGTCCAATTAATTAATTTCCTTTGTTCCTTCTTCAACTGAATATCAATCGAATTGATTACTTGTGATTCATAATCACTTTTCAACCATCGGATCGGCCAATACTTCTAGTGTGTGTGACCCCATAGGTTCTACTCTGACTGGTAGTGAGATATATTGTGATCTCTATCACTATATCATTGAAAACTCCTTTCAATGGGTTGGAACGATTCCAACTCAACTCATTAGGGTTTATCGATCATCGAGATAATCCCTGTGAGTCCCACCATCCACCAGTGACACCTAGCAGCATATAGTGGCTACCCAGTAGAATAGAAAGATGAACCTCTAGGTGCAGTTACCATGTGATACAGTCCTACTATCGTGGATCCCTACAGGACGGAGGTCATGGACAACTCGTCAAACCCCATCGTCTGTCATATGTCAAAATTTATTCGACTCGAGTTCGATAGTGGAAAACTCTTTCTCCACTTTATATTACTGCCCTGGCCAAGGTCTTAGAACTCAGTCTAACAAATCACATAGGATCACTCCTCTTCTATCAAGGTCGATAGATTCCTTGTAGGTGCATACCCTACTCCTACAGTGAACCTACTGCAGCCAATCTACACTGCATGGACCCATATGGCTAGAGACCATGTATGTGTGCAGTCAAACTACAATAACCTCACTGTGAGTAGCCGAAGCACCGCAGGTCAAAGGACCAGTTACACTACTGCAACATCAAGCAAGTCACTGACGAGTGGATAGACATCCAAGTGACTTCTTGTCTTGGTCACGCTCAGTACCCTTGTTCTCTAACAAGCACCTGCACTATCACTTCAGTGTCCCTACACTGTGGACTCAAGTCTCGTCCATCCAGAAGAAAAGTGATCTGTGCACTGATCGGATCGATCACCGTCCTCGTGATGATCCATTGATCAGGAGCATTTAGAAATTAATCACCAATGATACATGGCTCAAATTCTCAACTCTTGAGAATATGCATCATCATCTTATTAATTTCTTGGACGATTCATAGACACATAAATAATATGAATGAAAAGATGCCTTTTATTTATTCAATAATAAATAGTCAAGTACAAAATTATGTCCCTAGAATTAACAATGTGTCAGCCAGATTGGCTTCTAGGGCATACATCTAACAATCTCCCACTTGCACTAAAGCCAATCAGTCATATATCTAAGCCCCATCTTCTCAAGGTGGGTTTCAGTCTTTTGCTGACTTAGCTGCTTAGTGAACGGGTCTGCCACGTTATCCGCGGAGTCTACTCTCTGCACCTCTACATATTTCTTCTCAACATAGTCGCGTATGAGATGGAAGCGCCGCTCTATGTGCTTGGACTTCTGATGAGACCTTGGCTCCATAGCTAGTGCTATGGTGCCAATGTTATCGCAGTAAAGTGTTATGGCATCTAATGACATTACACCTATCTCTGCAATGAACTTTTAACCAGAAGATTTCCACTGCACCCTTAGATACGGCTTAACATTCAGCTTCTAAGGTAGAATCTATAATGATAGGTTGTTTGGAACTCTTCCAATTTACTGAACCACCATTGCACATATTCTGATGTAGACTTTCTATCATCAATATGTGTGCATCCTTCTACCTTCAACTCTGATCTTCTTCTAAAGACCAAGAATATGTCCTTAGTTCTTCTCAAGTACTTAAGACTGTTCTTCACAGCTATCCAGTGCTTCTTGCCTGGATCTGATTGACATATGCTCGTGACATTCACAGCATGTACTATATCAAGTCATGTACATAGCATGGCATACATGAGGCTCCCTATTGCTGATGCATAGGGGATTTTGCTCATGCGTTGAATCTCTTCAGATGTGTTGGGGCACATCTTCTTGGAGAGATTAATTCCATGCCTTAGGGGTAAGAGACCCCTTTTAGAGTTTTCCATGCTGAACCTTTTCAGCACTTCCTCTATGTACATCTTCTGTGATAGGCCAAGCATCCTTTTAGATCTATCTCTATAGACCTTTATTCCCAAAATATAGGATGCTTCCCCAAAGTCTTTCATGGAGAACCTTTTTGACAACCAGACCTTGACCGAGGTTAGCATGGGAATATCATTCCCTATCAGGAGGATGTCGTACAGTACGAGAAATACGACAGCGCTCCCACTAACCCTTTTGTAAACACACGGTTCCTTTTCGTTTTTGATGAAATCAAACGTTTTGATTGCGTCATTGAAACGAGTGTTCCAACTCCGAGATGCTTGCTTTAGTCCATAGATGGACCTTTGCAGCTTGCAGACCTTGTGATCTCCATCACTGGAAGTGAAACCCAAAGGCTGTTCCATATAGATGTCTTCATCAAGATATCCATTCAGGAAAGCTGTTTTCACATCCATCTGCCAGATTTCATAATCATGAAATGCTGCAATGGCAAGCAATGTTCGGATGGATTTCAGCATGGCTACAGGTGAAAAAGTCTCCTGATAGTCAATGCCCTCGCGCTGACTATACCCTTTCGCCACAAGCTTTGCCTTATAGGTCTCTACCTCTCCATCCGAACTTATCTTTCTTTTGTATATCCATTTGCATCCAATAGGTACAATACCTTCTGGTGGGTCTACTAAGGTCCAGACTTGGTTGGAATGCATGGAGTCTAACTCTGACTTCATAGCTTCCAACCATTTCTCGGAATCGATATCAGATATCGCCTTGTTGTAGGTTTTGGAATCTTGTATGTGATCCCTATCTCCCACTAGGAACATTTCCTTGGTATCCTCTTCTATTATACCTAAGTATCTATCGGGAGGATGGGAGACCCTACTAGATCTACGAGGTGGTTGAGGGACATCGTGTACTGGCTCTGTATGAATGGGTTCGATAGAATCCATGACTCGTTGCTTTTCAGAGACTTTCTCTTCAAGCTCAATTTTCCTCCTACTGCCTCTATCAAGGATAAACTATTTTCATGAAGATAGCATGGCGTCTCACAAACACTTTGTGATCCTTTGGGATAAAAAATTGTATCCTAATAACTCTTTCATGATATTCAATAAAACAAGCATTAATTGTCCTATCCTCTAACTTGTCCGCCTGTTGTCGCTTGACGTGGGCCGGACATCCCCAAATCTTGAGATGACCAATACTCGGCTTCTTACCATGTCATATCTCATATGGTGTGGTAGGAACGGACTTTTAGAGGTAATTCTATTCAACAAGTGTTACGGGGGAACTTAGCCACCATGCCCCACGTGACCGGCATGCGCGCCCAGGAAGACTACGGCAGCCCCTTGATCCAGCAATCCGACCCCGAGTCGGACATCTTCGTCTCCGCAGCCCGACCCCGAGTCGGCTGCCCCTTGATCCAGCAATCCGACCCCGAGTCGGACATCTTCGTCTCCGCAGCCCGACCCCGAGTCGGCTGCCCCTTGATCCAGCAATCCGACCCCGAGTCGGATATCTTCGGCTCCGCAGCCCGACCCCGAGTCGGCAGCCCCTTGATCCAGCAATCCGACCCCGAGTCGGATATCTTCGTCTCCGCAGCCCGACCCCGAGTCGGCTGCCCCTTGATCCAGCAATCCGACCCCGAGTCGGATATCTTCGGCTCCGCAGCCCGACCCCGAGTCGGCAGCCCCTTGATCCAGCAATCCGACCCCGAGTCGGATATCTTCGTCTCCGCAGCCCGACCCCGAGTCGGACATCTCTCAATAACGACAGGCTATTCCCCAGAGGCACGCCGCAGCCTCCTGCTCCACTACTCCCTGCAACGGTTGTATCTGGCGCTGCTCCACGATCCCCTGTAACAGCCGTACAAGGCGGAGCTCCACTACGCCCTGTCATGGCCGTACCCAGCGCTGCCCCACGACGCCCTGTAACGGCCGTGTCAGTGGCAGCTCCATCGTGCCCCACGATGACGAACCCCCCTGAAAGACCCCCCAGCCTGGTATATATGCGGCTGGGGGAGGAGGGGGGGTAAGCAAGAACTTCCAGTGCATTCTCTTACTTGCTACTATTATCTCTCCTTCTCCTCCAATCTCCTCTGACTTGATCGTCGGAGGGCCCCCACTACCCCAGTGGTGGTGCGAGGCTTGCTTGCAGGTTTTCCGGTCGAAGGTGGAGCGCAATCAACACCAACCAAGGCAACTCAAACGGAACCCCGTTCACACCGCTGTGCCAATCGTTCTCGGTTTGGACCACCAGCAACAGTTGGCGCTAGAAGGAGGGCCCGAATCTCAGAGCGATCGTAATGGCACGGCGAGGTGGTCGTGGAGCTTCCAATGCCTCCGGTCGCGGGGCCTCTCGCGCCTCCGGTCGGGAGGCCGCTGCATCTCCAACACATTCTTAGCAACACTCCACCGTTCCACCCCCCATTCAGATGGTCGAAGCCGCTCAGTTCGACCAGTTAGCCCAGCAGGTTCGCACCCTCGCGGAGGCAGTGCAGAACCTGCAGGGTGTGATGTCTCGGGCGCCGCAGCGGGCCCAGGAGCCGCTGTTCCCTGAGCGCTCACCTGTCCTCCTCAACCCGCGCTCCTTCCTCTCCCATGGGGAGGAGCGCCGGCGCGAGGAAGATTCTCGAGCACGGTCCATTCTGCCAGGACCTTCCCATCGGAGCTGCGCGGGGTACGAGAGGCGGGCCCGGGCGCGTTCCCAAACCCCCCAGTCCTCAAGGAACCCGCGCTCCAGTCGGTCCCCCTCTCGGTGCTCCTTGTCTCCCACCCATCGGTCGCGCTCCCTGGACCGGCGGGTGGACGATCTCCACCGACAACTCCAGGTCCTGAAGGGCCACTCCAAAGATCCCTTCGCCGACTTGGAGATCTCCTCCCAGCCGGCGCTTGCCTCGAGGATCCTGCGGACCCCGAATCCGCCGGGGTTTAAAATGCCGGCGATCGAGCCCTATGACGGGGCGGCGGACCCGCGGGATCACGTCGAGAGTTTCAGGACCCTTATGCTCCTCCACGGAGCATCAGATCCTCTCCTCTGCAAGGCCTTTCCGGCGACCCTCCGTGGCCCGGCAAGGGCGTGGTTCGCCGGCTTGGAGGCTAACTCAATCCAGTCCTTCGACCAGTTTACTCGCCTCTTCATCACCCATTTCGCCGTCAGTAGCCGGCGGCGACTGGTCTCCGACTCCCTCTTTGATGTCCGGCAAAACGAGGGAGAAAGCTTGCGGGATTATCTTACCCGCTTCAACAAGGCTACGCTGAAAGTCCGGAACCTGAGCCAGGAGGTGGCTCTTTCAGCCCTGAAGCGTGGCTTCCGAAAGGGCATACTCACCTTCTCCCTGGACAAACGCCTGCCGCGGAGCTTCCCGGAGCTGTTGTCCCGGGCGAACCAGTATGCGGACGCCGAGGAGGCGGCCGCCCACGGGAGCAAGGAGGCCGCCGAGATCCCTCCAAAGCTCGGGAAGAAAAGGCGAAAAGAGGCACGCCAGAGGAGGAGCCCGACGCCTCAACGTCGGCGCAGAAGCCTGTCGCCGGCGAGGAACCACGGCGCC
This sequence comes from Phoenix dactylifera, assembly GCF_009389715.1. NCBI lineage: Eukaryota > Viridiplantae > Streptophyta > Magnoliopsida > Arecales > Arecaceae > Phoenix > Phoenix dactylifera. Next base: position 1,251,162 of record NW_024067683.1, read on the forward strand.
CTACGCCCTCGTTCTCCGCCCCGACGTTTCAACCGGTACACTTCTCTCCTGACTCCCCGGGCCCAGATTCTCATGGAAATCAAGGGGCGGGAGGACCTCCCGGTCCCGAGACAGATGAAGAAGATTCCTGGGAGGAGGCCCTCTCGGGCGTACTGTGAGTACCACCGGGACCACGGCCACGACACCGAAGATTGCTTCCAGCTTCGGGACGAGATCGAGGCTCTCATCCGCCGAGGGCGTCTCGGTCGATATGTGAACGACCGACGTCCCCCCGCAGACCCGCGTCCGGCCGACCCGGCCCCTCAGGAGCCTCGGGAGCAGAATCGACCCGTCGCGGGCGTGATCCACACTATCACTGGGGGCTGCCCCCGGCCCGAGAGGAACGCAGGGGGCTCGACTGAAGCGTCAGGGGCAGCCGTCGCAAAGAGGCAGAGGGTCGGTAATGTAATCACTTTTTGTGATGAAGATGTAAAGGGGGTTCAGACCCCCCACGATGACGCCATGGTGATCTCCCTCACTATGGCAAACTATGATGTAAGGCGTGTTCTTGTGGATAGTGGAAGCTCAGCTGATATTTTGTTTTACGAGGCCTTCCAAAAGATGAGCTTGTCCAGACAATTGTTGCACAAAACATCCACCCCCCTCATAGGATTCACTGGTGACGCTATCTCGGCCGAAGGTGTCGTTGAGCTGCCTGTGACTGCGGGCGTTGCACCCGCAGAAGCCACGGTGCGGCTCGGGTTCTTGGTCGTCCGTGTTCCCTCGGCCTACAACGCTATCCTCGGACGACCCGGACTGAACGCCCTTCGCGCGGTGGTCTCTACGTACCACTTGCTCATGCGGTTCCCCACGGCGGCCGGAATTGGAGAGGTCCGAGGTGACCAACCGACCGCAAGGCAATGTTTCCTAGCAACTCTCAAAGGGAAGAAGCCCGTAGAAGCCTTAAGCGTCGAGTCCCTCGACGCTAGAGACGAGGTGGCCTTGCGGCACGGGGAGCCGGCCGAGGGTGTGATCGAAGTTCCCCTCGAGGAAGGTCGCCCGGACAGGACGATCCGGGTCGGCGCCAATCTCGACCTGGGAGCTCGGGCCCGGTTGGTGGAATTCCTCCGAGCCAATGTCGATGTGTTTGCCTGGTCGGCGGCCGATGTACCTGGAATCGACCCGGAGGTCATTTCTCACGCCCTCAACGTCGACCCGACCCACCGACCGGTAAAACAGAAGAAGAGACACTGTGCCCCGGATCGGATCCGAGTGGTCGACCAGGAGGTAGACAAGCTCTTGAAGGCAGGATTCATAAGGAAGGTCAGCTACCCCGAATGGCTGGCAAATGTCGTACTTGTCCGAAAGGCGAGCGGAAAGTGGAGGATGTGCGTCGACTACACCGACCTGAACAAGGCATGCCCCAAGGATAGCTTTCCGCTTCCGCGGATAGACCAACTGGTCGACGCGACTTCCGGATATCAGCTGCTGTCTTTCATGGACGCCTTCTCCGGCTACAACCAGATAATGATGGCTCCACAGGACGAGGAGAAAACTGCTTTTATAACATACCGGGGGCTGTACTGTTACAAGGTAATGCCCTTCGGTCTGAAGAATGCTGGCGCCACTTACCAGCGCCTCGTCAACAAAATCTTCAAAGAGCAAATCGGCCGGAACATGGAGGTGTACGTGGACGATATGCTGGTGAAGAGCCGCCATGCAGACCAGCACATCGCGGATCTGGAGGAGACTTTCGCCACCCTACGGAAGTTTCGCATGAAGCTGAACCCAGCGAAGTGCGCCTTTGGCGCTTCGGCCGGGAGGTTCCTCGGTTTCATTGTCAACCAGCGGGGGATCGAAGCCAACCCGGACAAAATCAAGGCCATCCAAGATATGTCCCCTCCGACCAAAGTGAAGGAGGTTCAGGAGCTCGCTGGGAGGGTCGCCGCGCTCGGACGATTTGTGGCAAAATCGGCCGAACGCTGCCAACCTTTCTTCAAGGTGTTGAAACGCCCGAAAGACTTCCTCTGGACGGCCGAATGTCAAGCAGCATTCGACCAGCTCAAGGAATACTTGGCGTCTCCTCCCCTGCTGTCCAAGCCGCAAGAAGGGGAGATGCTCTACCTCTATCTGGCGGTCTCCCCAACCGCAGTCGGTGCGGTACTGGTTCAGGAGAGGCAAAGCTCCAGAAGCCTGTGTACTACATCAGCCGGGTCCTACGGGATGCCGAGACGCGGTATACGAAGGCTGAAAAGATCGCCTTCGCGCTGCTGACCGCGACCAGGAGGCTTCGCCCCTATTTTCAGGCCCATTCTGTCACCCTCTTGACCGATCAACCGCTGCGGCAGATCCTCAGCAATCCTGAGAATGCGGGACGGCTGGTGAAGTGGGCAGTAGAACTTGGTGAGTTCGACATCCGCTACCAGCCCCGACCCGCCATCAAGGCCCAGGCGCTCGCGGATTTCCTCGCTGAGTGCACGGTGCAAGAGGCGGAACCTAGGTCGCCGGAAACACCCAGCCTCGACCTCCCGATTTGGACGCTTCACATCGATGGGTCGTCGAACCCCGAAGGTGGAGGGGCCGGGCTGGTCCTTACCAGTCCTGATGGAGTGATAGCCGAGTATGCCTTGAGGTTCGGATTTCCAGTGACCAACAACGAGGCGAAGTACGAGGCCCTAGTCACGGGACTCAAACTCACCAAGGAGCTCGGCATCCGGCGCCTGAAGGTCTTCACCGACTCCCAGCTGGTGGTCGGGCAGGTCCGTGGGGAGTTCGAAGCCCGGAACCCGACCATGCAGAATTACGTCCGGAAGGTGCAAGCACTCATTCCCGACCTCGGCAGTGTCGACATCCAGCAGGTCCCAAGAAGTGAAAATGCCAGGGCCGACAGGTTGTCCCGCTTAGTGGGCGCAGACGCGCACAACTTGTCGAGGGCGATCTACCTGGAGACCCTGGATGCCCCGAGCATCGGCGAGGCTGGAGCGGTGATGGCGATTGATCCGGAGCCGTCTTGGATGGACCCGCTTGTCGCCTACCTCGCCGAAGGGATCCTCCCTGAAGACGAAGATCAAGCTCGGCGACTTGTTATGAAGTCCGCCCACTACGTACTCTATGAAGGGAGGCTGTATCGGACCTCGTTCACCGCCCCCCTCTTAAAGTGCCTCCGCCCCTCGGAAGCGGCCTACGTCCTCGGCGAAGTCCACGAAGGTGTTTACGGATCACACTTGGGGGCTAGGTCCTTGGCGCACAAGATCATGAGGCAAGGCTATTATTGGCCTACCCTGTTGGAGGACTCAAAGGATCATGTACGGAAATGCGACGCCTGCCAGCGCCACGCCAGCGTCCAGAGAGTCCCTTCTGTCCCCTTGGCACCAATTACTGCACCCTGGCCCTTCGCCCAGTGGGGAATGGATATCCTCGGACCATTCTCCGTCGCTTCAGCTCAGCAGAAATTTTTGATTGTTGCAATCGACTACTTCACCAAGTGGGTGGAGGCAGAGCCGCTGGCCACTATCACGGAGGCGCAAGTCCGGAAGTTCGTGAAGAAGAACATCATTGTCCGATTTGGGGTACCTCGGGTTTCATCTCGGATAATGGTCGACAGTTCGACAACAAGCATTTCCGTGACTTCTGCGAGGAGTTCGGGATCGAGCATCTGTTCACATCTGTGTCGCATCCCCAAACCAACGGCGAGGCAGAGGTCACAAATCGGACAATCCTCCAAGGAATCAAAGCGCGAATCGGTCGGACGGGGCAAGCTTGGGTCGAAGAACTCGAGAATGTCCTTTGGGCGTATCGGACCACGCATCGGACCCCTACCGGGGAGACGCCTTTCAGCCTAACCTATGGCACGGAAGCCGTTGTCCCCGTGGAGCTCGGACTCCCCTCACCTCGGGTGGCCGCACACCGACCCGAGGCCAATTCGGAGCAACTCCGAGGGAACCTGGATCTCTTGGAAGAAGTGAGGAAAATGGCGCAGGTTCGGATGGCGATGTATCAGCGGAGGGTGGCCCGATATTACAACTCCAAGGTCCGACCGAAGCTTTTCAGAATCAGAGATCTGGTGCTAAGGCGAGCTAAAGCATCTCAACCTGCGGAAGGTGGGAAGCTAGCGCCAAATTGGGAAGGCCCGTATAGGGTTCGCTGGGTAAACCGACCTGGCTCCTACCAGTTGGAGGCCCTAGATGGTCGAGAAATTCCAAGGAGCTGGAATTCCGCTAACCTGCGGATGTATTACCAGTAGAACGACAATGCCAGAAAGACAGTTCAAAAATGTATAACACTTTTCATTTCAATAATTTCCGGTTACAACGGCGTGCTCGTGTGATTACAAGGAATTTTCAGAGGGGAATTAGGGTGTAAAGAAAGTAAAGAAGAGGTGGAGACTCCGAGGAGCTGGAGATCTGGGATCCCGAAACCTCCATCCGAAGCGGCTGCAATCCCACCGGAAGTGGGTGCTTCCAACCGGAGGCGCCATCGACGTCTCACGAAAAAGACGAAGAGCCAGCACGGATGAAGAAGAAGTGGACGAAGGAGAAGTCCACACTGCTCCTACCCAGAGGCGCCATCCACGCCTCAAGAAAAAGACGAGGAGCCGCCGCAGACGAAGCTCCCGCTGCCTCCAGGGGAACGCCACCTCCAAGGGATATTCCGGTCCTCCCCAGTGTTAGGAGAGAGAAGGAATACAAGGGAGAAGAGCATATGGAGGCGCGGTCCCGGATCAAGCGCCTGGTGCAGAGCTCAATCGGGAGGCCGAACTTCAAGGAGGGGAGACGTGATCCCGGATGAAACGCCTAGAGCGGAGTTCCGCCGGGGAGAACCTCCTTGTTGATCCCAGATGAAACGGCTAGTTGGCGGAAGTCGCGATGGGCGCGCCTCCCGTTCCTTCGGTAGGGGTCTTTCAACCATGCGCCGGAGAGGAGGCCCATGATCCATGGCAACCTGAACAGCTCCGGCTTGGCAGGCTCCATCGCACCTGCAACTATATTTATAGCCAAACTACGGCCCCCCGGTCGTTCCGATGCGGGTGGCTCCAATAAATGCGGGCGCATTGAATCCGGAGCCGATCCGGCTCTCGAGGCGTATCTTCCCGCGATTTCCTAAGCGTTATTCTCCTTAATCGCATTCTTTGTGCAGGACACTCCGGGTGGCCTGTACCCCTAGGTCTACATATCTCCGCTCGCGCCCAGGCCGCATCCGCCTCGAAGAACGCGCGTATCACGGCCGCTTAACTGACACTCCTCGCAAGCAGCAACTGGCGATCCGATTTCCCAGGTAACCCCTCAATTAGCATTTAATGCCCATCTGGTGTTCCCCAGGCGACGCTTGGAGAGGAGGAGAAACACGATCGCAGCTGGCCCCGGAGAAATCCCGTCGGGCGGCAAGCCACAGGCGCACGACCAGCGAGCGGAATTTCCCGAGGCTCGGCCCTCGGATGCCAGGCTAACCCGATGATCATCCCGGGAGCATACTAGCCTGAAGCCCCGACCGGTCGCCTCGGCTTGCGCCAGCCTTGGCCGACCAACGAGCGGAATTTTCCGAGGCTCGGCCCTCGGATGCCAGGCTAACCCGATGATCATCCCGGGAGCAGACTAGCCTGAAGCCCCGACCGGTCGCCTCGGCTTGCGCCAGCCTTGGCCGACCAACGAGCGGAATTTTCCGAGGTTCGGCCCTCGGATGCCAGGCTAACCCGATGATCATCCCGGGAGCAGACTAGCCTGAAGCCCCGACCGGTCGCCTCGGCTTGCGCCAGCCTTGGCCGACCAACGAGCGGAATTTCCCGAGGCTCGGCCCTCGGATGCCAGGCTAACCCGATGATCATCCCGGGAGCAGACTAGCCTGAAGCCCCGACCGGTCGCCTCGGCTTGCGCCAGCCTTGGCCGACCAACGAGCGGAATTTTCTGAGGCCTGACAACCCTGAGGCCTGACAACCCTCGGATGCCAGGCTAACCCGATGATCATCCCGGGAGCAAACTAGCCTGAAGCCCCGACCGGTCGCCTCGGCTTGCGCCAGCCTTGGCCGACCAACGAGCGGAATTTCCCGAGGCTCGGCCCTCGGATGCCAGGCTACCCGATGATCATCCCGAGAGCAGACTAGCCTGAAGCCCCGACCGGTCGCCTCGGCTTGTGCCAGCCTTGGCCGACCAACGAGCGAAATTTCCCGAGGCTCGGCCCTCGGATGCCAGGCTAACCCGATGATCATTCCGGAAGCAGACTAGCCTGAAGCCCCGACCGGTCGCCTCGGCTTGCGCCAGCCTTGGCCGACCAACGAGCGGAATTTCCCGAGGCTCGGCCCTCGGATGCCAGGCTAACCCGATGATCATCCCGGGAGCAGACTAGCCTGAAGCACCGACCGGTCGCCTCGGCTTGCGCCAGCCTTGGCCGACCAACGAGCGGAATTTTCCGAGGCTCGGCCCTCGGATGCCAGGCTAACCCGATGATCATCTCGGGAGCAGACTAGCCTGAAGCCCCGACCGGTCGCCTCGGCTTGCGCCAGCCTTGGCCGACCAACGAGCGGAATTTCCTGAGGCCTAATCCTCGGATGCCTGGCTTAGCGCCGGAAGAAGTTCCTGAGGCCTAACCCTCGGATGCCTGGCTTAGCACCGGAAGAAGTTCCTGAGGCCTAACCCTCGGATGCCTGGCCTAGTGCCGGAAGAATTTCCTGAGGCCTAACCCTCGGATGCCTGGCTTAGCGCCGGAAGAAGTTCCTGAGGCCTAACCCTCGGATGCCTGGCCTAGTGCCGGAAGAATTTCCTGAGGCCTAACCCTCGGATGCCTGGCCTAGTGCCGGAAGAATTTCCTGAGGCCTAACCCTCGGATGCCCGGCTTAGTGCCGGAAGAAGTTCCTGAGGCCTAACCCTCGGATGCCTGGCCTAGTGCCGGAAGAATTTCCTGAGGCCTAACCCTCGGATGCCTGGCCTAGTGCCGGAAGAATTTCCTGAGGCCTAACCCTCGGATGCCCGGCTTAGCGCCGGAAGAAGTTCCTGAGGCCTAACCCTCGGATGCCTGGCTTAGCGCCGGAAGAATTCCCTGAGGCCTAACCCTCAGATACCTGGCCTAGCGCCCGAAGAATTTCAAGAGTCGGGAGTCAGCGAGACGCTACCAAGAGTTAAAAAGAAGAAGGACGAAAGTGAAATGAAGAAACTCTATTTGCATTAACTTTCATTGTTTCAGGGCCGAGACCCATACAACTTGGCAAAACGCCAACACACAAAGAAAAGAACAAAAATACAGAAGGTCAGCTTGGAGGAACCCCCGGCTCGGGAACGCCGGGCACGTCCGCAGGGGGTAGGGAGACGGTTGGAGAATCAGCAGGCAATGGCGCCGGAGGGGAGTCGAGAAGGGAGATCCCACTCAGGTCAATTTCGGGGTACTTAGCCGACACCCTTGCCAGGCCTTCCTCGAAGCCTAAGACAAAGGAGTCGGACCCCGCGTCCGACATGTCACGGACGAACTCGTCAGACTGACGATAGGCCTGTACCGCCTCTGACATATCACGGGTGAACTCGGCGGACTGACGATAAGCCTGTACCGCCTGACGCCCGATCTCCGCACTCTTCTCGGCCAGCGCCGCCTCTACCCGCTCCATAATCGGAGCCTTCGCCTCCAAGACCTTCGCCACAATCCGGTCATCCGCCTCGGAGGAGACCCTCAGCAGATCAGCCTGAGCCTCCTTGTGCTTCGCCTCGGCAGCAATGCGAGCAGCCTCAGCCTCCTCCAGGCGCGAATGAAGCTCCTGGTCGCTCGCGCGGAACTTCTCCAAGGCCGACTCCAATTCGCCCAGCTTGGCTTCAAGAGACCGGGTTCGGTTGCGGGCGTTGTCGGCTGACCGCTGGGCCTTCTCCCACCTCTTCCGGTAGTCGGCAGCCTTCCGGGACTGCTTCTCGGCCCGCTCCTCCGCCTTCTTGATCTCGCCCTCGAGACCCGAGGCAACCTTGAGTTGCTCCTGAGCCTCCAACAGTTGCTTCTCGAGGGTGACGAAGCCGAGTGCCCGCTCTTCGGCCACCTGGAGCCTCGTCTCGAGGTCCCTGGTCGTCCTCCCCTCCGCAGCCTGACCTCCCTCCTCTACTGCCTTCAGTTGGCTCTCGGCCCTCGCCAGAAGCCTAGCCTGTTCCTCGTAGCACTCCTCCAGGCGGATCATGTACTGGGCGAGCTAAGAGATAAGAAAAACGAGGGCGTCAGGCGGAGATCAACAGAGCCTATAAATGATGAAGCGACCAAAAGAACACTCACCGACATGAGACAGACGCAGCTGGCAGCCCCAACGTCAGGGACCCTCATCTTCCGGACCCGCCTGCGGTCCTTCTCCAGCATCACCGTCTCGATGAGGTTTCGAGCGCCGGCGAAAGTGAAGGCCGACCCCGACTTCTCCCCGGAGTCGGACGGTGGTTCTGCAGCCTTACCCTTACCCATCGCTTGGGGAAGAGTCATGCTGACCATGCTCGGGGCGGGGACCGCCCCTGGAATGGACAGGGTCCCGCTCGGCCGGGGCCTCGGCGCGTCCCTCCTCGTATCATCCGGAGCCGACCGAGTCGAAGGCTGGGCTGGTGACCGATCACGTCCGACCCGTCCATCTCGGGCGCGCCCGGGTGATGCCTCCGGAGAAACGGTAGTCTCGGCATCGGAGGGCTGATACAGCGTCAACTGCCGGTCCGCACCCGCGGCGTCCCCCTGATCGGTGGGTCCGGACCCGTCTGTCGGCGTCGGAGTCACCTGCTGGCGGGACTTCTTCGCCGGTGGGGCCCCGCTCGGAGGAGCTCGTTTCTTCCTCCGGACTGCTTCCAGTAGGGACGTCCTACCAACAGCCGTTGCCTTGTCCGACCGCATGATGTCGTCGACCTCTGCAAAAAGGACGAGGTGGTCGGAGGTTGAGAAACTGAAGGAAAGAACGAGACGAAAGAGGAGAAAAGAGCTAAAAAAGAAATGGTGGCGGGCTCACGGTCAGCGGGGACCGAGCTCAGACCGACGTTCACCAAGGTATCCTCGGAAATAAGGCGAGCCACCAGGGGGAGCCGGCCCTCGGCAACCAACCCCTTCAAGACGGCGACGCCATCGGATTCCTCCCTCGACAACCTCGATAGGCCAATCGGGGACTTCATCGGCGTCTCCCAGGTTGCCCTGATTCCCCAAGAGGGATCTACGTCAATGAAAAAGAAACGCTCCTTCCAGCCGTGAATGGAGGAAGGAGCCTTCTTGACGAGGCCGCACCCTCGCCGCGCCGCAAAGCACCACCACCCTCTGTCCTGGGGGTGGCCGTTCAGGCCGTAGCATTTCCAAAAGACATTCAGGGTGGCGGGAACCTCGTGCATGCGGCAGAGAACCTGGAAGGCCGTCAGGGCGCGCCATGAGTTCGGCACCAGTTGCGTCGGCGCCACTCTTAAACCCCGAAGCACCTGCACAACTAAGTCCGAGGGGGAAAAGCGGAACCCGGCCTGAAGAATGCCCTCATTGATGGCAACCTTTCCTGGAGGAGGATGGGACATCCTCTCCTCAGGCCCCGGGAGCGTAACATTGCAGGCCTCGGGAAGGTGGTATCGAGCCACGAACCGGCACGCGCGCCCAGAAAGACTACGGCAGCCCCTTGATCCAGCAATCCGACCGCGAGTCGGACATCTTCGTCTCCGCAGCCCGACCCCGAGTCGGCTGCCCCTTGATCCAGCAATCCGACCCCGAGTCGGACATCTTCGTCTCCGCAGCCCGACCCCGAGTCGGCTGCCCCTTGATCCAGCAATCCGACCCCGAGTCGGATATCTTCGGCTCCGCAGCCCGACCCCGAGTCGGCAGCCCCTTGATCCAGCAATCCGACCCCGAGTCGGATATCTTCGTCTCCGCAGCCCGACCCCGAGTCGGCTGCCCCTTGATCCAGCAATCCGACCCCGAGTCGGATATCTTCGGCTCCGCAGCCCGACCCCGAGTCGGCAGCCCCTTGATCCAGCAATCCGACCCCGAGTCGGATATCTTCGTCTCCGCAGCCCGACCCCGAGTCGGACATCTCTCAATAACGACAGGCTATTCCCCAGAGGCACGCCGCAGCCTCCTGCTCCACTACTCCCTGCAACGGTTGTATCTGGCGCTGCTCCACGATCCCCTGTAACAGCCGTACAAGGCGGAGCTCCACTACGCCCTGTCATGGCCGTACCCAGCGCTGCCCCACGACGCCCTGTAACGGCCGTGTCAGTGGCAGCTCCATCGTGCCCCACGATGATGAACCCCCCTGAAAGACCCCCCAGCCTGGTATATATGCGGCTGGGGGAGTGTTGACCCCCTAATGGATTTTGATGAATACAAAACACTAGAGTAAAATTCCATTATATCTTAACAATTCGATTGAGGAATTCATGTGTTTTACTTAGAAAATTGTTAAGAAATGTCTAGGCAAGTTCCCACAATTTTTATGAATTTATTGAAGAATATTTTGAGCTAAAGAAAAAGTTCAGGGACAGCCGAGACGTCTCCTGATAGTTTCAGAGACGTCTCTGGCACAAACAGGAAGAACTGGCACACTTGGAGTCGTCCCCGGCACCTGCCGAGTCGTCCCCGCGTTAGCGGAGTCGACTCTCTCAGAAGCGGAGTCGACTCTCTCAGTGGCGGCAGAAAGACGTTTCTCAAGGGATATGCGCGAGACGTCCCCGCTGTACGCGGAGTCGTCCCCGCAAGCAAAAAGGAGACTCCCCGAGACGTCCCCAAGATGGCGGAGACGGCTCTCTCAGGGTTTTCCAGAGAATGGTTTTTGCGGTGATAAGGAAGCGGAGTCGACTCTGAGATAGCGGAGTCGTCCCCACGCATAAAGTGGACACAAGCAGAGACGTCCCCTGAAAGAGCGGAGACGAGTCTCTCAGGGAATTCCAGAGGGCAAGTTTTTCGGAGACAAAGAAGCGGAGTCGTCCCCAAAGAAGCGGAGTCGTCCCCACTCAAAAAGCACAGACAAGGCGAGACGTCCCCGTAAAGTGCCGAGTCGACCCCAGATAAAGTAAAAAGTAAAATCCTGTAGGTGAGACGTCTCTCGCTGTAGCGGAGACGTCCCCAGAGCGCCTGGGACGCGACTGACAGCTTTTCAGGTTTGATTTTGAATTTCAAATCCTTCTCTTTTTGTCTCTAACGGCTATATTTGCTTTTTGGGCTATAAAAGGGACCTCTTAAGTGGTTCTCAACAACTCTTCACCAACCCAAAGCAAAATCATTCAAGAGAGAAGTTTGAAAGAAAAGCTCAAGGGAGTGAGTGCATCCAAGGAAGGAAATCAAGTACTTTCAAGTCTCCCAAGTGATTTCAAGCTCAACCACTCTCGCGCGCTCGGGAATCAAAGCTCACACTCAACCCTACGCGGTCTACCTTGGAAGAATCAACATCTCCCACGCTTCAAACGGCAAAAAGATTCTTCCGGGTTTCATTGTTCATAAGTGCTATATTTGCTTTCTAGAGCTTTTATATTCTTTTGTACACTCTTTTATCGTGGTGCTTGTTCAAGTCAAGGGACTTGGAACAAGGGAAAGGCGTCCCAAGCCTAAGAGAAATTGGGGGTTTAGGGTTTGTTGTGAGCCCGGTGTAAAACAACGAGTTGGGTAGTGAACTCGCAAAACTACCGTACTGTAATCTTGGATTATAGTGGAAATACCCAAAGGCGCTTTGGGGAGTGGATGTAGGAGCAGTGAAGGCTCCGAACCACTATAAAACCGTGTGCTTGTGGTTGTCTTCTCTTATCCCTTTATCCTTGCTTTAGTTTATATATTTGTGTGTTTTAATCTTAAATTAGTCAAAAAGTTTTTTAAAACACCCAATTCACCCCCCTCTTGGGTGACCATCTTTGGGCAACAAGTGGTATCAGAGCAGGTGCTCTTATATTTCTTGAAAGACCTAACCGTCTTAGCCAAAGATCTAGATGGGAACACCCTTTAACAATGTTCCTGCCGAGGGGCAAGCAACCAATAGACCTCCACTCTTCAATGGGACAAATTATACCTATTGGAAGACTAGAATGAAAATCTTCATTCAAGCACAAGACTATGCCTTGTGGAGGGTTATAGTCAAGGGACCACAAGAACCATCACACATAGTTAATGGCATTCGAGTTCCCAAACCTGAAGAGGATTGGGATGAGAATGATGATAGGATGGCTCAACTCAATTCTAGAGCCATGAACTCATTATTTTGTTCTTTAGATGCAAATGAGTTTAATAGAGTCTCCACATGTAGTTCCGCTAAGGAAATATGGAATAAGCTTGAAGTTACCCACGAGGGTACAAATCAAGTCAAGGAGTCCAAAGTGAACATTCTAGTTCACAAATATGAGTTGTTTAAGATGGAACCCAATGAAACCATCACATGCATGTTTACACGCTTTACGGATATAATTAATGGTTGAAAAAGCTTGGGTAAATCCTACACTAACCCGGAACTTGTGAGTAAAATTCTCAGGTCTTTGCCAAAAGCATGGGAAGCAAAGGTCACGGCGATCGTAGAAGCCAAAGACCTCAACACCTTGGGGCTAGAGCAACTCTTGGGCTCATTGATGACGCATGAGCTCACGATGAAGCAACATGAAGAAGAGTTGCCGAAGAAAAAGACAATCGCACTCAAGGCTACCTCAAGTGTGTGTGAAGAAGAGAGCAGTGGGAGTGAAGAAGAAAGCCAAGATGAGGACTTGGGGTTGATAGTTAGGAAGTTTAAGAAATTCATGAGAAGGAAGAAACCCTTCCCAAGAAAGAAATTTGGAGGTAGAAATGATTGGGAAAAAGAAAAGGAAAAAGAAAGAGATCCAATCATATGCTATGATTGCAAGAGACCGGGACACATTCGTTCCGAATGCCCTCAACAAAACAAGTATTTTGGAAAGAAGAAGAAGAAGGCATTGAAGGCAACATGGGATGATAGTGACACATCATCCTCCGAGGAAGAGAAGGAAGAGACCGCCAATTTATGCTTCATGGCGTTCGAAGACGACGAGGTATGTCAAAACCCAACCATAAATTTTACTTTAGAAGAATTGTATGAAGCTTTTCAAGAACTTATGGGTGATTGTAGTATGTTAGGAGCAAAAAATAAAGAATTAAAAGCCTCCAATCAAAAACTAAAGGAAGACATTGAAAACCTATTAATTGAAAAGGAGAGCGTTAAAAATATTAATACTACTAACCTAGAAATTAAGAATTCAAAACTTAGTATTGAAAATGAAAAGGGAAAACAGTAATTAAGGAATTAAATCTAAAATTAAAATCCCTATTCGATATTAATACCTCACTTGCACAAAATGTTGAATCTCTTAAAAAAGATAAGGAAGAACTAGTCAAAGAAAATTTGAATCTTAAGAATGAGGTACATAAGTACAAACCAATTGTTGAAAAATTCACACAAAGTTCTGAAAAATTAAATCTCATTCTTTCAAATCAAAGAGCCGTTTTTAATAAAGCCGGATTAGGTTATAAAACTAATAAACAACAAAAGTATCTAAAGAATTTCTTTGTAAAAGCGAAAGATGTAAAAACTGAAAAACCTACATGCTTTCATTGTGGAAAGACTGGACATAAAGTCTACTCTTGTATTCAAAGAAAAATCCAAACTAACAAGAGTACATTTGTGAAAGCCAAAAACATAACTAAAGTATGGGTGCCTAAGGGAACCAACCACACTAACCACGAAGGACCCAAGAAAACTTGGGTACCTAAGAGCTTCACATGATCATTTTGCAGGTATGCCTTGCAGCCAAAAATAAAAAGAGAATGTGGTATCTTGATAGCGGTTGCTCAAGGCATATGACCGGTGACAAGAGTCTCTTCGTCACCTTGGAATCAAAAGAAGGAGGAGTAGTCACATTTGGAGACAATGCTAAAGGCCGAATCATTGGTGTCGGTAAAATCTCCATATCATCCTCCTCATTTATTGATAATGTATTGTTAGTTAATGGACTGAAACATAATTTATTAAGTATAAGTCAATTTTGTGACAAGGGCTTTAAAGTATCATTTGAATCGTCACTATGCATAATTAGTAGTCCAATTGATAATGAGATCATACTCACAGGACATAGGCATGGAAATGTTTACATGGTAGATCTTGATGATCTCACCATGAAGGATGGCCAATGTCTTGTAGCCATGAATCCTAAAGTCAATGAGACTAGTTGGTTATGGCATCGTAGGTTAGGGCATGCTAGCATGGATTTAATTTCTAAATTGATTACAAAGGATCTAGTCAAAGGACTACCGAAAATAGACTTTGAAAAGAATAAAATTTGTGCGGCATGTCAATTAGGAAAACAAACAAGAAGTTCTTTTAAGTCTAAGAACATAGTCTCAACGTCAAAACCCTTAGAACTAATTCACATGGATTTGTTTGGACCCACTAGAACTGCTAGTCTAGGGGGTAAGAAATTTGGTCTTGTCATTGTTGATGATTTTTCACGTTTTACATGGGTTTCATTCCTTGCACACAAAGATGAGTCCTTTCCCGCTTTTATCAAGTTTCATAATAAAGTTTCAAATGAACTCAATCTTAAGCTAAAAGCAATTAGGAGTGATCATGGTACCGAGTTTGAAAATCAACACTTTGAAAAGTTTTGTGACGAAAATGGTATCAATCACAATTTCTCGGCACCTAGGACACCCCAACAAAATGGGGTGGTAGAAAGGAAGAATCGCACACTCGCAGATATGGCTCGTACCATGTTGTGCGAATCGGATCTACCAAAGTATTTTTGGGCTGAAGCAATAAATACCTCATGTTATATCTTAAATCGTGCTTTAGTTAGATCTATCTTAAAGAAAACACCATATGAATTGATAAAAGGCAAAAAACCAAATATAAGTTATTTTCATGTTTTTGGTTGTCGATGTTTTATTTTGAACAATGGAAAGGACAATCTCAGTAAATTTAGTGCCAAATCAGATGAGGGGATCTTCTTAGGTTATTCCTCATCTAGTAGAGCATACAGGGTCTTCAACAAGAGAACTCTCGTTGTTGAAGAATCCATTCATGTTGTTTTTGATGAAACTAATGGAGATTCTTCTAGAAAAGAAGAAGATGTTGATGCAGGTATACTTGAAGACCGAATCAAGGAATTCTCCATACAAGACAAACAACATGAGGATGAGGTTGAGGAAGATACAAATCAGCAAGATGAAGAAGATCAACCTCCATCAAACAATCAAGATCTTCCTAAAGAATGGAGGTATGCACATGGTCATCCAAAGGATCTAATCCTTGGTGATCCTTCACAAGGTATAAGAACTAGATCTTCTCTAAGAAACACTAGTAATTATCTTGCTTTCGTTTCACAAATAGAGCCTAAATCACTAGAAGAAGCTGAAAAAGATGATAATTGGATGAACGCTATGCAAGAGGAATTAAACCAATTTGAAAGAAATGAAGTTTGGACTCTAATGAAAAGACCCCCAAATGTTTCAATTATAGGCACCAAGTGGGTATATAGAAATAAACTAGATGAAGATGGAATAGTAATAAGAAACAAAGCTAGACTAGTGGCCAAAGGATATAATCAGGAGGAAGGAATAGATTTTGATGAAACTTTTGCTCCTGTTGCTAGATTAGAAGCTATTAGATTACTTTTGGCATATGCATGCTTCATGGACTTTAAACTCTATCAAATGGATGTAAAAAGTGCATTTCTAAATGGTTATATAATGGAGGAAGTTTATGTAGGACAACCTCCAGGTTTTGAAAATCACTTACATCCAGATTATGTGTATAAATTGCATAAAGCATTGTATGGACTTAAGCAAGCTCCTAGGGCATGGTATGAAAGATTAAGTAATTTTCTAATTGAAAACAAATTTAAGAGAGGAAATGTAGACAAAACCCTCTTTATTAAAAGAAAAGGAAATGACTTATTGCTTGTACAAATTTATGTGGATGATATAATTTTTGGTGCTACTAATGATAGTCTTTGTCAAGAGTTTGCCAAGCTTATGCAGGGAGAATTTGAAATGAGCATGATGGGTGAGCTCAACTTCTTTCTTGGGCTGCAAATAAAACAATCAGAGGAAGGCATATTCATCAGTCAGTCCAAGTATATCAAAGAAATGTTGGAGAAATTCAAGATGAAGGATGCAAAAGAAATCAGCACACCCATGGGCTTAAGTTGCAAGCTTGATAAGGATGAAAAAGGTAAAAGTATAGACTGCAAATTGTACAGAGGTATGATAGGCTCTTTACTTTACCTTACTGCTAGTAGACCAGATATATTATTCAGTGTTTGTATGTGTGCTAGATACCAAGCATGTCCTAAGGAATCACACTTGCAAGCTGTTAAAAGAATATTTAGATATCTAGTAGGGACATCTAATGTAGGCTTATGGTACTCTAAACAGTCTGACATAAACTTAATTGCTTATTCCGATGCTGATTTTGCCGGGTGCAAACTCGACAGAAAAAGCACAAGTGGGACATGTCAATTCCTGGGTGCCAATTTGGTTTCTTGGTTTAGCAAGAAACAAAATTCAGTTGCCTTGTCCACAGCTGAAGCTGAGTACATTGCAGCTGGAAGCTGTTGTGCCCAAGTTCTTTGGATTAAGCAACAACTTGAAGACTTCGGTATTAAAATGGACAATATACCAATTAAGTGTGACAATACAAGTGCAATCAACTTAACAAAAAATCCTGTTCAACACTCTAAGTCAAAGCATATAGAGATTAGGCATCATTTTATTAGGGATCATGTGATGAAAAATGATGTGATGATTGAATATGTATGTACTGAAAATCAATTAGCTGATATCTTTACAAAGCCCCTTTGTAAAGATAGATTCAATTTCTTAAGGAATGCGTTGAGCTTGTATGATCCTAGCAAATGAAGTGAACTTGTATTGCTTTACTTTGCTACTCGAACTAGTAACCCACCTCAAGGCAAACATATGTGAAAACATGAATTCATCTAAACTAAATGACGAACTGTTTGACTTTCCGGAGGATGGTTACCCTCCCTTGGACTCTTCATAGAGATATTTTCAGAACCTATAACATGGGTATTCAAAATTTGGTCAAACATTCCTCATTTCAATCTTAATAATCTAAAAGTCATTATCAAATCATTATAGGATGTATTATTAAGGGGGAGGATCACAAACAAATTCACTCTGTGTCTATCAAAAGAAATCACGATTGATTAGGGTGATTAAACAAAAATCTGGAACTGCAGTCTGAAATTTTCTGTGCCGGAGACGTCTCTGGCAAGTCGCAGAGACGTCCCCCCAGGGGGAGACGTCTCGCCTTAGTGGCGGAGACGTCTCGGGGACCGAATGAGGGCTTTTTAAATAGGTCGAAATCGCTCGAGCCGACTCGAGCTTTCTCCCTCATTCCCGACCAAAACGGAAAGCCCTAGCCTCCACTTGCTCTCCACTTCAAAACCTAGCTTCCATTTGCCCTAAATCGCAAACCCTAGCATCCATGGCACCAAAGAAAGCTAGGACAACCCGTGGGAGGCGACCTAGAGTAGCGGGCGACGGCGAGGAACGGCGGGAAGAACCCTCCGCGCCTTCTCCTCCGGTTGCTCCGCCGACCACGACGATTTCCTGTGCAAATCGCACAGTCACGACTGGCAGGCACATCGATTTTTCCTTTCTAGATCATGAGGGGTTCTCTATTGGAGAGAGACTCCGAGCCCAAGGGTGGGAGCACCTTTGCACCCTCAAAATCTCGACCTACCCCGGCCTTGTTAGAGAAATGTTTAGTGATATGGCCTTAGGGGACTTAGGGTACACTGCATATGTCCGAGGGACATTGGTAGAAATTAATGAGGATGTCCTATCCACTGTCCTACAAATTCCTAAGGACGGTGAGGCACCGACCTCACATCCCCAAAGGGAAATAGCCCTAAACTTGATTCTAGGAAGAGAGGACTGCGGCCCTCTTGATGTTGTCTACTCCCAGGACCTAAATGTAGAAATGAGACTTCTTTTAAGCATTGTCAATCGGGTCCTATTCCCCAAAACCGGTCGCTTCGATTTTGTTTCGGAGCGTGATTTAGTCATAATGCACCATATCCTACTAGGGATCCCCCTAAACCTCCCTAGACTCATGCTAAATTACATTGCCCAATGTCATAGGTATTCTAGGTTTAGTATACCCTATGGCATGATCTTTACCTTAATATTTAAACACTTCAAGGTTCCCATTCCACCAAATGAACCTGCAAAGGCCCTAAGAAACACCGATTATTACAATGAGGGCTCAATGAGAAGAATGGAATTTCACAAGATAGATGGGTCGTGGGTCAAGGTTCCAAAAAGAAAAGCACAAACCATAGAGCCTGAAATCCCACATCATGAGCCTGACCATCACTCTCCTCCACCTAGCCACATGGACATCCCTGATATTCCCTCCAGCTCAGCTGGACCTTCCACATCCATGCCACAACCTCCTCCAGTCAGTGGGACCTCCTTCCTATCAGAGGAGCAGATGCACACTTTAGCATCTGTTATTTGTCAGCAGATGAGGGAGGAGATGAGATCCATGATGACTGCAGAGCTGGCCCCCATCAGACAAGAGCTGAAGGAAATTAGAGCTCAAATTGAAGCCACAGAGCAGCAAATAGTTGGGGTAGGTACCACCCAAACATTCAGATCGATAGAGCTCAAAGACAGCTTGAAGGCCATTTCCAAGAGTCTCAAAGAGTTGACAAAGCCAGATGGCAATGTGGGCACCCTAGTTGCCCAACTTAGAGGCAGAATTGAGATGGCAACCTTAGAGTTTGAAGCACTTGTGGCAGGTTTCCACAAGTCACAGGGAGATCACTTTAAGACTCTCATGGATTCTATCAATGGCTTCATAGATGCAGCCTGTAAGGCTTATGCACAAAGTACAATGCCCCATGAGCAACGACGCCGATGATGGATATCCTATAGGATCTTCTTTTTGTAAATCCTAGGCCATTGTGAAACACTTTTGTACTAGAAATCAATACTTGTTATGACTCTTCCTTTTGTACTTGAAATCAATACTCTTATGTACTAACTTCAAAGACTTACAATGACATATGAATGAATACAATTTCTTTTTAAAATCTTGTGTACATTGCCAATTCTGTGTATGTGTTTGATTGTGTGATACAAAGAAACAGGGGGAGCACATCTTGTGATAACTATGTTAAACTAAACGATGAGTATGAAATGAATTCCACAAACAAAGGGGGAGTAATATGAATGACTGAACTCATTGGACAGGGGGAGCACACCTTGAGTATCATTTGTCCCCTTCATTGTTGATGACAAAAAGGGGGAGTAGAATATTGTAAGGGGGAATAGAATATTGAAAGGGGGGTATAGAATGAATATTGAATATGGTTATTGAAGAATATTAATTTTAAGATAATTGCCCTTCTGGAAAAGAAAGGGGGAGTCAAAAAGAATCTAGTTTCTAAATTATCTTCAGCATCAATATATCATTCTAACTTGATTCAAATTCAGTTCATATGATAAAATCATTTAAGAACTATAAAGATCAATCCTATGCACAAGGAAATTTAAGTGATGCACATCGTATCTAGTTCAAATCAAAACATTATACTTGTATATCTGATCAATACTGTGTATATGTTTAAATTTCAAATTTTGCATATACTCAGTGTTTTGTCATCATCAAAAAGGGGGAGATTGTTGACCCCCTAATGGATTTTGATGAATACAAAACACTAGAGTAAAATTCCATTATATCTTAACAATTCGATTGAGGAATTCATGTGTTTTACTTAGAAAATTGTTAAGAAATGTCTAGGCAAGTTCCCACAATTTTTATGAATTTATTGAAGAATATTTTGAGCTAAAGAAAAAGTTCAGGGACAGCCGAGACGTCTCCTGATAGTTTCAGAGACGTCTCTGGCACAAACAGGAAGAACTGGCACACTTGGAGTCGTCCCCGGCACCTGCCGAGTCGTCCCCGCGTTAGCGGAGTCGACTCTCTCAGAAGCGGAATCGACTCTCTCAGTGGCGGCAGAAAGACGTTTCTCAAGGGATATGCGCGAGACGTCCCCGCTGTACGCGGAGTCGTCCCCGCAAGCAAAAAGGAGACTCCCCGAGACGTCCCCAAGATGGCGGAGACGGCTCTCTCAGGGTTTTCCAGAGAATGGTTTTTGCGGTGATAAGGAAGCGGAGTCGACTCTGAGATAGCGGAGTCGTCCCCACGCATAAAGTGGACACAAGCAGAGACGTCCCCTGAAAGAGCGGAGACGAGTCTCTCAGGGAATTCCAGAGGGCAAGTTTTTCGGAGACAAAGAAGCGGAGTCGTCCCCAAAGAAGCGGAGTCGTCCCCACTCAAAAAGCACAGACAAGGCGAGACGTCCCCGTAAAGTGCCGAGTCGACCCCAGATAAAGTAAAAAGTAAAATCCTGTAGGTGAGACGTCTCTCGCTGTAGCGGAGACGTCCCCGGAGCGCCTGGGACGCGACTGACAGCTTTTCAGGTTTGATTTTGAATTTCAAATCCTTCTCTTTTTGTCTCTAACGGCTATATTTGCTTTTTGGGCTATAAAAGGGACCTCTTAAGTGGTTCTCAACAACTCTTCACCAACCCAAAGCAAAATCATTCAAGAGAGAAGTTTGAAAGAAAAGCTCAAGGGAGTGAGTGCATCCAAGGAAGGAAATCAAGTACTTTCAAGTCTCCCAAGTGATTTCAAGCTCAACCACTCTCGCGCGCTCGGGAATCAAAGCTCACACTCAACCCTACGCGGTCTACCTTGGAAGAATCAACATCTCCCACGCTTCAAACGGCAAAAAGATTCTTCCGGGTTTCATTGTTCATAAGTGCTATATTTGCTTTCTAGAGCTTTTATATTCTTTTGTACACTCTTTTATCGTGGTGCTTGTTCAAGTCAAGGGACTTGGAACAAGGAAAAGGCGTCCCAAGCCTAAGAGAAATTGGGGGTTTAGGGTTTGTTGTGAGCCCGGTGTAAAACAACGAGTTGGGTAGTGAACTCGCAAAACTACCGTACTGTAATCTTGGATTATAGTGGAAATACCCAAAGGCGCTTTGGGGAGTGGATGTAGGAGCAGTGAAGGCTCCGAACCACTATAAAACCGTGTGCTTGTGGTTGTCTTCTCTTATCCCTTTATCCTTGCTTTAGTTTATATATTTGTGTGTTTTAATCTTAAATTAGTCAAAAAGTTTTTTAAAACACCCAATTCACCCCCCTCTTGGGTGACCATCTTTGGGCAACAAGTGGTATCAGAGCAGGTGCTCTTATATTTCTTGAAAGACCTAACCGTCTTAGCCAAAGATCTAGATGGGAACACCCTTTAACAATGTTCCTGCCGAGGGGCAAGCAACCAATAGACCTCCACTCTTCAATGGGACAAATTATACCTATTGGAAGACTAGAATGAAAATCTTCATTCAAGCACAAGACTATGCCTTGTGGAGGGTTATAGTCAAGGGACCACAAGAACCATCACACATAGTTAATGGCATTCGAGTTCCCAAACCTGAAGAGGATTGGGATGAGAATGATGATAGGATGGCTCAACTCAATTCTAGAGCCATGAACTCATTATTTTGTTCTTTAGATGCAAATGAGTTTAATAGAGTCTCCACATGTAGTTCCGCTAAGAAAATATGGAATAAGCTTGAAGTTACCCACGAGGGTACAAATCAAGTCAAGGAGTCCAAAGTGAACATTCTAGTTCACAAATATGAGTTGTTTAAGATGGAACCCAATGAAACCATCACATGCATGTTTACACGCTTTACGGATATAATTAATGGTTGAAAAAGCTTGGGTAAATCCTACACTAACCCGGAACTTGTGAGTAAAATTCTCAGGTCTTTGCCAAAAGCATGGGAAGCAAAGGTCACGGCGATCGTAGAAGCCAAAGACCTCAACACCTTGGGGCTAGAGCAACTCTTGGGCTCATTGATGACGCATGAGCTCACGATGAAGCAACATGAAGAAGAGTTGCCGAAGAAAAAGACAATCGCACTCAAGGCTACCTCAAGTGTGTGTGAAGAAGAGAGCAGTGGGAGTGAAGAAGAAAGCCAAGATGAGGACTTGGGGTTGATAGTTAGGAAGTTTAAGAAATTCATGAGAAGGAAGAAACCCTTCCCAAGAAAGAAATTTGGAGGTAGAAATGATTGGGAAAAAGAAAAGGAAAAAGAAAGAGATCCAATCATATGCTATGATTGCAAGAGACCGGGACACATTCGTTCCGAATGCCCTCAACAAAACAAGTATTTTGGAAAGAAGAAGAAGAAGGCATTGAAGGCAACATGGGATGATAGTGACACATCATCCTCCGAGGAAGAGAAGGAAGAGACCGCCAATTTATGCTTCATGGCGTTCGAAGACGACGAGGTATGTCAAAACCCAACCATAAATTTTACTTTAGAAGAATTGTATGAAGCTTTTCAAGAACTTATGGGTGATTGTAGTATGTTAGGAGCAAAAAATAAAGAATTAAAAGCCTCCAATCAAAAACTAAAGGAAGACATTGAAAACCTATTAATTGAAAAGGAGAGCGTTAAAAATATTAATACTACTAACCTAGAAATTAAGAATTCAAAACTTAGTATTGAAAATGAAAAGGGAAAAACAGTAATTAAGGAATTAAATCTAAAATTAAAATCCCTATTCGATATTAATACCTCACTTGCACAAAATGTTGAATCTCTTAAAAAAGATAAGGAAGAACTAGTCAAAGAAAATTTGAATCTTAAGAATGAGGTACATAAGTACAAACAAATTGTTGAAAAATTCACACAAAGTTCTGAAAAATTAAATCTCATTCTTTCAAATCAAAGAGCCGTTTTTAATAAAGCCGGATTAGGTTATAAAACTAATAAACAACAAAAGTATCTAAAGAATTTCTTTGTAAAAGCGAAAGATGTAAAAACTGAAAAACCTACATGCTTTCATTGTGGAAAGACTGGACATAAAGTCTACTCTTGTATTCAAAGAAAAATCCAAACTAACAAGAGTACATTTGTGAAAGCCAAAAACATAACTAAAGTATGGGTGCCTAAGGGAACCAACCACACTAACCACGAAGGACCCAAGAAAACTTGGGTACCTAAGAGCTTCACATGATCATTTTGCAGGTATGCCTTGCAGCCGAAAATAAAAAGAGAATGTGGTATCTTGATAGCGGTTGCTCAAGGCATATGACCGGTGACAAGAGTCTCTTCGTCACCTTGGAATCAAAAGAAGGAGGAGTAGTCACATTTGGAGACAATGCTAAAGGCCGAATCATTGGTGTCGGTAAAATCTCCATATCATCCTCCTCATTTATTGATAATGTATTGTTAGTTAATGGACTGAAACATAATTTATTAAGTATAAGTCAATTTTGTGACAAGGGCTTTAAAGTATCATTTGAATCGTCACTATGCATAATTAGTAGTCCAATTGATAATGAGATCATACTCACAGGACATAGGCATGGAAATGTTTACATGGTAGATCTTGATGATCTCACCATGAAGGATGGCCAATGTCTTGTAGCCATGAATCCTAAAGTCAATGAGACTAGTTGGTTATGGCATCGTAGGTTAGGGCATGCTAGCATGGATTTAATTTCTAAATTGATTACAAAGGATCTAGTCAAAGGACTACCGAAAATAGACTTTGAAAAGAATAAAATTTGTGCGGCATGTCAATTAGGAAAACAAACAAGAAGTTCTTTTAAGTCTAAGAACATAGTCTCAACGTCAAAACCCTTAGAACTAATTCACATGGATTTGTTTGGACCCACTAGAACTGCTAGTCTAGGGGGTAAGAAATTTGGTCTTGTCATTGTTGATGATTTTTCACGTTTTACATGGGTTTCATTCCTTGCACACAAAGATGAGTCCTTTCCCGCTTTTATCAAGTTTCATAATAAAGTTTCAAATGAACTCAATCTTAAGCTAAAAGCAATTAGGAGTGATCATGGTACCGAGTTTGAAAATCAACACTTTGAAAAGTTTTGTGACGAAAATGGTATCAATCACAATTTCTCGGCACCTAGGACACCCCAACAAAATGGGGTGGTAGAAAGGAAGAATCGCACACTCGCAGATATGGCTCGTACCATGTTGTGCGAATCGGATCTACCAAAGTATTTTTGGGCTGAAGCAATAAATACCTCATGTTATATCTTAAATCGTGCTTTAGTTAGATCTATCTTAAAGAAAACACCATATGAATTGATAAAAGGCAAAAAACCAAATATAAGTTATTTTCATGTTTTTGGTTGTCGATGTTTTATTTTGAACAATGGAAAGGACAATCTCAGTAAATTTAGTGCCAAATCAGATGAGGGGATCTTCTTAGGTTATTCCTCATCTAGTCGAGCATACAGGGTCTTCAACAAGAGAACTCTCGTTGTTGAAGAATCCATTCATGTTGTTTTTGATGAAACTAATGGAGATTCTTCTAGAAAAGAAGAAGATGTTGATGCAGGTATACTTGAAGACCGAATCAAGGAATTCTCCATACAAGACAAACAACATGAGGATGAGGTTGAGGAAGATACAAATCAGCAAGATGAAGAAGATCAACCTCCATCAAACAATCAAGATCTTCCTAAAGAATGGAGGTATGCACATGGTCATCCAAAGGATCTAATCCTTGGTGATCCTTCACAAGGTATAAGAACTATATCTTCTCTAAGAAACACTAGTAATTATCTTGCTTTCGTTTCACAAATAGAGCCTAAATCACTAGAAGAAGCTGAAAAAGATGATAATTGGATGAACGCTATGCAAGAGGAATTAAACCAATTTGAAAGAAATGAAGTTTGGACTCTAATGAAAAGACCCCCAAATGTTTCAATTATAGGCACCAAGTGGGTATATAGAAATAAACTAGATGAAGATGGAATAGTAATAAGAAACAAAGCTAGACTAGTGGCCAAAGGATATAATCAGGAGGAAGGAATAGATTTTGATGAAACTTTTGCTCCTGTTGCTAGATTAGAAGCTATTAGATTACTTTTGGCATATGCATGCTTCATGGACTTTAAACTCTATCAAATGGATGTAAAAAGTGCATTTCTAAATGGTTATATAATGGAGGAAGTTTATGTAGGACAACCTCCAGGTTTTGAAAATCACTTACATCCAGATTATGTGTATAAATTGCATAAAGCATTGTATGGACTTAAGCAAGCTCCTAGGGCATGGTATGAAAGATTAAGTAATTTCCTAATTGAAAACAAATTTAAGAGAGGAAATGTAGACAAAACCCTCTTTATTAAAAGAAAAGGAAATGACTTATTGCTTGTACAAATTTATGTGGATGATATAATTTTTGGTGCTACTAATGATAGTCTTTGTCAAGAGTTTGCCAAGCTTATGCAGGGAGAATTTGAAATGAGCATGATGGGTGAGCTCAACTTCTTTCTTGGGCTGCAAATAAAACAATCAGAGGAAGGCATATTCATCAGTCAGTCCAAGTATATCAAAGAAATGTTGGAGAAATTCAAGATGAAGGATGCAAAAGAAATCAGCACACCCATGGGCTTAAGTTGCAAGCTTGATAAGGATGAAAAAGGTAAAAGTATAGACTGCAAATTGTACAGAGGTATGATAGGCTCTTTACTTTACCTTACTGCTAGTAGACCAGATATATTATTCAGTGTTTGTATGTGTGCTAGATACCAAGCATGTCCTAAGGAATCACACTTGCAAGCTGTTAAAAGAATATTTAGATATCTAGTAGGGACATCTAATGTAGGCTTATGGTACTCTAAACAGTCTGACATAAACTTAATTGCTTATTCCGATGCTGATTTTGCCGGGTGCAAACTCGACAGAAAAAGCACAAGTGGGACATGTCAATTCCTGGGTGCCAATTTGGTTTCTTGGTTTAGCAAGAAACAAAATTCAGTTGCCTTGTCCACAGCTGAAGCTGAGTACATTGCAGCTGGAAGCTGTTGTGCCCAAGTTCTTTGGATTAAGCAACAACTTGAAGACTTCGGTATTAAAATGGACAATATACCAATTAAGTGTGACAATACAAGTGCAATCAACTTAACAAAAAATCCTGTTCAACACTCTAAGTCAAAGCATATAGAGATTAGGCATCATTTTATTAGGGATCATGTGATGAAAAATGATGTGATGATTGAATATGTATGTACTGAAAATCAATTAGCTGATATCTTTACAAAGCCCCTTTGTAAAGATAGATTCAATTTCTTAAGGAATGCGTTGAGCTTGTATGATCCTAGCAAATGAAGTGAACTTGTATTGCTTTACTTTGCTACTCGAACTAGTAACCCACCTCAAGGCAAACATATGTGAAAACATGAATTCATCTAAACTAAATGACGAACTGTTTGACTTTCCGGAGGATGGTTACCCTCCCTTGGACTCTTCATAGAGATATTTTCAGAACCTATAACATGGGTATTCAAAATTTGGTCAAACATTCCTCATTTCAATCTTAATAATCTAAAAGTCATTATCAAATCATTATAGGATGTATTATTAAGGGGGAGGATCACAAACAAATTCACTCTGTGTCTATCAAAAGAAATCACGATTGATTAGGGTGATTAAACAAAAATCTGGAACTGCAGTCTGAAATTTTCTGTGCCGGAGACGTCTCTGGCAAGTCGCAGAGACGTCCCCCCAGGGGGAGACGTCTCGCCTTAGTGGCGGAGACGTCTCGGGGACCGAATGAGGGCTTTTTAAATAGGTCGAAATCGCTCGAGCCGACTCGAGCTTTCTCCCTCATTCCCGACCAAAACGGAAAGCCCTAGCCTCCACTTGCTCTCCACTTCAAAAACCTAGCTTCCATTTGCCCTAAATCGCAAACCCTAGCATCCATGGCACCAAAGAAAGCTAGGACAACCCGTGGGAGGCGACCTAGAGTAGCGGGCGACGGCGAGGAACGGCGGGAAGAACCCTCCGCGCCTTCTCCTCCGGTTGCTCCGCCGACCACGACGATTTCCTGTGCAAATCGCACAGTCACGACTGGCAGGCACATCGATTTTTCCTTTCTAGATCATGAGGGGTTCTCTATTGGAGAGAGACTCCGAGCCCAAGGGTGGGAGCACCTTTGCACCCTCAAAATCTCGACCTACCCCGGCCTTGTTAGAGAAATGTTTAGTGATATGGCCTTAGGGGACTTAGGGTACACTGCATATGTCCGAGGGACATTGGTAGAAATTAATGAGGATGTCCTATCCACTGTCCTACAAATTCCTAAGGACGGTGAGGCACCGACCTCACATCCCCAAAGGGAAATAGCCCTAAACTTGATTCTAGGAAGAGAGGACTGCGGCCCTCTTGATGTTGTCTACTCCCAGGACCTAAATGTAGAAATGAGACTTCTTTTAAGCATTGTCAATCGGGTCCTATTCCCCAAAACCGGTCGCTTCGATTTTGTTTCGGAGCGTGATTTAGTCATAATGCACCATATCCTACTAGGGATCCCCCTAAACCTCCCTAGACTCATGCTAAATTACATTGCCCAATGTCATAGGTATTCTAGGTTTAGTATACCCTATGGCATGATCTTTACCTTAATATTTAAACACTTCAAGGTTCCCATTCCACCAAATGAACCTGCAAAGGCCCTAAGAAACACCGATTATTACAATGAGGGCTCAATGAGAAGAATGGAATTTCACAAGATAGATGGGTCGTGGGTCAAGGTTCCAAAAAGAAAAGCACAAACCATAGAGCCTGAAATCCCACATCATGAGCCTGACCATCACTCTCCTCCACCTAGCCACATGGACATCCCTGATATTCCCTCCAGCTCAGCTGGACCTTCCACATCCATGCCACAACCTTCCTCCAGTCAGTGGGACCTCCTTCCTATCAGAGGAGCAGATGCACACTTTAGCATCTGTTATTTGTCAGCAGATGAGGGAGGAGATGAGATCCATGATGACTGCAGAGCTGGCCCCCATCAGACAAGAGCTGAAGGAAATTAGAGCTCAAATTGAAGCCACAGAGCAGCAAATAGTTGGGGTAGGTACCACCCAAACATTCAGATCGATAGAGCTCAAAGACAGCTTGAAGGCCATTTCCAAGAGTCTCAAAGAGTTGACAAAGCCAGATGGCAATGTGGGCACCCTAGTTGCCCAACTTAGAGGCAGAATTGAGATGGCAACCTTAGAGTTTGAAGCACTTGTGGCAGGTTTCCACAAGTCACAGGGAGATCACTTTAAGACTCTCATGGATTCTATCAATGGCTTCATAGATGCAGCCTGTAAGGCTTATGCACAAAGTACAATGCCCCATGAGCAACGACGCCGATGATGGATATCCTATAGGATCTTCTTTTTGTAAATCCTAGGCCATTGTGAAACACTTTTGTACTAGAAATCAATACTTGTTATGACTCTTCCTTTTGTACTTGAAATCAATACTCTTATGTACTAACTTCAAAGACTTACAATGACATATGAATGAATACAATTTCTTTTTAAAATCTTGTGTACATTGCCAATTCTGTGTATGTGTTTGATTGTGTGATACAAAGAAACAGGGGGAGCACATCTTGTGATAACTATGTTAAACTAAACGATGAGTATGAAATGAATTCCACAAACAAAGGGGGAGTAATATGAATGACTGAACTCATTGGACAGGGGGAGCACACCTTGAGTATCATTTGTCCCCTTCATTATTGATGACAAAAAGGGGGAGTAGAATATTGTAAGGGGGAATAGAATATTGAAAGGGGGTATAGAATGAATATTGAATATGGTTATTGAAGAATATTAATTTTAAGATAATTGCCCTTCTGGAAAAGAAAGGGGGAGTCAAAAAGAATCTAGTTTCTAAATTATCTTCAGCATCAATATATCATTCTAACTTGATTCAAATTCAGTTCATATGATAAAATCATTTAAGAACTATAAAGATCAATCCTATGCACAAGGAAATTTAAGTGATGCACATCGTATCTAGTTCAAATCAAAACATTATACTTGTATATCTGATCAATACTGTGTATATGTTTAAATTTCAAATTTTGCATATACTCAGTGTTTTGTCATCATCAAAAAGGGGGAGATTGTTGACCCCCTAATGGATTTTGATGAATACAAAACACTAGAGTAAAATTCCATTATATCTTAACAATTCGATTGAGGAATTCATGTGTTTTACTTAGAAAATTGTTAAGAAATGTCTAGGCAAGTTCCCACAATTTTTATGAATTTATTGAAGAATATTTTGAGCTAAAGAAAAAGTTCAGGGACAGCCGAGACGTCTCCTGATAGTTTCAGAGACGTCTCTGGCACAAACAGGAAGAACTGGCACACT
Source organism: Phoenix dactylifera (assembly GCF_009389715.1). Taxonomy (NCBI): domain Eukaryota; kingdom Viridiplantae; phylum Streptophyta; class Magnoliopsida; order Arecales; family Arecaceae; genus Phoenix; species Phoenix dactylifera. The sequence continues at coordinate 1,280,339 of NW_024067683.1, forward strand.
TGGAGTCGTCCCCGGCACCTGCCGAGTCGTCCCCGCGTTAGCGGAGTCGACTCTCTCAGAAGCGGAATCGACTCTCTCAGTGGCGGCAGAAAGACGTTTCTCAAGGGATATGCGCGAGACGTCCCCGCTGTACGCGGAGTCGTCCCCGCAAGCAAAAAGGAGACTCCCCGAGACGTCCCCAAGATGGCGGAGACGGCTCTCTCAGGGTTTTCCAGAGAATGGTTTTTGCGGTGATAAGGAAGCGGAGTCGACTCTGAGATAGCGGAGTCGTCCCCACGCATAAAGTGGACACAAGCAGAGACGTCCCCTGAAAGAGCGGAGACGAGTCTCTCAGGGAATTCCAGAGGGCAAGTTTTTCGGAGACAAAGAAGCGGAGTCGTCCCCAAAGAAGCGGAGTCGTCCCCACTCAAAAAGCACAGACAAGGCGAGACGTCCCCGTAAAGTGCCGAGTCGACCCCAGATAAAGTAAAAAGTAAAATCCTGTAGGTGAGACGTCTCTCGCTGTAGCGGAGACGTCCCCGGAGCGCCTGGGACGCGACTGACAGCTTTTCAGGTTTGATTTTGAATTTCAAATCCTTCTCTTTTTGTCTCTAACGGCTATATTTGCTTTTTGGACTATAAAAGGGACCTCTTAAGTGGTTCTCAACAACTCTTCACCAACCCAAAGCAAAATCATTCAAGAGAGAAGTTTGAAAGAAAAGCTCAAGGGAGTGAGTGCATCCAAGGAAGGAAATCAAGTACTTTCAAGTCTCCCAAGTGATTTCAAGCTCAACCACTCTCGCGCGCTCGGGAATCAAAGCTCACACTCAACCCTACGCGGTCTACCTTGGAAGAATCAACATCTCCCACGCTTCAAACGGCAAAAAGATTCTTCCGGGTTTCATTGTTCATAAGTGCTATATTTGCTTTCTAGAGCTTTTATATTCTTTTGTACACTCTTTTATCGTGGTGCTTGTTCAAGTCAAGGGACTTGGAACAAGGGAAAGGCGTCCCAAGCCTAAGAGAAATTGGGGGTTTAGGGTTTGTTGTGAGCCCGGTGTAAAACAACGAGTTGGGTAGTGAACTCGCAAAACTACCGTACTGTAATCTTGGATTATAGTGGAAATACCCAAAGGCGCTTTGGGGAGTGGATGTAGGAGCAGTGAAGGCTCCGAACCACTATAAAACCGTGTGCTTGTGGTTGTCTTCTCTTATCCCTTTATCCTTGCTTTAGTTTATATATTTGTGTATTTTAATCTTAAATTAGTCAAAAAGTTTTTTAAAACACCCAATTCACCCCCCTCTTGGGTGACCATCTTTGGGCAACAGGGAGGAGGGGGGGTAAGCAAGAACTTCCAGTGCATTCTCTTACTTGCTACTATTATCTCTCCTTCTCCTCCAATCTCCTCTGACTTGATCGTCGGAGGGCCCCCACTACCCCAGTGGTGGTGCGAGGCTTGCTTGCAGGTTTTCCGGTGGAAGGTGGAGCGCAATCAACACCAACCAAGGCAACTCAAACGGAACCCCGTTCACACCGCTGTGCCAATCGTTCTCGGTTTGGACCACCAGCAACAACAAGTAAATAGCTGAAAATAGGGCATCTATCTAAAGAAACAAGGGTAAATCAGTGAAGCTCATCATGGGCTGGACCATATCAATAGAGTCCGATTCCTCCTCTCTGACACTCCATTGAGCTGAGGTGTACCAGGAGGAGTCCATTATGAAACTATACCATTCTCCTTGAGATAATCACGGAACTCTCCATTAAGGTATTCACTTCCTCGATCTGATCGAAGAACCTTAATGAGTTTTTGTGCTTATTTTTCTACTTCATATCTAAGCTTTTTGAACCTTTCAAAAGTTTCATATTTGTGTCTCATACACATATCCATACCATGAGTAATCATCGGTAAATGAAGTAAAAATTACAACCCCTAGCCTGCACATCGAATGGGCCACACACATCAGTGTGTACTAGGGTAAGTATTTCAGTGGACCTCCCTATGTCCTACAAAGGATAATTTGGCCATCTTTCCTTGAAGGCAGAATTCACAAATCAAATATGACTTGGAAGTCAATGAGCCCAAAAGCTCATGTTTCTCCAATTTGTTTATTCTGTCTTCTCCTATATGGCCAAGCCTGAGGTGCCACAAATACTTTAGATTTATCTCATTTTTGGATCTATTAGATCCTATGGTATTCACTGTTTGCTCAGGTATATTCACAGATACATCCATATGTATGTGATAGAGACTGTCAATCATAAAACCATGTTGAATCAATTTATTTTTTCAAATAAAAAATCTTTCTATGCTAAATAAAATACAGAAATCAAATTTCTGCTAGCAATAGGTAACAGTCCCTAAGTATTCTAAGCATATCTGACATACCTTCTGAAGGTCTGTCACCCTTCATGTTCTTTATGCTTCCCATGTATGTAGGACAGTTCCTCTTCCAATGGCCGTCCATGATGCAATGGAAACACTTTTCCTTGCAATTGGCCTTTTTCTTGGAACTTCCTTACTTGGTGTTTTCTTAGTCTTCTGCTTCTTCGCAGGCTTCTTCTTCTTCCAAATAGACTCTCTCTTGAAAGTAGAAACCAACTTGACAGCGAAAACGATGCCCCTTGAACTTCTTCAAGGTCCCTAAGTTAGTTACCAATTTATTTAACAATTCTATTTTAGTGCATACAACCTTGTTCATATGGTAGTTTACTATAAACTATTCATATGAAGCTGGAAGGGATTGCGGGATCAAATCCATTTGCAATTCCTTGTGCATGGTCATGCCAAGCTTCTCAAGCTTCTCTAAGTCCTTTATCATGGTCAAACCATGATCATGGACAGACTATCCATCGTGCATCTTGGCTTTGAAGAGCCTCTTGGACACTTCAAACCGAGCTGCGTGACTCTGATCACCATACAACTCTTGCAGGTGATTTAATATGTCCCTGGCAGTCTTCATGTTCTCATGCTGGCATTGTAATGCATTGGACATGGATGCCATTGTGCAACACCTAACTTTATTGTCATTGTTCGTCCACTTAACAAGCGTCTTACGCTGATCAGTGATCGGACGGATTGGTAACATGGGGATTCCATGGTCTAGCATATACCCGAATTTTTCACAATTCAAAACTATTTTTGAAATTTGCTGAGCCAATCTTTATAATTGGGTTTGGTCAAACGGTTGTTCTATAGGATATGAGTTAAGAGTCTAGAAGCTGACTTTATAATCCTCAGAGAGTAAAGATTCTAGTTAGACTTTTGTACTTGATCCTAATTTGTTCTAAGGTCTTTTAGAACAAATGTAACTCCCACTATTTTCTCGAATTCCTCACACTCTCCTGGTAGGAAAACGGAAATCCCAAACGACTAGGATTTCTAGTGGGTACTGCGGTCCCACCGATTTACATGCCACCTCACCTAACAGTTATTGGTGACACATAGATTGATAAATGTACAACTCTTGTACAATGCTTCTCAAGCATGTTGCAGTGCAACTTGGTCTCTAAGCCATGAAAACCTCACCTAACAGTTATTGGTCCCATTTCTTAGTTAAGTCAGACCCACCGTATAACCGTAGGAATAAAGTCGTCATTGGGTCCTCACCTAACAGTTATTGGTGCCCAACCCCACCTTTACCCTACAACATCTCATGTCTATAGAGAGGTCCAGCCCCCCGATGCAACTTGACCACTGTGTCCAGCCGAGACAAATCAACATCAGAAAGGCCTTAGCAGCTCTACTACAGTGGAAGACCTATTGACTTAATATTGGTTAATCAGGACTTAGTGTTTGCAACTTGAGCTCTTCATAAGAGGTAATCGAACAATTGGCCAGGTAAGCAGGTGGGAGGCTCCCCTTACTCAGAGAGTAAGGTCCTAATTAAGTAACCACCTTTCATGCTTTCCTAGACACCAATTAGATCAATTAATCTAATATGACTTGCTCATGTCGGTTCACTCTCGACTTGATTGAGGAGGTTTTGATTTAGGTCTCAATTGGGTTTGCTACATCACATGTAAACCTATCTACCCGACTCACATTTACATCACATGCAAACGGCACATTGCAGACAGTTATAATCGCAGCAATAATTAAAGCTAAACTTTAAATAGGTGATGATCATGGATTCTAGTTAGGTCGTATTACAAGCACATGCACGTCAATCGATCAACTGGTCTTCAACTCTTGAATTGGTTCCAAGCCTCCTTGATCAACTCTTGATCCAATCGCCATCAACCGCTTAGATCACTTGTTCATCTCATGCCTAGTCTTCAACTTGATCGTTGACGTACATCACATCACACAAATACAACCAGATTGTAAAATAAAAATAAAAATAAATTACATCTCCCTTTTAGGAGGCACGCAGGCCTCTCAAAACATCAAATAAGATGCATGCAAGCATCTGAAAAATTACATGACATTGCAGATCACATCGCAGGTCATTACATTTGATACCAAAAGGGTTTGAATCCTATAATCATCACCATATGCAACAATTATAATTTTCAGATCTGAAAACTAACTGATTATATCATGACATAGGTTGCTGATCATGCTAATCATGATTCTAAACTTTATAATCTCATTAACAATGCAATTAGAATCATCATTTTATCACATAAAAATCAGCATGCAAAAATCAGCACCCCTGAAAAATCTGCATGCAGAAATTTTCAGCATGCATGATCATTCAATTTTCAAATCTAATAAGCCTTTAGATAATTAATTCTTACCTTAATCTACGAAGCCTAGGCTCTGATACCACTGTTGGGAACCCGCCCATGCCGCAGAAAATTCAAAAAAATTCAGATGGCAGCGGAATCGGCATAAGCGGGATCGACGTTCATCGCATTAACGTTGTTTTATGAATCGTTCGTAGTTAGATAAGAATTAAAACTTTTTAAACCTTTAGGAAGATCAGATCTTCACCTTGTGCGGATAGATGATCACCGCAAACTGAAGTTCGTGGTCTAGGATGAAGGTTCGCTTGAAGCCGTTCAAGTGTCCGGCCTCTACGGGTATCCACACGAAGCAGGATCCGATCCAAGCTCTCTATCTCACCGGGGTGCTAGCTCCCTTGCAGAGATAGCTTTTGATAGCTGATCTCCTCTCTTTCTTTCAACTCTTGAATGCACTTGAGAGGAGGAAGAAGAAGGATGAAGAAGAGGAAGAAGAAGAATCCCCACGCAGCCTTCTTTCTTTTTCCTACGTTGGAAGAAAGAAGGGAGGAAGAGGATGCCGCCAACACCTTTGGCTTTTATCTTCCTTGCTTGCGGCTGAACCAAGAGGAGAGGAGAGGGAGGCGTACGGCAAGGAGGAAGAGGACTTCTTCTATGCCCTAGGTGCCGCCCACAAGTCCCTTTTTATAGACATGTGGAACTCCTAACATTTAGGAGTTCTTGATGTCTTTCCTAAGAGGGGGCGCCGTCTCTTCTCCCTTCTCCACGTGGAAAGGGGAGGGGCTTATCCCCTTCCTCATGGTAAACCCTAATCCATATTAGGTAGGGATTGGAATGCCCTAATGTGGTCAAGCCCTAATCCAATTAGGCTTAGCCCAAGGGTGAACCAATTTGGATCCAATCTAGGTAAGTCCTAATCCAATTAGAACTTAAATCAATTTTGACTCAATTGAACTCTTCAATCCTAATCCAATTAGGAGTCTTATTGATTCATTAGATTAATAATTAATTGTAACTTAAGAAATCCTAATCCAAATTAGGACATATATAATTTTAGTCCTAATCCAATTAGGACTCTATTTGAATCCGAAGTCCTAATCCGATTAGGACTCTAGGAATCCTACTCCAAGTAGGAATCCAATTTTGATTCAAAACTCCTAATCTCATTAGGATTGCAGGAATCCTATTCCAAGTAGGAATCCCAGTCCTACTCCAACTAGAATTCCCAGTCCTAATCCAATTAGGACTCTAGGAATCCTACTCGAAGTAGGACTCTTGTTTCAAGTCCAATTAATTAATTCCCTTTGTTTCTTCTTCAACTGAATATCAATCGAATTGATTACTTGTGATTCATAATCACTTTTCAACCATCGGATCGGTCAATACTTCTAGTGTGTGTGACCCCATAGGTTCTACTCTGACTGGTAGTGAGATATATTGTGATCTCTATCACTATATCATTGAAAACTCCTTTCAATGGGTTGGAACGATTCCAACTCAACTCATTAGGGTTTATCGATCATCGAGATAATCCCTGTGAGTCCCACCATCCACCAGTGACACCTAGCAGCATGTAGTGGCTACCCAGTAGAATAGAAAGATGAACCTCTAGGTGCAGTTACCATGTGATACAGTCCTACTATCGTGGATCCCTACAGGACGGAGGTCATGGACAACTCGTCAAACCCCATCGTCTGTCATATGTCAAAATTTATTCGACTCGAGTTCGATAGTGGAAAACTCTTTCTCCACTTTATATTACTGCCCTGGCCAAGGTCTTAGAACTCAGTCTAACAAATCACATAGGATCACTCCTCTTCTATCAAGGTCGATAGATTCCTTGTAGGTGCATACCCTACTCCTACAGTGAACCTACTGCAGCCAATCTACACTGCATGGACCCATATGGCTAGAGACCATGTATGTGTGCAGTCAAACTACAATAACCTCACTGTGAGTAGCCGAAGCACCGCAGGTCAAAGGACCAGTCACACTACTGCAACATCAAGCAAGTCACTGACGAGTGGATAGACATCCAAGTGACTTCTTGTCTTGGTCATGCTCAGTACCCTTGTTCTCTAACAAGCACCTGCACTATCACTTCAGTGTCCCTACTGTTGCCCAAAGATGGTCACCCAAGAGGGGGGTGAATTGGGTGTTTTAAAAAACTTTTTGACTAATTTAAGATTAAAACACACAAATATATAAACTAAAGCAAGGATAAAGGGATAAGAGAAGACAACCACAAGCACACGGTTTTATAGTGGTTCGGAGCATTCACTGCTCCTACATCCACTCCCCAAAGCGCCTTTGGGTATTTCCACTATAATCCAAGATTACAGTACGGTAGTTTTGCGAGTTCACTACCCAACTCGTTGTTTTACACCGGGCTCACAACAAACCCTAAACCCCCAATTTTTCTTAGGCTTGGGACGCCTTTCCCTTGTTCCAAGTCCCTTGACTTGAACAAGCACCACGATAAAAGAGTGTACAAAAGAATATAAAAGCTCTAGAAAGCAAATATAGCACTTATGAACAATGAAACCCGGAAGAATCTTTTTGCCGTTGGAAGCGTGGGAGATGTTGATTCTTCCAAGGTAGACCGCGTAGGGTTGAGTGTGAGCTTTGATTCCCGAGCGCGCGAGAGTGGTTGAGCTTGAAATCACTTGGGAGACTTGAAAGTACTTGATTTCCTTCCTTGGATGCATTCACTCCCTTGAGCTTTTCTTTCAAACTTCTCTCTTGAATGATTTTGCTTTGGGTTGGTGAAGAGTTGTTGAGAACCACTTAAGAGGTCCCTTTTATAGCCCAAAAAGCAAATATAGCCGTTAGAGACAAAAAGAGAAGGATTTGAAATTCAAAATCAAACCTGAAAAGCTGTCAGTCGCGTCCCAGGCGCTCCGGGGACGTCTCCGCTACAGCGAGAGACGTCTCACCTACAGGATTTTACTTTTTACTTTATCTGGGGTCGACTCGGCACTTTACGGGGACGTCTCGCCTTGTCTGTGCTTTTTGAGTGGGGACGACTCCGCTTCTTTGGGGACGACTCCGCTTCTTTGTCTCCGAAAAACTTGCCCTCTGGAATTCCCTGAGAGAGTCGTCTCCGCTCTTTCAGGGGACGTCTCCGCTTGTGTCCACTTTATGCGTGGGGACGACTCCGCTATCTCAGAGTCGACTCCGCTTCCTTATCACCGCAAAAACCATTCTCTGGAAAACCCTGAGAGAGCCGTCTCCGCCATCTTGGGGACGTCTCGGGGAGTCTCCTTTTTGCTTGCGGGGACGACTCCGCGTACAGCGGGGACGTCTCGCGCATATCCCTTGAGAAACGTCTTTCTGCCGCCACTGAGAGAGTCGACTCCGCTTCTGAGAGAGTCGACTCCGCTAACGCGGGGACGACTCGGCAGGTGCCGGGGACGACTCCAAGTGTGCCAGTTCTTCCTGTTTGTGCCAGAGACGTCTCTGAAACTATCAGGAGACGTCTCGGCTGTCCCTGAACTTTTTCTTTAGCTCAAAATATTCTTCAATAAATTCATAAAAATTGTGGGAACTTGCCTAGACATTTCTTAACAATTTTCTAAGTAAAACACATGAATTCCTCAATCGAATTGTTAAGATATAATGGAATTTTACTCTAGTATTTTGTATTCATCAAAATCCATTAGGGGGTCAACACCTACACTGTGGACTCAAGTCTCGTCCATCCAGAAGAAAAGTGATCTGTGCACTGATCGGATCGATCACCGTCCTCGTGATGATCCATTGATCAGGAGCATTTAGAAATTAATCACCAATGATACATGGCTCAAATTCTCAACTCTTGAGAATATGTATCATCATCTTATTAATTTCTTGGATGATTCATAGACACATAAATAATATGAATGAAAAAATGCCTTTTATTTATTCAATAATAAATAGTCAAGTACAAAATTATGTCCTAGAATTAACAATGTGTCAGCCAGATTGGCTTCTAGGGCATACATCTAACACTAATCTCAGCGGATCAATCACCGTCCCTCGTGATGGATCCATCGATCAGGAGCATTTAGAAATTAATCCCTAATGACACATGGCTCAAATTCTCAACTTCTTGAAATTATGTGTCATCATCTATTAATTTCTTGGATGATTTATAGACACATACAAACATGAATGAAAAATAAATTGCCCAATCTTATTTATTAATAAGTGTCAAATTACAATTTTATGCCCCAGATTACAAATATGTGTCCGCCATGTTGGCTTCTAGGGCATACTTCTAACACTTTCTCCTTGTGCACTAGTGCTAGGTGCTCTCTATGAAGGTCCTGCACTAGTTTGCCTTGTTTTAATAGGCCTCTATGCCTCTTTTCTTATTCCTTCTTCCTTTTCTTCTCCTCTATAAACCCACTTGTTATTTGCTTTGACAAATCCCATTCTTATCAAAGACTTTTCACTATAGATGTCAGTGTGCTTGAGTTCCATTTTGACTTCCTCTATTATATTGGCATCATAGCTAACGAAGATAAGACTCAGAACCATACCATAAGGGAGTGATGCTCCCTTTCTTTGTCCAAGATCCATCATATGCTTCATCATCATGGCAGGAAGGTTTAGTGGTTGGCCTCTAAGTAGATGATGTATCACCAGAATGTCCTTCTCAGATACATGATCAAATCGGCCCATTTTTTGAAACAGTATCCAACTGATAATGTGGTGAAGTAGCCCCATCTCTATATTCAGCTTATTGGCCTTGATTTCTTCTTTATTGACTTCATCCATAGATAAAATCAGCTTTATTCCTTTAGCTCTATCTTTTAGCTCTTCTAAGTTCTCTCCATCAGCGGGTGCCCTAATCACATTCCCCAAGATTTCATCCATGATTAAGATGGGAGCGTCCCTGACCTTTGATGAAATTTGACCATTGCCATACCTAGCATTCCCTTAGAACTCTCTTAGTAGATCGGGGTAGGTAGGTAGGCCCAGAGAAGATACATACTCCCAGCCTATTTCCTTCAAATTTGTTTTTATGTGAAATCCTTCCCATTTTAAGAATAAAAAATCAACCTTTCTCTTGGTTGACACTGTTCAGTTTGAAAGTGATGCAAACGGAACTAGTCTCAAAATGGGAGAAGAAGGTGACTGAACAGGCATGGACGGAATGGCTCTTGGTTGGGATGGTGATGTATTTGTGGGTTCCACTGCTCTATCCAATCGTGATTTGGATCTTCTTTCCTAATGCATGATTGATTATTTTATTTTGGACCAAATGTAATTTGCTTCCTAGGAGCTATGAGGGACCGGCTGGGACCACACTAGGGTTTTAGAATTTTTGGTTTTTGGAAAGGAAGAAGACGGAATAGAGATTTTGGAATGTCTGAAACGTTATGTGGAACAGGGGTCGACTCTTGACTAAGTGAATAACGTTTCGAAAGAAAACTATTTCGAAATAGCGGGGGTCGACTCATTTATTCCATGAGTCGACTCAAGTAAAGTAGGGGTCGACTTCCGACTTGGGTGAGTCGTCCCTTCTACCTGAGATGGAGTTGTATGAGATATCTGGATAATTCAAACTCTCCTCCTCACTTCATGAGTCGACTCCTCATTACCATGAGTCATCTCCTCATCAGTCAAGAACTAAAACTTTTAAATTAAGATCCTCCGAAAGTGATTTAATCAATGGGAATAATAGAAATTAATCGTGTAAGCATCCAATCAAACAATGTTTGCACTAAGATTTTATCAAAATGGGTCACAAATACATAGTTCTCCTCTTATTTCATTAAATCTTTTTTCACTTAAAGGTTTAATGAAAATGTCAGCAATTTGTTTTTCAGTATTAACAAATTCAATTATGATATTTTCATTTTGAACATGATCCCTTATGAAATTATGTCTTATTTCTATGTGTTTGGATCTTGAGTGCTGAATTGAATTCTTAGTTAAGTTTATGGCATTTGTATTATCACATCTTATGAGAATTTTATTTAGTTTAATACCATAGTCCTCAAGTTGTTGTTTCATCCATAAGATTTGAGCGCAACAACTTCCAGCTGCAATGTATTCAGCCTCGGCTGTTGACAATGCAACTGAATTTTATTTCTTGCTAAACCAAGAAATTAAATTAGCTCCAAGGAATTGACAAGTTCCACTTGTACTTTTTCTGTCTAAATTACAACTGGTAAAATCAGCATCTGAATAGCCAACTAAGTCAATTGTAGAGTCCTTAGAGTACCATAGGCCTAGATTTTGTGTGCCTAACAGATATCTAATGATTCTTTTAATAGCAATTAAATGTGATTCTTTAGAATTTGATTGATATCTTGCACATAAGCAAACACTAAACATTATATCTGGCCTACTAGCTGTAAGATAAAGTAGAGATCCTATCATGCTTCTATACAATTTTAAATTAATAGATTTACCTAGCTCATCTTTGTCAATCTTACAAGATGGGGTCATAGGTATAACTATTGACTTTGTATCCTTCATGCCAAACTTTTTTAAGATTTCTCTTGTATACTTACTTTAGCTAATAAAGATACCCTTTCTTGTTTGCTTAATTTGGACTCCGAGAAAGAAGGTTAGCTCACCCATCATACTCATCTCAAACTCACCCTGCATGAGCTTAGCAAAATCTTCACACAAAAAGCTTCACCAATAGTACCAAAGATAATGTCATCAACATATATTTGAACAATCAAGATATCAGAATTTTTCTTTTTGATAAAGAGAGTTGTATCAACATTTTTTTTTGAAAAGTTACTTTTTTATCAAAAAGTTACTTAATCTTTCATACCATGCTCTTGGTGCTTGTTTTAAACCATATAGTGCTTTGTTGAGTTTGTAAATATGATTTGAGAATGTATGGCTTTCAAATCCAGGTGATTGTTTTACATATACTTCTTCAGTAATATAACCATTTAGAAAATCACTCTTGACAACCATTTGAAAGAGTCTGAAGTTCATATAGCAAACAAATAATAATAGCAATCTTATGGCTTCTAATCTTGCTACAGGTGCAAAGGTTTTATCAAAATCTATTTCCTTTCTGATTATATCCTTTAGCAACCAACCTAGCTTTGTTTCTTGCCACTAATCCTTCTTCATTAAGTTTGTTTCTAAAAACACATTTAGTTCCAATTATAGAGGAGTTTTCAGGTCTTTCAGCTAAATCCCAAACATTATTTCTTTTAAATTAATTAAGTTCATCTTGCATTGCCATTATCCAATTATTGTCTTGTTTAGCTTTTCTAATATTTTTTTGTTTAGTTTGTGAGATTAATGATATCCATAACAGAAGATCTAGTTTTAATACCTTGAATAGGATTACCAATAATTAAATCTTTGGGGTGATCGTTTGCATACCTCCAATCTTTTGGCAAGTCAGGCTTACCTTGCTGAATTTGATCTTCTTCTTGATCATTTTTCTATTCTTTATTATTCTGATTTTCATTTTCTGCTGTAGAAACATCCTTCAGGGTTAAGTCTCTAATTTCTTGATCAAGCTCTCTTACATCATCATCTGCATCTACATCCTTTCTTGATAAGAGGTCATTAGTCTCATCAAAAATAAAATGAATTGAATCTTCTACAACTAATATTTTTTTATTGAATACTCTATATGCTTTGCTTGATGATGAATATCCTAGAAAAATGCCTTAATCAGACTTGGCATCAAATTTTTCTTGGTTATCTTTTCCATTGTTTAGAACATAACATGTGCAACCGAAACATGAAAATATGCGACATTTGATTTTCTATTTCTCATGAGTTTATGAGGGGTTTTCTTTAATATAGATCTAATAGTGACCCTATTAATGATATGACAACCTGTGTTGATAGCTTTAGCCCAAAAATAATTAGGCAAATTACTGTCACAAAGCATTGTCCTTACCATTTCTTCAAGGGTTTTGTTTTTCTTTCTACAACCCCATTTTGTTGTGGTTTTCTTGGTGCAGAAAAATTATGTTCAATTCTATTTTTTGTGTAAAACTTTTCAAAATCTTGGTTTTCAAATTATGTACCATGATTACTTTTGGATTTTATAGTTTGTAAACCTTTTTTATTTGAATTTTTTTTATAAAATTTTGCAAATGCAGAAAATGCTTCATTTTTATGTGCCAAGAATAAAATTCATGTAAATCTTAAAAAATCATCTACAATCACAAAACCATAATGTTTACCTCCTAGACTTGCAGTCCTAGTAGGTCCAAATAAATTTATGTAAAGAATTTCTAAACGTATAGTAGTGGAAACAACATTTTTAGATTTAAAAGTAGTTCTGGTTTGTTTTCCTAACTGACATGCATTGCACATTTGTTCTTTTTAAAACTTAATTTAGGTAATCCAATAATAAGATCTTTTCGAATGATCTTTGAAATTAAGTCCATACTAGCATGAGCAAATTTTCGGTGCCATAACTAGCTAGTTTTCTTGGTTTTCATACCTACTAGACATTACATATCTTTCATGAATATTTGATCTAAATCTACCATGTACACATTCCCATGCCTATGTTCAGTAAAAACAATGCCACTGTTATGCAGTTTAGAAATTAAGCACATAGAGGATTCAAAAGTTACTTTATAGCCTTTATCATAAAATTGGCTAATACTTAATAGATTATATTTTAGTCTATCAACTAATAAAATATTTTCAATGTAAGAGGATGGAGTGATTCGAATGTTATCTATACCAATTATTTTCAAGGGTGATGAACTGAGTTTCATCCCCTGTCATGTGTGTAGAACACCCGCTGTCCAAATACCATCTTCTGTTGGATCTTTGGGTAGCTAGACACACCTGCAAAACATTAATCAAATTTCCATCCTAGGTATCCAAGCTCTCTTGGGTCCTTGCTGGTTAGCAATAATGGTTCCTTTTGGAACCCATATTTTTATAATAGAGATGTTGCTTATAAGATTGCAGGTTTTAGGATTACAAGGTATATATTGTAGTGTGTTTTTGTTGAATTTAAACAAAATAGTTTCAGCATACACAGATGACAGATTTTTAGAGATGTTTTTAATAGTTTTCTATTTCTGCTCATCAGATTTGTAGTGAACTGTTTCAGGATAAACAGAGGAGGATTTAACAGTCAAGTTCCAAAAAGTTTTTTGCTTGTTCCAAGGATGATATCCCAATCTAGCCCTGTCAAACACAGCTCTTTGATTATCTAGAATTAAGTTCAGTTTTTCAGAGCTGAGGATAAATCTTTCAACAAAAGGTTTTAACTTATTAACTTCTTTGGTCAATTTTTCATTGTTTTCTAAAAGTAGCTCATTAATTTTCTGAAGTTTATCATGGCTTTCAGCAAGAGATTGATTTTTTTGTTTTAATTCTTTATTTTTTAGAACAAGTTTTTTGTATTCTAAGAGAAGATCAGAAAAGGCATCATTAAGTTCTTCAAATGAAAAGTCAAATTGAGTTTCAGCACATACCTCATCTTCATATGCCATAAAGCATAGATGTGCAGTTTCTTGTGGTTGTTGCTCTTCTTCTTCCGAGCTTATTTCATCACTATCACTCCAAGTGGCCATCATAGCCTTCTTCTTATACTTTTTAGGAGCCTTTTTGAGCAGAGGACATTCAGTTCTAAAGTGACCCGATTTCTTACATTTATAATAGGTCACTTGCTGCTAGTTTTCTTTTTCTCTACTTTGCTCCCCTTTGATCACTGGTGCTTTCCTAAACCCAGATTTCTTCTTTCTGAAGAATTTTCTAAACCTCCTTGTGATCAAGGCCATCTCCTCACTGTTTTCAAAGTCAGGACTATCGCTCTCATCTTCAGCTTGGTTGACTTTAGAGCAATGGTTTTGCGCTTCTTGGATTCGTCTTCTTCTAGGCTCTATTTCATGGAAAGTTCATGAGTCATCAGTGAGCCCAAGAGTTCTTCTAGTGGGAGTGTGTTGAGGTCCTTGGCTTCTTAGATGGCAGTGACTTTTGCTTTCCAAGCTCTTGGAAGTGACCTGAGAACTTTACGGACAAGATCGCTGTTAGTATAAGATCTGCCAAGACTTTTCAAACTATTAATAATATCAGTGAATCTAATAAACATTTCAAATATAGACTCACTGGGTTCCATTTTAAACCGTTCATATTTGTGCACTAACATGTTAACTTTAGATTCTTTAACCTGGTTAGTGCATTTGTGTGTGACTTCCAGCCTATCCCAGATTTCTTTCGCAGACATGCAGATGGATATGCGATTAAATTCACTAGCATCTAAGGAACAATATAAAATATTCATGGCCTTTGCATTCAGCTGAGCCATTTTTTTATCATGATCATTCCATTCTCCTTCAGGTTTGGGTAGTGAGATGCTATCAATGATTTTCATGGGTGTGTGCGGCCCATTGACTATGATGTTCCATAAATCATAGTCAAGTGCTTGGATGAATATGCGCATGCATGCTTTCCAAAATGTGTAGTTAGTGTCATTAAAGAATGGTGGTCTATTTATGGATTGCCCTTCGGTAATAGAGGTTCCTAATGGAGCTGCCACGATTTTTAACTCTTGATGATTAGATTAGAAGAAGTTGAGTACCGGGCTCTGATACCACTTGTTGCCCAGATATGCAGCCCAAGAGGGGGGTGAATTGGGTTTTAAAAAAAAAAAATTGTCGAGAATACATCGGATAAAATATAATTTCAATTTGAAGATATAAATGCTTAAACGATGAATGACTAATGGTAAAGATTAAAGTGCAACAGCATAAAGAGACAGGCACACACGAATACAGAGAATTTATACATCCACTCCACAAGACTCTTGAGAATTTCACTATAATCATCCTGATTACAGTATAGTTGTTTTTTGAGCTCACAATCCAACTCGCTATTTTTCCGGGATCACAATGAATCTCGTCGATTTTTTCAGGGTCACCAACCACAATCTTAACCTGTTTGTTTTTCGGGTTCACAAACAACCCAATCGATTTTCACAGGCTCACCAACCAAAATCTTACACGATTGTTTTTCGAGTTCACAAACAACCCAGTCAGTTTTCACAGGCTCACCAATCAAAATCTTTAACCTTGTTGAATCTTTTGATTCAACAACTTCCAATTGAGGTTTGAAAGAATCTTTTTCAATTTTAGAGCAAATAAAACTGTTACAGCAGAGTTTAAAGAATATCTAATAAATGTTGTAACTATGTAAACAAAGCTTCAAGGTAAACGAAATAATAAATATCGATCAGAAGCTTTGAAGATGGTTGTTGGCTGCAGTCGAAGATCGTGATAGCACAGCAGCAACTCCTTTGTTGAATATTTCAACTAATTTTCTCACAATATGGTTTTTCCTGGAAAGCTCTTTTGTGAGGATTTTATCTTTTTGAAGCTTGAATTTTGGGTGATATAATTTTCTCACTTGATCCTCTCTCTCATCTTCTTTTTCTCTTGGTGCTCTTTTAAATTTATAGACTATAAGCTTTTCAGGAAGTACCAGATAGTCGTCACTCCAAGAAACTATCCGTTGTCACCCAGAAGAAGTACTGTTAAAAGTAGCCGTTGGAGCTGTCAGGATGCCAAGGGTCGACTCACCGGGTTCGGAGGTCGTCCCATGTACCAAGAGAGATGGCTCACTAAATATAAGAGTTGGCTCTTTCCTTCAATCCATACAAAGTTTCTGTGCTTGTCTCAAGGATCGACTCGTTAATATCGGGAGTCGACTCATGTAGATATTGGGTTGGCTCTTCAAACATAAGAGTCGCCTCATTCATTTAGTGTACATAAGTTTTTCGCGCTCCTCCAAGGGTCGACTCATTAATGTCAGGGGTCGGCTCATGTAGAAATTGAGTCGCCTCCTTAAACACAAGAGTCGGCTCATCTAGTTGGTCTTAGACGGTGATTCTTCTCTATTTTTCTTGAACTATACAGGGGACGACTCATTTTTTGTATGGGTCCACTCATTAAGTTTTTTACAGATTTTTCAGAGATCTTTGATTTTATTTTTCTTGATTCTTGGAGGTTGTAAGTGCAACTTTTGTCTAGATATCTAACCCTTCACTTTTAAGCCAACATCATTATAGTATATATTTAACTTAATTATTTTTGTGATCATCAAAATCCATCCTTTAGGATTAACATACGCTATGAATGAAATGTTACTTTTATATAAATTATTAATGAGGCTTCGTGTTATTGTGGGCAACTTATGGTAGCACGGCCGTATCATGGGCCTGATCTGGGGCGTGACATTTAGTGGTATCAGAGCAATAGGTTTAATCATGAGTAATAATTTTATAAGTTTTAATAAGAAGAATGGGTAGTTAAGTCTCATTCACTTAGATTCCGCATAATTGGAAAGAAAGAAAAGATTTTATTAATGGTACCATTGGTCAATCATGAAAATTGATTAATACAAATATTTTGGTAGGTGACAATGAGCAACAAAAAGAAAGAAGTTAGGGCTAAACAAACCATTCTAGGGACGTGTTCGTGACAGAAAGACTATCAGAGCTTAGGTTAAGATCATTGTGAATTGTAATTAGAAAACTATCAGAGCTTAGGTTAAGATCACTTGGGATTGTGACACGAAAACTATTAGAGTTTGATATTTAAGATCATTAGGGATTGTGACAAAATTGGAATCAGAGTATAGGTTTAAGACCAATAGGGAATGCGACAGAAATGTATGAGAGCTTATGGTTTAAGATCACTAGAGATTGTGATAGAAATGTATCATAGCTTAAGGTTATGATCATTAGGCATTATGATAAAATGTAAGTGCTGGGTTTGGTATTCGATGAGTACAAAAGGATTGGATAAATAGTTTTTGTTCGCGATAAGAGAGGTTTGACCTAAGATAAGTGTAGGAAGGTTAACCTTGGCATACCGGTTATACCATGTTCATGTTGTTTAAATGACTCGAAAGTTTAAAATTGATATGGATTTGGATGTGATTATTAGAGTGAGATTTGTACATGGATCTATCATTATATTGGAGTGAGCCAAGAAAGATTTTTCATAGTATTATAAAGGATTGTTCTTCAAAGTTAAATCGTATGTGGATTATATTTGGTATTGGTATACTTGGATATTGCAACTAGTTGTATTTCTATTGGTGGATTAAATTCATAAGGCCATAGAATAGGCATATGGTTGCGGAAATTCTAGTTGTTTGAATTTCTATATTTGGATTGGGCTATTAGATCCTTCTCATAATTATTGGAGACCATTGGATGTGTTAGTTTAAACTGAAGTCTAGGTTTATGATTTGACCAGGGATCTGTGTCATTGAGTGGAGACTTCGATTTTGAGATGCTTATTAAAATCAGAATGCTAGCTAACTAGGGCTTATAGCCAAAGTGTGAATAAGCTATTTTTGGAAGTTCTCTCAATAGATATTTTAGGTTATGATTAATTGGATTTTGTCCGAGATTTAGTGAAGGAGGATTGATCATGGAATATTATTATATAATGTAATTATTTGTTTATTAGTTAATTTGGAGGTTCATTTTGATATGGTGTTATATTGTAATATTACTTCTAGCTTAAAGTTAATTATTTTATGGCAAGTTAGGATCCCTTCATAAGAAGTTGTTTAAAATTTAAGCTATGAAAGATTTTTATGATACTGAATTAGAATATTCTTCAAGGTTTGAACATGTATGTGGATTATGAAAGAAACTCTTATGTTGAAGAAAAATATGTTTGAAAATATTGCAAATAGGTCTATATTCTTATTGAATAAGATCTAGTATTTGGATCCAAATATGATAATTAAAATTATTAATGAAGGCTTCAAATAAGAAATAAAGGTCCGTTTGGGGGAGGAGCAAAACCCATGAATATAATAATATTTCCCACCCCAACAGCTACAGTTTCCTACTTTAAATAAACACCCATCACCCATCACATAAAATAACCTCCTATTCTAAAGACAACGGACTTCATGTAACCACTCTCTCTCTGGTAGGATGACCTCGCCTTCACATAACCCACACTCTTCATGCTGTGTCTTCCCCATCTCCCGCTCCAGCCATTGTAACCTGGCTCTTCTGCTTCCGTAACTCCCTGCTAACCACATGGCTTCCAAAGTATCTGAGGTTGAGATGCCGAGTCCTGCGTGGCCTATCAATTCCTCCCCCCTTCTCAGGAATCTTGTCCTCAAGATTTAGCTCTGAAAACTGCTCCTTCAGCTGATCAACATCTTCCCAAGTTGTATCTTCGGCTGGTAAAAACTTCTATCGAACCAAAGCTTCAATAGAATACTTCGCATCGTGTTTAATCCATTGATAATCCACAATCTCCTGGGGCTCATACTTGATCTCTCCGTCCTCTGTAATGGGCGTGTGGAGCTTCATACACCTGGTTGCCCTTGCCAACCACCTTCTTGAGCAATACTACATGAAACACAAGATGCATTTTGCATGGGCAGGAAGATTTCAACTCAAAGTTTGGATTTATAAGTTGATCTAAGATCTTTTGTCAATATTGTTGAGGTTGTTGTTGAAGTCTAAATTTGCATGAAGAATTTGAATTTTAGAGATTTACATGGTTATGATGGAAAATCTTTGAGGTTTTACTCATTTGTGTTGAATTAAAGCCTTGTAATCTAGATATAGCATTAATGATAAATATTAAGAATCCTGGTGAAAGATTTGAATATCGATAGAGTTAATTTCTAATCATAGTAATATTAGCTCAATAACTTTTAACCCATTGAATTTGAAGTAAATTCTTTTGGAAGGAAGATCAATCTAGATTGTCTAATCGAATTGCTAAGAGAATTCAGGGTTAATTAAACCTAGATATTTTGGATTCTAAAGCGGTTGCAGAGATCATATAGTGACCTTAAAATTGACTAATGGCTTGAGGGTTAGCTATAGTAAGTACACTCTAAACAAATTGAGGACAAAAAGATCTAGAGGTTAAATCTATATATGGATTGTATTTGGAATTGGCATGTTTGCATATTGCAAAAAGGTGAATTTGATTTGGTGAGGCATTGAGAAAATTCTTCTAGTTATTTTTACTTGTAGGAATTTGACTTAGAATCGTCCAATTGAATTGATAAGAGAATTAAGATTCAATTCATTTTGAATTATAGTAACTAGCTCATATAAAGGTTTTGAATGGATCAATTGACTCGAGAGGTAATCTAGATTAGATGTGTTCGAGGTAAATTAGGGGATAAGAATCAATGGTTCCTTTTTTGGGGCTTTACTTGGAAAATTAAAATTTTGGATCTCTTTAGTTCATAATACAAGCAATATTTTGATCAAAAGTTATTAGTAAATCCAAAAGATTTTGGTGTTTTTAATCAGAGTGCACAGCGAAAACATAGTGGTTTGAATTATTTATCTAAGTTGGTGAGAAATATTATCTTTTTGATTCTGCAAGTTTTAATAATAAAAAAATTGATCTATTTCTTTGTGTAGTAGGATTTTCTTGATAAACGAAAGAAAAAATGTTCTAATTTTTGGATGACACTGTGCTATCTTAGGTTCTCCAATTTTATGTCATGCTAAAAAAATTCATAGCATCTTGAGACTAGAATTAATGGATCATCGATTTTGATCTTAAATTTGAAATATTTTGGTATAGACCTTTCTCAAGCTTGAACTTCTTCAATTAATATCAACCATCTATCTGATTGAAAGAAATTGAGGTTATCAATCGATTTTGATGAATATTCTACCAAAGGTGGATTAGAGTTGTTTGTGATCTAATCTTATGATAGATCGGTTAATCGAAAGCAGTTGATATTTTGACAAAGAAACTTGATGTTCTTATTTAGAATTAAGACATTAATTTTCATGTATAAGAGAAAAGTTTGATTTAGATCACCTACCAAAAGAATCAAATCTGGAAGTATTGGACCTTATTCTTTTGATAAGATATAATGATGAAGTTGTTGGCGACGCCCTGCACCGGAACCCACTCACACCGGTACAACCACCAACGTCGGACAAGCAAAGAGAGAAGCAAACGGATAAGCACTCTCTCGCTCCCTCGACACCGGACTCAAGGATCACCGCTTCGCTTCCGCTACGAAGGGCAAAAGATTTCCCCGTGGTTTCAATAGGGTAAAACACTTGAGCACCGCAGCGGATTATCAAACCAAAGGAAGAAGAAATAGGAAGAAAATAGCAAAGCAAACACAAAGATGTAACGAGGTTCGGCTACAAGTAGCCTACATCCTTTACCGCTCCAAATCTCAATTAGGATGAACAGATTACAGAGATAGCACACACCCGAACGAACGCGATCGCTCTACAAGAAATTCACACAGAATTCCCCTTGCACAAGAAGTAGGATCCCAATCCTCTTCTTCTCTAGAACCCTAGCCGCACAAAACAAGAGTCTCTCTCAAAATATCCTTGAATATCTCTCCTCCTAGGGCTTTCATGAGTCCTATATATAGTCTCAAGACCTTCAGATGATCATAGCCGTCGAAACGCTACCAAAAAACACCAAAAGAAAATCGTCCATACGATTTTCCGCGAGCCCGAGTCGACTCGGCTGTGGTTCGAGTCGACTCTGGCACGTCTGGACAAAACTGGCACGATCTAGGGTCGACTTGACTGTAGCTCGAGTCGACTCGACGATGCTTCGAGTCGACTCGACTGTAGCTCGAGTCGACTCTGACAGTCCAGACAGAAACATGGTTTTCTCGGTCTTCTGGTCTTTCTCCTCCCGGATCGACTCGACTGTTCCCGAGTCGACTCCGACAGTCCGCCAGACAGAATTATGCAGAATTGATTCTCCTTCAATTCTCTTCATCACCAATGGTCTCCACATACCCCAACAATCTCCCACTTGGAGACCTTGGGTATATCCTCTTGTTACTTGGCTCTCCTCTGTGCTCCCACTGAAACTGAATCATCCTAGTGAGATAGGTACAATGCCTCCTCGACGTCTTCAAGCATGAAGACCAGCAGAAGCTGAACAACTCCTCAGCTTCTCCACCGTGACGACCTTCGTCAACATATCTGCAGGATTCTGACTTGTATGAATCTTCTCCAACTTGACGAGTCCCTGCTCGAGCAATGACCTCACGAAGTGGTACCGTATGTCAATATGCTTCGTCCTTGAATGGAAAGCTGAATTCTTTGCCAGATGAATTGCACTTTGACTATCTGAATATAACATGCAATCCTTCTGCTCCTTCCCAAGCTCCTTCATCAAGCCCTGAAGCCATATTAGTTCCTTGTACGCCTCTGTGGCTACCACATACTCCGCCTCCGTAGTCGACAATGCAACAACTGGTTGCAACCTGGAAATCCAACTGACGGCTCCACTGCCCAAGGTGAACAAGTACCCTGTCGTGCTCCTCCTGCCGTCCAAGTCCCCTGCCATGTCTGAGTCCACAAAGCCCTGTAACCGGATCTCAGAACCTCCATAGCACAATGACATGTGCTCCGTGCCTCTCAGATACCTCAGTATCCATTTGACTGCACGCCAATGCTCCAAGCCTGGGCAGCTCATAAAGCGACTCACAACTCCCACTGCTTGAGCAATGTCAGGTCTCGTACAGACCATAGCGTACATCAAGCTCCCCACCGCCGATGCATCCGGGATTTTTGACATATTGAGTTCCTCCACCCGCGTCTTCGGACTTTGTCCTTTTGAAAGCTTTAAGTGAGCACCTAGTGGTGTGCCAACAGGTTTGGCACCCTCCATGCAGAATCTCTTGAGTACTCGGCTGATGTACTCCGCCTGAGATAGTCTGAGGATATGTTTAGATCTATCTCTGCTGATCCGCATCCCAAGGATCTGTTTCGCTGCTCCTAGATCCTTCATTGCAAATTTTCTTGACAGCTTCAGCTTCAATTTTGCAATCTCATGCATGCTAGCTCCTGCAACTAACATGTCATCAACATATAATAGCAAGATAATGTAAGATGTACCGAAGTCCCGGAAGTAGCAACAGTGATCCTCCTGACATCTCCTGTATCCTATCTCAAGCATGTAACTATCGAACTTGATATACCATTGCCTGGGCGCCTGTTTCAAACCATAGAGGCTTTTCTTCAATTTGCAAACCAAGTCACCCGTGCCAGCTGCAACGTATCCCTCCGGCTGCTGCATATATATCTCCTCATCGAGATCTCCGTGAAGAAAAGCTGTCTTCACATCAAGCTGCTCTAAGTGAAGATTCTCTACTGCCACCATGCTCAGCACCGCCCGAATAGAACTCATCTTGACTACAGGAGAAAAGATCTCCATGAAGTCGATACCTGCTCTCTGCTGAAATCCTTTTACAACCAGCCTGGCCTTGTACCGTTTCTTTCCATTCTGCTCTTCCTTCAGCCTGTAAACCCATTTGTTTGACAGTGCTTTCTTCCCCTTGGGCAGATCCACCAAATCCCACGTTTGATTCTGCTCCAATGACTCCATCTCATCATCCATGGCCAACTCCCACTCCTTCCTAGTATCAACCTCTAATGCCTCCGTGAAGCATTCAGGTTCGCCATTATCTGTGAGCAGCAAATAACTAAGAGTCCCATCATATCTTTGAGGAGGCTTCCCATGAGTACTACGAGTGGACCTTCTTAGTTGTGGAAAGGGTGCCAATACTTCAGGTTCTTGCTCTGACTGAGTCTTCTGACCAGAATTTGTAGACTCCTCTTCAGGATCCACAAAACACGGCTCAACAGGTTTTGTTTCTGATTCAGTGCTCTGCTGCATTTTCTCATTAAATACCACATCATTACTACGAATGATCTTCCTGTGTTCGGGATCCCAAAACCGATACCCAAACTGTTGACCTCCGTATCCAACGAAAATGCACTTCTTTGATTTGGCGTCTAGTTTGCTTCTTTGACTGGAATCAACATGGACATAACTGGTACAACCGAATACTCGTAAGTGCGCCAAATCAATCTTCTTCGCTGTCCATGCTTCCTCAGGAATCCCAAATTCAAGTTTCTTTGATGGCCCTCTGTTGATCAAGTAGGCAGCAGTGTTAACTGCTTCCGCCCAAAACTGCTGTGGCAATCCAGCATGAATCCTCATACTCCTGGCACGCTCATTAATTGTTCTGTTCATCCTTTCAGCAACTCCATTTTGTTGTGGTGTCCCTGGAATTGTCCTCTGCCTGACGATCCCAGCCTCTGCACAGTAGTCCTCAAACTCCCTGCTACAATACTCACCACCATTGTCTGATCTCAGGCATTTTAACCTCCTTCCTGTCTCGAGTTCTACCATTGCCTGCCATCTCCTGAAGACCCCAAATACCTCTGACTTGTGCTTCAAGAAGAACACCCAAAGCTTCCTGGTAGCATCATCAATAAAAGTAACATAGTACTGAGATCCACCAATGGAAGAAACCGGTGCAGGCCCCCACACGTCCGTGTGCACGAGATCTAGCTTTTCTTGCTTCCGAGGTTTACCTTCTTTGTTGAATGAAACACGCTTCTGCTTTCCGAGAATATAATCCTCACAGAAGTCCATCTCAACACTCCTGAGACCCTGCAGCTTTTCCAACTGGTGCATCACCTCCAGTCCCTGATAACTCATGTGCCCAAGTCTGCAATGCCATAACTTGGCGCCCACATCTGCTGCAGCAACTCCAATAGAGTTCTCCGTGCCGTTGGCGATATAAAGTGTCCCAACCTTCTTGCCACTAGCCACCATCAACGAACTCCAGGATATCTTCCACTGATCAGCTGTGAAAATAGTCTTGTACCCCTGGCTCGCCAACTGTCCAACAGAAATCAGATTCCTCTGCAGTTGAGGCACGTGCCGTACGTCCTCAAGCTCAAGTGAAGATCCAGAAATCAACTTCACTTCCGCGCTTCCCCTTCCTTGTATGGTGCAAGGCTCTCCATCCCCTAAGTAGACTTTGCCGAAGTCTCCCTTCTCATATCCTCCAAGAAGCTTCCGTTGGGATGTAGCATGGAAAGACGCGCCTGAGTCTATCACCCAAGACTCGTCACCGGTAGATAAAGATAGAACGAGGGCATCCATGTCACCGTTTCCAGCAAGATTTTCCAGATCCTTGCTGACTCCTTCGGTGTGGTCGCCTTGCTTCCCTTTAGGAGATTTGCAGTCCCTCCTAAAGTGCCCCATCTTCTCGCAGTTCCAGCACTTCGCTCCCTTGTTCTGAGGTGCTCGAGACCTGCTGGATCTCGACTTCGAGTCGCTTCGAAATCGACCGTCCTTCTTTTGTCTTCCCCGATTAGAGATGTTTAGTGCACTTCCAGACGACTCTGTAGCTCCAGAAGATTTCCTTCTTGCTTCTTCACTCAGAAGCACTCCCACAACGTCATCAAAGATCAACTTCCCCGTCGCCGAAGAGTTGCTCACCGCCATCACCAGGCCCTCCCAGCTATCAGGCAATCCGGAGAGGATTAGCAAAGCCCGAATCTCATCGTCAAAACTAATCTCCACTGACTCCAACTGGGCCGTGAGTCCATTGAACTCGTTGAGGTATTCTGCTATGTTGCCGCCATTTTTCATACGAAGATTAAACAACCTCTTCATGAGAAATACCTTGTTTGATGCTGAGGGTTTCTCGTACATCCGCGACAATGTTGCCATCAACTCCATCGTCGTCTTCTCGTTTTTGATGTTGAATGCCACTTGGGATGCAAGTGACAATCTTATGGTACCGAGCGTCTTCCGATCGAGGACCTCCCAGTCTTCATCGGACATCTTCTCTGATTTCTTCGCTCTACCTCCAAGAGGTAAATAGAGATCCTTCTGATAAAGATAATCCTCTATTTGCATCTTCCAAAATCCGAAGTTCGTGCCATTGAACTTCTCAATTCGCAACTTTCCTTCATCCGCCATTGCAGAATACCAATAGCTCTGATACCACTTGTTGGCGACGCCCTGCACCGGAACCCACTCACACCGGTACAACCACCAACGTCGGACAAGCAAAGAGAGAAGCAAACGGATAAGCACTCTCTCGCTCCCTCGACACCGGACTCAAGGATCACCGCTTCGCTTCCGCTACGAAGGGCAAAAGATTACCCTGATGACCCAAAGATTGAGTTAAAGATTGATTTTGATGATCACAAAACCTTAAAGTATAATTACTAATGTTTGTGTTGCAAGAAGAAAAGATAATTTATTTTGCAAGGAACATAGCAAGTTGAAAAAATACAAGAAGGCCTCAAAAGCTCTCAAGAAAAGTTAGAAGAAAGCTACAATTTAATGGCCCAAGTTTCAAGTTCAAAGGATTTAAGTTAGAGGAGCAAATTCAAAGAAAGATTCAAAAAAATAGTCCTCAAGTCGACTCCGGGAAGTTTAGAGTCGACTCTGGCACTCTAGAGTTTCAAGAAACAGTGCTCGAGTCGACTCCGGCACTCTACGAGTCGACTCCGACTGAGAACAAACAAAAAGACAGAGAGTTAATTTTCAGTGCTACAGTGATCTCAAGTCGACTCCAACTTCAGCGCTACATTGCGGAGCCGACTCCCAGCTACAGTGCCGGCAGACTACTATTCACAGATCGACTCCTGTTTCAGCCGAGTCGACTCCTACTTCAGCCGAGTCGACTCGAGCACGCTGGGAGGCATAACGGCTAGTTTTTTCTTGATTCCAACGGCTCTATTTTTGTCTCTAACGGCTAGATTTTTGTTCTCACTCCCTCTAAAGCTATAAAATCAAGGGGAGAGCAAGGGGAGAGAGTATGGAAGTGGGAGAGAACATTTAGGAAAGAGATTTCAAAGAGATTACAAGAGAAATCTCCCATAAGCACAAAAGGGACATTCAAAGTAAAATAGAGAGAAGAAGAGCATCCAAGTGAATCCCAAAGCTTCCTCTCCATCCGTGTGCTGCCTCGGTGATCCTCTACTTCGTGCAAAATCAGAAGAGGGTCAAGTAAAGAAGAAGCCGAGTTCCTCCATCTACAAATTTGTTTGAGGGCTTCATCTCTTTACTTTACTTATTTATATTTGCTATATTTTGCTTATTTGAGAAGCTTGTATTTGATTTAAACTCTTGCTCTATTATCTTGTAACTTGATTCAATCAAGGGATTGAATCAAGGGGTTAAGGTTTGTTGGTGAGCCAAAGGAAAAACCAACTTTGTAAGGTTGTGGTTGGTGAGCCTTTGGAAAAACCAATTGGGTTGATTGTGAACCCGGAAAACAATCGTTGTAAGGTTGTGGTTGGTGAGCCTTTGAAAAAACCAACTGGGTTGGATTGTGAGCCCGTGAAAACAATCGGTTGGTTCTAGTCGGTGAGCCTGTGAAAACTGACCGAGTTCGTTGTGATCTCGCAAAACAACAAGTTGGGTTGTGAGCTTGTAAAACAACCGACTGTAATCTGAGGGATTATAGTGAAAATTCCCAAGAGGTCTTGGGGAGTGGATGTAGGTGCTGGGGTGCACCGAACCACTATACATCTTTGTGTTTGTGATGCCTTATCTCTTGTATTTCATGCCTTACATTCATGCTTGATTGTGTAATATCTCTAGCTTTGTTTTCTATAGAGTTATAAGTGATTGTTTAGAATTTGCTTAGCTTCCACTCCATTCTTACCATACACATAGATTAAAATTGATCATATAACTAAAAGTTAATTTTAGATCAATTGCACCCTAAAGCCATAGTATAATTGCTCTAGCTTAATTTTCCACTGCATTCTATTCAAAGTAAAAATTAGGGAACATAATTTTTAGAAAACCCAATTCACCCCCCCCTCTTGGGTTGTCACCTTGGGCAACAAGTGGTATCAGAGCAGGTGCTCTAAAGTTAATTATTGATCTCACGATCCAGAGCCAAAGATCATGACAACTCAAATAGATAGTTTTCTAGAAGAGGGACAATTAATTGATAGACCTCCACTATTTAATGGCATAGACTACACATATTGGAAAGCACGCATGCGCATTTTTATTCAATCACAAAACTATTATTTATGGAATATCATAATAAATGACCTTCACACACTCTCTCAAACTGTTAATAAAAAAGACTTAGCACAATTGAATGATAATGCTATGAACATACTATATTGTGCTATCCATGAAACTATATTTAATAAGATTTCTGCATGCTTATCTGCTAAAGAAATCTGAGATACTTTAAAAAATATTTATGATAAATCTCAGATTAGCTCACATGTGCTTCAATTACATACTAACAGTGAAACTGCAGAATCTCCCTTATCAGCCGAGTTGACTCCCAGTTTGTCCGAGTCGACTCCTAGAGGAAAACAGTCTGAAAGGCAGAGACTCAGATTTTCAGACCCTGTCAGCGAGTCGACTCCAGAAAGGTTCGAGTCGACTCCGATGGTTGCCGAGTCGACTCCCGACGTTTTCGAGTCGACTCCTAAGGGTAACAGAAGAAAGACAGAACGATGTATTTCAGACCCTGCAACCGAGTCGACTCCAGAAGGTTACGAGTCGACTCCGAAGTTTGGCAAGTCGACTCCTAGTTACGTCCGAGTCGACTCTCAGAAGAAAGCAAGACTAAAAGGCGAAGAACCAACTTCGGGGACTCTGAGAGCCGAGTCGACTCCAAGCGCTCTAGAGTCGACTCCCAAGTCAGTCGAGTCGACTCCAAAACGATCCGAGTCGACTCCGAGGCAGTTCAGCTCCAAAAAACTACAAAAGGTAACTAACTTGTGCTTTATGGCACAAGAAGATAAGGTAAAATCTGAATCTACTTTTACATCAAATGATTCTCAAGAAGAATTCCCTTATGATGAATTATTAAATGCTTTTTATGATTTGTATGGTGAATGTAGAAAATTAGCTATAAAGAATAAAAATCTTAAGAAACTAAATCTGAAAATTTTAAAAGAAAGAAATTCTAGTGATGAGATACAAGATAAACTAAATTCTGAAAATGAAAGCTTAAGGTTAAATTTAGAACAATTGATTCAAAAAAATCAGAGTTTAATTAAAGAAAATCAAAACTTAAGTAAAGAAATTAACCAATTAAAATCTTTTATTAACAAATTCACTGTAAGTTCAGAAAGATTAAAAATGATGTTTGAAAGCCAATATGTTGCTTATGATAAATCAAAACTTGGCTTGACTCCTTTACTTAACAATAAATCTCTAGAGAAAAAGGTTATCAATTCACCAAGCAAACCATTAAATAAGATAACTTATTTCAAACATGAAATGAATGGGCATAACAACTTTACCTATCGTTCTAACATAATTAAATCAAGTGGTAAAGTTATTACAATTAAACAAATTTGGATTCCAAAAGGAACCATATGTCCTAACTCTCAAGGACCCAAGCAAGCTTGGGTATCCAAAATGAAAATATGAGGATGTAGATGTAGGTGTGCCAAGATACCTATGGAACAAATAGAACTTTCATACAAATGGGTATTCTAGACACACGTCAAAAAAATGAAACTTAAAATATACTTATGAAAAGTAATTAAAAAATAATAATAATGAAATCAGTAACCCTTGCATCTCATCATTATTTTTGCTTTAGTATTTGATTAAAATATGAATTGCAAGTATTGATCAATTTTGTGATATAGAAAATACTTTTAGGAATATAATCAAATCACTTCATTTTATAGCATA
Organism: Phoenix dactylifera; assembly: GCF_009389715.1. Taxonomy (NCBI): domain Eukaryota; kingdom Viridiplantae; phylum Streptophyta; class Magnoliopsida; order Arecales; family Arecaceae; genus Phoenix; species Phoenix dactylifera. The sequence continues at coordinate 1,309,448 of NW_024067683.1, forward strand.
CTTTACTCACTATTGGATAAGTTGCTAAATGATTAATCAATTTATTAAGAATAAATCTATGAATTCTCTATATGCTTGATTGAGAGTTTTTATCCATGGCATTATTGTTTATCGATCATAGATATGAAAATGTGTACTTGGTATACCTTTGAATATATGCACTATGAATACCAAGATTAAAGAAACCATCTTTGGCATATAAAATCAACTCATGCTAGTATGTATTTAATCTTAAAAGACCTTGCCATTGGCTTACTTAGAGTATCTTCTGAAAGGTCAAAGTTTACTATGCATGTTAACTAAGGAAACAAACAAAAATCAATTTCTAAATCTAAAGATATTGTTTCCATTACTAAATTTTCAAAAGCTTACATTAGTTTTGTTCTTGGCACTCAAATTGAAATATTTTCTACATTGGCACAAACTCACAAAAAAGGGTTCAGATGAAAAAGGTTTGCAAACTATAAAAATAAAGAAGTATCATGGCATAGTTTTGAAAACCAATTTTGCTGTGCACAGAAAATAATATTGAATACAATTGTTTCTGCACCAAGAACACCATAAGTGAAATAGGATTAATAGAATCCTTGATGAAATGAAAAAGGCAATGTTGTATGATAGTCATCTACTTAAATGATTTTTTTAAAAGCTATCATCATTGCTTGTCATATATATGGTTTCTATTAGATCTATTTTTTGATGAAAACTCCATTTGATCTTCTGAAAAATAAAAAAATGATCTATTGCATATCTTTCATATTTTTCAGTAGTATATGCTATGCTTGATATAATCTTTTGAAAATAATGCCAAATCAGATAAAGATATTTCTTTGGATATCATTCATCAAGCAATGCATATAGAACATTCAATGAAAAGATTCTAGTTGTAGAAATATCAATTCATTTTATTCTTTATGAGACTAATGATTTATTATCAAGATACTAAAATCAAATTATATATGTATATGGTTAATCTTTTACATATAACAATCTGAAAATTTGTTAATAATTAGAACCAAATTGAGTTTTTTTTTTTTTTTTTGGGAAATGCACTTAATGAAGAAAAATTGATAACTACTAAAAGACTAAATCAAGAAAAGATGAAATAGATCTCGATGAAATTCTTGCATGATTAGAAGTATAGATCCCCATTATCATTTGCTTGCTTTATGAGCTTTATATTCTGTCAAATGAATGTGTAGAATGCACTCCTGTGTGGTTATTTTATTAAAAAAGATCTATGTAAAATAACCACCTTATTTGAAAATACTCATTACAAATATGATAAAGCAATATGTGATTTGGAACAAGCATCAAAAGCATGATATATAAAAGCTTGAGTAACCTTTTGATAAAAAGTAATAATGATAAATCTATACATTAAAAAGGAAGAATTTGTGATATCTTGCTTGCTCAAAGCATACATTGATGGCATCATCTTTGGTTCTACTAGTGAAGATTTATATGGAGATTTTACTAAGCTCATGCAAAGTGAGTTTGAAATATGTGTAATGAATGAATTAACATTTTTTTCTCGAACTCCAAATTAAGATAAACAAGGAAGGGAATCTTCATTGACCAAAGTTAGTCCACAAGAAAACTCTTATAGAAGATTGGCATGAAGAAGGTATGTCTATGACCCCATCTTGTAGAATTTGAAAAGGATGAGCAATATAGATCTATTGTTTTAAAGCTGTATTGAAGCATGATAGAATAACTGTATTATCATACAGCTAGTAGACCAGATTGTATGCTCATTATGTGCTCTTGTGCAAGACTTCTATCTAACTCTAATGAATCATATTTTATTGATAACAAATGAATCATAATCTGAATTTTGATAGAAATAATTGTTTAAGGCAATTTGATCAAAACTTAGCTAGCATGCCTTATTGATAATTATCTTAAGCAAAAAGAATCTAAGCTAAATTGATTTTGAAAATAAGAAATTGATTTGATCTTGATGAATCTTTCTATTGCCTCACATGCTTGTCCTTGAACCATCTTGGTTAATGAAACTATCTCTTTAGTTCAAGTGATATGTACTTGCTTATATTTAGGCAATCTCTTGAGTAAAGTGACTCAACATTCAACTATTGTCATATCTTATATTGAGTCATCTAGTTAAAAATATGTTGGATGAATGTTTTGTATCTTGAAGAAACTAATGACTTTCTTTCAAGAAAGAAAAGGAGTTTGCAGGATCCTTGAGCAAGAAAATGAGAGATTTCAACTTGAAGGACACCTCCACGTAAGATACAATATACATTCACATGCAAATAAGAGAGAGGACTTTCTTCAGCCAAAAGTTTACACATAAGAAATCTAGTAGGTATTTGACTTGAAGAATGCAGAATGTATCGGTAATTTTAGATACCTCTCTTATAAATTAGCTGAGCAAAGTCAATAACTTAAATCTTATTATGGCATGATTGAAATCTTTAATTATTAATCTTTTGATATCATGTCCATATATGTATTAATTGATTTATGCTTTTAGAAGTTGTTTCATGGTTTGCTCAAACTAAAATATTTCTTTAACTATATCATAACCATGAAATACACAAGTATATGCTTAAAATGTTGATTTAAAATGACTTGTGAGAAGCTATGAATTCTTGAGCATAATGAAAATGCTGTTTGCATGATATACATCTATATGATACATAAGATTATTTCTTTATTCTGCTCTTTCATGTAAATTACTTGAGAATAACAAAAAGAGAGAGAGATAAAGAAAAGAAAATGGATATTATTCAAGAGAAGTAAAATCTAAGTAAAGGCAAATACTCCAATCTTAAGGAAAAATAAAACAAGCATAATATATTCGGCACATTTGTGAGACTTGTGTGAGCATTCTTTTGGAAGAATAAAATTCGTAATGAATTACACTTAAATAGAGAGAATTTGAAGTGAATATTTTAACCTTTCTATATTGCTCATCATAGGGATGGTGCCAATGGGGAGGCTAGTGGTAGTACCCGGCACTATTTGACCCAACTATTCGGTGTAGGGTATACTAGGGACGGCACAAGAGGGAGGCTAGTGGTAGTACCTCGTGCCCCTTCCAACTCCACCGGATAGGGAGCAAATAGAGTATAGAGCATAAGAAAGTAAAAATGAAAGACAAAGTAAATGAAAGTATATAAGAAGAATCAAGTCAAATTTTTAATCACTTGAAAACACATTTTAAGGATGAAATCAGTGCAAAATTATATTTAAATAGGGGGAGTTTATTTGAAAAGAATTGATTTTGATCCTTGACATGCTTTTTCTTAATATTTTAATGCATGACTTAACACATGATACATTTTGCATGTGGCATGATGTTCTGAATTATGGATTCTCAATATTTTGTAATGTTCCATGCTTGGATAATTTGATTGAATGTTTGAAATACTGTATGAAGTTATTTTATGGTATTATTGAAAAGAAATTTTAGATTTGTCGTTCACAATCATTTTTGAAATCTGAAAGTTGAATAAATTTGTAAAAAGGAGAAGAGAAGTATATCTCTATTTAGGCAAAATGAATTGATTTTGTTTTATCTTTCAACTTGCCTAATTTTAGTATATAATGTTCTAATTCATACCAAAACTCAACATAAATACAAATATTCTGAATATGCTCTTATATGTTTGAAATATGTGTTTTCAATCATAATGATTTAAGATGAGCTACAATGTGGAAGATACATATCTCAAATTATGATTTTAAAAGCCTCTATTGAAAATCCTTATGTAATTCAGAATCTGATTTTATATAAAAGCTTAAACTCAATATGATTTTTAAATAAATTCTTAATGTAAGAAAAATAGAATTAATTTTGATGCCCTGGTTGATTGCTCCGATACGCATCCGAAACATATCATCTCTTATCTTTAAAGTGTACTAATATTGGTCCAAATGATGTGTCTTTCAATGATCTTAATTGCAAACAAATATTTTTAAATATATAATTTTATTTTGATATTAAAAAGATTTATTGTGCTTCATGTATACATTGCTGAAAAACTATGATTAAGAAATTGAGTTCTATAACTATATATACTTCAATGATCATCTATATATTTTTCTCTCTCCTACATTATTAAAGACTTCCATCAAAATATATATATATATATATTATTAAAAGAGTGAATGATCTTAAGTCTAGAAACATTTCAGCTCACTCAAATGATTCTTAAAAGAAAGAAAATGTAAATGCTTTTGAAAGAATTTGAGCTTCAAATGAATCATTTTCTTATTAATATTTCAGTACATTTTCTCAAAAATTAAGAGGAAGCATAACTTGTTCTTGAAAGATTAAAAAGAGTGATTGCTATAAATTTTAAATAATTCTAGATCACTCTACATTCTCGATATCATAGAATTTCAGTTTTATTCACACTTGTCATTACAATCTGAAATTCAACAAAAGAAAAGAATGATTAAAGAGGAATGCATCTTTTGAGGGGGAGCTTTAGATATTCAGTATCTTATCCTAAAAATTACTTTAATTTGATGCATACCTTGATTTTTATGGATTGATTTTGATGAACCTCCTTATATGGCAAGACTTGCTTTAATTATAAGTTTATACCTTGAGATGAGTTCTATAAAGGTTGTCTTATCTCAAACCTTGAGTCTTATGAAAATACGCTGAAACTTATAGAAAATATATATTTTTTTGAGATTGACAATTTTATTGAACATTATCTTCAAATTCTAAACTCTTAAATGGAATGATCAATTGAGGGGGAGAAAGAAAATTTCAGAAGGAGAGGTCTTATGGAACTTAATCGCATAAATCTATAACTAAAGGAGAGAGAAAGAATACTAAATGAAAAGTGATCCTAATACTCTCCAATATGTATCATCTGAAATTTAAATCTGAAAATCTTTATGATACACCTTGAGGCTTGTTATTTGGTTAATATATCTTATGCATAAATCATGAACCAAATTGCAATTCAAACAGTTGATCTTAAGAGCCTCTAACTTAATGAAAAAAGGAGAGAATAATGTGTTGAATGTTCTTGAGTATCTCTTAGAAAACCTATTTTTGGAATTTACTAATGAGTTCTTATTGGCTTGTTCTTTAGAACTTCAATTTTTATGCCAATTCATTATTATATGTACCAAGTTGTGCTTATTTTCTAAAGGAATAAAAGAAAGTCTTTAAAAGAGCTCTAAGTGTATCAAAAATTGCATGGATCCATATTTTGGTATTTGTGCCCCAATGCTCTTATTATCATAAAAGAACTTTGAAGTCATTAAGAATTAATGATCACATGATGATATGTTTTTCAAGTATATAAGTTTTGATCTTATACTCTGAAAATTAATTAAATTGCTCTCATGTGGATAAAATACTTAATATATTGGGCAAAAGATCTTAAATGAACAAGCTTTCATACTTATTATTGAAGAGAGGTTAGATTTCCATTCGTGCTTTCCTTGAATATCATTTGTGGTACTTCTTGATTTAACTTAAGAAAGATTCCATCTACACTTGAGTTGAAAACTATCCTTGGAATCACATTAGATGTGCTCTCATCATAATTTGCTCTGAAATTATCCAAAATGGCTCTGATCTATGCTCATTTATCTTTTTCTAACATTATTGCCTTGAGTTATATGATTCATATTCTTGCAATAATTTGACATACAAATCAGAATACAAAAAGAAAAAGAAATATTTGAGTATTCTTATCTTTGTGCTTAATGTTTCATTATCTTGCAACCTTTTTAATGTTGTCAAAAAGGGGGAGAAATATCTAAGTATATGCTCATAATGCTTTATGTTTTGAATTGAATACAAATCAGCTTAAATTGAAATATGTTGATTGTGTTACGCTGATTAAATCTAAAGCATTATCATGAAGTATGTTTTAAATATATATGTTTTCTACTTCATGCAACTTAGCTATGCATTAGTCCTAGAACACAATATATTTTATATTATACATACTACAAGTTTTGTCATCATCAAAAAGGGGGAGACTGATGACCCAAAGATTGAGTTAAAGATTGATTTTGATGATCACAAAACCTTGAAGTATAATTACTAATGTTTGTGTTGCAAGAAGAAAAGATAATTTATTTTGCAAGGAACATAGCAAGTTGGAAAAATACAAGAAGGCCTCAAAAGCTCTCAAGAAAAGTTAGAAGAAAGCTACAATTTAATGGCCCAAGTTTCAAGTTCAAAGGATTTAAGTTGGAGGAGCAAATTCAAAGAAAGATTCAAAAAAATAGTCCTCGAGTCGACTCCAGGAAGTTTAGAGTCGACTCTGGCACTCTAGAGTTTCAAGAAACAGTGCTCGAGTCGACTCCGGCACTCTACGAGTCGACTCCGACTGAGAACAAACAAAAAGACAGAGAGTTAATTTTCAGCGCTACAGTGATCTCGAGTCGACTCCAACTTCAGCGCTACAGTGCGGAGCCGACTCCCAGCTACAGTGCCGGCAGACTACTATTCACAGATTGACTCCTGTTTCAGCCGAGTCGACTCCTACTTCAGCCGAGTCGACTCGAGCATGCTGGGAGGCATAACGGCTAGTTTTTTCTTGATTCCAACGGCTCTATTTTTGTCTCTAACGGCTAGATTTTTGTTCTCACTCCCTCTAAAGCTATAAAATCAAGGGGAGAGCAAGGGGAGAGAGTATGGAAGTGGGAGAGAACATTTAGGGAAGAGATTTCAAAGAGATTACAAGAGAAATCTCCCATAAGAACAAAAGGACCATTCAAAGTAAAATAGAGAGAAGAAGAGCATCCAAGTGAATCCCAAAGCTTCCTCTCCATCCGTGTGCTGCCTCGGTGATCCTCTACTTCGTGCAAAATTAGAAGAGGGTCAAGTAAAGAAGAAGCCGAATTCCTCCATCTACAAATTTGTTTGAGGGCTTCATCTCTTTACTTTACTTATTTATATTTGCTATATTTTGCTTATTTGAGAAGCTTGTATTTGATTTAAACTCTTGCTCTATTATCTTGTAACTTGATTCAATCAAGGGATTGAATCAAGGGGTTAAGGTTTGTTGGTGAGCCAAAGGAAAAACCAACTTTGTAAGGTTGTGGTTGGTGAGCCTTTGGAAAAACCAATTGGGTTGATTGTGAACCCGAAAAACAATCGTTGTAAGGTTGTGGTTGGTGAGCCTTTGGAAAAACTAACTGGGTTGGATTGTGAGCCCGTGAAAACAATCGGTTGGTTCTAGTCGGTGAGCCTGTGAAAACCGACCGAGTTCGTTGTGATCTCGCAAAACAACAAGTTGGGTTGTGAGCTTGTAAAACAACCGACTGTAATCTGAGGGATTATAGTAAAAATTCCCAAGAGGTCTTGGGGAGTGGATGTAGGTGCTGGGGTGCACCGAACTACTATACATCTTTGTGTTTGTGATGCCTTATCTCTTGTATTTCATGCCTTACATTCATGCTTGATTGTGTAATATCTCTAGCTTTGTTTTCTATAGAGTTATAAGTGATTGTTTAGAATTTGCTTAGCTTCCACTCCATTCTTACCATACACATAGATTAAAATTGATCATATAACTAAAAGTTAATTTTAGATCAATTGCACCCTAAAGCCATAGTATAATTGCTCTAGCTTAATTTTCCACTGCATTCTATTCAAAGTAAAAATTAGGGAACATAATTTTTAGAAAACCCAATTCACCCCCCCCCCCTCTTGGGTTGTCACCTTGGGCAACATACCCCGTGGTTTCAATAGGGTAAAACACTTGAGCACCGCAGCGGATTATCAAACCAAAGGAAGAAGAAATAGGAAGAAAATAGCAAAGCAAACACAAAGATGTAACGAGGTTCGGCTACAAGTAGCCTACGTCCTCTACCGCTCCAAATTTCAATTAGGATGAACAGATTACAGAGATAGCACACACCCGAACGATCACACGCGATCGCTCTACAAGAGATTCACACAGAATTCCCCTTGCACAAGAAGTAGGATCCCAATCCTCTTCTTCTCTAGAACCCTAGCCGCACAAAATAAGAGTCTCTCTCAAAATATCCTTGAATATCTCTCCTCCTAGGGCTCTTATGAGTCCTATATATAGTCTCAAGACCTTCAGATGATCATAGCCGTCGAAACGCTACCAAAAAAATACCAAAAGAAAATCGTCCGTACGATTTTCCGCGAGCCCGAGTCGACTCGGCTGTGGTTCGAGTCGACTCTGGCACGTCTGGACAAAACTGGCACGATCTAGGGTCGACTCGACTGTAGCTCGAGTCGACTCGACGATGCTTCGAGTCGACTCGACTGTAGCTCGAGTCGACTCTGACAGTCCAGACAGAAACATGGTTTTCTCGGTCTTCTGGTCTTTCTCCTCCCGAGTCGACTCGACTGTTTCCGAGTCGACTCGACTGTAGCTCGAGTCGACTCCGACAGTCCGCCAGACAGAATTATGCAGAATTGATTCTCCTTCAATTCTCTTCATCACCAATGGTCTCCACATACCCCAACAGAAGTTGTATTGATAAGTAGAACTATTGGAAGACTTTAGTTAGTTTTCTAGTGGAGAGGAATGTTGTTGATTCTATGGATAATTTAGAGGTAGCTATGTAGTTTTCACTCGTGAGTTCTTCTATTATTGACAATTTTTGAAAGAATCTTGGGCATCTTAAATTCAGCATTAAAGGATTGATGGTTTTTTGGTTAGCCTTAGACCTAGAATGTTTTAACATTGGTCCCCTACTCCTAGCTATGAAATTGTCAATCTATTTATTCGACGGGGTTTGAGGTTTTCCTAGGATAAAGGTTGATCATTAAATCATGGGCAAAGTTAAGAGAATAAAGAGAATTATAGATTATAAAAAGCATTTGATGCTAATGTTCTCACCTATTTTCATTAAGCGGATTATGATTTCTGTGTGAAAGTAATTGTTACGGGGGAACTAAGCCGCCATGCTCCACGTGACCGGCACGCGCGCCCATGAAGACTACGGCTGTCCTTTGATCCAGCAATCCGACCCCGAGTCGGACATCTTCGGCTCCACAGCCCGACCTCGAGTCGGCTGCCCTTCGATCCAGCAGTCCGGCCCCGAGTCGGACATCTTCGGCTTCGCAGCCCGACCCCGAGTCGGCTGCCCCTTAATCTAGCAATCCGACCCCAAGTCGGATATCCTCAGCACCGCAGCCCGACCCCGAGTCGGCTGCGGACCACCAGCAACAGTTGGCGCTAGAAGGAGGGCACGAATCTTAGAGCGATCGTAATGGCACGGCGAGGTGGTCGTGGAGCTTCCAATTCCTCCGGTCGCGGGGCCTCTCGCGCCTCCGGCCGGGAGGCCGCTGCGTCTCCAACACATTCTCAGCAACACTCCACCGTTCCACCCCCGATTCAGATGGTCGAAGCCGCTCAGTTCGACCAGTTAGCCCAGCAGGTCCGCACCCTCGCGGAGGCGGTGCAGAACCTGCAGGGTGTGATGTCTCGGGCGCCGCAGCGGGCCCAGGAGCCGCTGCTCCCTGAGCGCTCACCTGTCCTCCTTAACCCGCGCTCCTTCCTCTCCCATGGGGAGGAGCGCCGGCGCGAGGAAGATTCTCGAGCACGGTCCATTCTGCCGGGACCGTCCCATCGAAGCTGCGCGGGGTACAAGAGGCGGGCCCGGGCGCGTTCCCAGACCCCCCAGTCCTCAAGGAACCCGCGCTCCAGTCGGTCCCCCTCTCGGTGCTCCTTGTCTCCCACCCATCGGTCGCGCTCCCTGGACCGGCGGGTGGACGATCTCCACCGACAACTCCAGGTCCTGAAGGGCCACTCTAAAGATCCCTTCGCCGACTTGGAGATCTCCTCCCAACCGGCGCTTGCCTCGAGGATCCTGCGGACCCCGAATCCGCCGGGGTTTAAAATGCCGGCGATCGAGCCCTATGACGGGGCGGCGGACCCGCGGGATCACGTCGAGAGTTTCAGGACCCTTATGCTCCTCCACGGAGCGTCAGGTCCTCTCCTCTGCAAGGCTTTCCCGGCGACCCTCCGTGGCCCGGCAAGGGCGTGGTTCGCCGGCTTGGAGGCTAACTCGATCCAATCCTTCGATCAGTTTACCCGCCTCTTCATCACCCATTTCGCCGTCAGTAGCCGGCGGCGACTGGTCTCCGACTCCCTCTTTGATGTCCGGCAAAACGAGGGAGAAAGCTTGCGGGATTATCTTACCCGCTTCAACAAGGCTACGTTGGAAGTCCGGAACCTGAGCCAGGAGGTGGCTCTTTCAGCCCTGAAGCGTGGCTTCCGAAAGGGCAGACTCACCTTCTCCCTGGACAAACGCCTGCCGCGGAGCTTCCCGGAGCTGTTGTCCCGGGCGAACCAGTATGCGGACGCCGAGGAGGCGGCCGCCCACCGGAGCAAGGAGGCCGCCGAGATCCCTCCAAAGCTCGGGAAGAAAAGGCGAAAAGAGGCACGCCAGGGGAGGAGCCCGACGCCTCAACGTCGGCGCAGAAGCCCGTCGCCGGCGAGGAACCACGGCGCCCTACGCCCTCGTTCTCCGCCCCGACGTTTCAACCGGTACACTCCTCTCCTGACTCCCCGGGCCCAGATCCTCATGGAAATCAAGGGGCGAGAGGACCTCCCGGTCCCGAGACAGATGAAGAAGATCCCTGGGAGGAGGCCCTCTCGGGCGTACTGTGAGTACCACCGGGACCACGGCCACGACACCGAAGACTGCTTCCAGCTTCGGGACGAGATCGAGGCTCTCATCCGCCGAGGGCGTCTCGGTCGATACGTGAACGACCGACGTCCCCCCGCAGACTCGCGTCCGGCCGACCCGGCTCCTCCGGAGCCTCGGGAGCAGAATCGACCCGTCGCGGGCGTGATCCATACTATCACTTTGGGCTGCTCTCGGCCCGTGAGGAACGCAGGGGGCTCGGTGGAAGCATCAGGGGTGGCCGTCGCGAAGAGGCAGCGGGTCGGAAATGTAATCACTTTTTGTGATGAGGATGTAAAGGGGGTTCAGACCCCCCATGATGATGCCATGGTGATCTCCCTCACTATGGCGAACTATGATGTAAGGCGTGTTCTTGTGGATAGTGGAAGCTCAGCTGATATTTTGTTTTACGAGGCCTTCCAAAAGATGAGCTTGTCCCGACAAGTGTTGCACAAAACATCCACCCCCCTCATAGGATTCACTGGAGACGCTATCTCGGCCGAAGGTGTCATTGAGCTGCCTGTGACTGCGGGCGTTGCACTCGCAGAAGCCACGGTGCGGCTCGGGTTCTTGGTCGTCCGCGTTCCCTCGGCCTACAACGCTATCCTCGGACGATCCGGACTGAACGCCCTTCGCGCGGTAGTCTCTACATACCATTTGCTAATGCGGTTCCCCACGGCGGCCGGGATTGGAGAGGTCCGAGGTGACCAACCGACCGCACGGCAATGTTTCCTAGCAACTCTCAAAGGGAAGAAGCCCGTGGAGGCCCTAAGCGTCGAGTCCCTTGACGCCAGAGAGAAGGTCCACGATCCATGGCAACTTGAACAGCTCCGGCTTGGCAAACTCCATCGCACCTGCACCTGTATTTATAGCCAAACTGCAGCCCCCCGGTCGTTCCGATGCGGGTGGCTCCCATAAATGCGGACGCATTGAATCCGGAGCCGTTCTGGCTCTCGAGGCGTATCTTCCCGCGATTTCCTAAGCGTCATTCTCCTTAATCGCATTCTTTGTGCAGGACACTCCGGGTGGCACGTACCCCTAGGTCCACATATCTCCGCTCGCGCCCAGGCCGCATCCGCCTCGAAGAACGCGCGCATCGCGGCCGCTTAACTGACACTCCTCGCAAGCAGCAACTGGCGATCCGATTTCCCAGGTAACGCATCAATTAGCGTTTAATGCCCTTCTGGTGTTCCCCAGGCAACGCTTGGAGAAGAGGAGAAACACGATCGCAGCTGGCCACGGAGAAACCCCGTCGGGCTGCAAGCGACAGGCGCATGACCAACGAGCGGAATCTCCCGAGGCTCGGCCCTCGGATGCCAGGCTAACCCGATGATCATCCCGGGAGCAGACTAGCCTGAAGCCCCGACCGGTCGCCTTGGCTTGCGCCAGCCTTGGCCGACCAACGAGCGGAATCTCCCGAGGCTCGGCCCTCGGATGCCAGGCTAACCCGATGATCATCCCGGGAGCAGACTAGCCTGAAGCCCCGACCGGTCGCCTTGGCTTGCGCCAGCCTTGGCCGACCAACGAGCGGAATCTCCCGAGGCTCGGCCCTCGGATGCCAGGCTAACCCGATGATCATTCCGGGAGCAGACTAGCCTGAAGCCCCGACCGGTCGCCTTGGCTTGCGCCAGCCTTGGCCGACCAACGAGCGGAATCTCCCGAGGCTCGGCCCTCGGATGCCAGGCTAACCCGATGATCATCCCGGGAGCAGATTAGCCTGAAGCCCCGACCGGTCGCCTTGGCTTGCGCCAGCCTTGGCCGACCAACGAGCGGAATCTCCCGAGGCTCGGCCCTCGGATGCCAGGCTAACCCGATGATCATCCTGGGAGCAGACTAGCCTGAAGCCCCGACCGGTCGCCTTGGCTTGCGCCAGCCTTGGCCGACCAACGAGCGGAATCTCCCGAGGCTCGGCCCTCGGATGCCAGGCTAACCCGATAATCATCCCGGGAGCAGACTAGCCTGAAGCCCCGACCGGTCGCCTTGGCTTGCGCCAGCCTTGGCCGACCAACGAGCGGAATCTCCCGAGGCCCGGCCCTCGGATGCCAGGCTAACCCGATGATCATCCCGGGAGCAGACTAGCCTGAAGCCCCGACCGATCGCCTTGGCTTGCGCCAGCCTTGGCCGACCAACGAGCGGAATCTCCCGAGGCTCGGCCCTCGGATGCCAGGCTAACCCGATGACCATCCCGGGACCAGACTAGCCTGAAGCCCCGACCGGTCGCCTCGGCTTGCGCCAGCCTTGGCCGACCAACGAGCGGAATTTTCTGAGGCCTAACCCTCGGATGCCTGGCTTAGTGCCGGAAGAATTTCCTGAGGCCTAACCCTCGGATGCCTGGCTTAGTGCCGGAAGAATTTCCTGAGGCCTAACCCTCGGATGCCTGGCTTAGTGCCGGAAGAATTTTCTGAGGCCTAACCCTCGGATGCCTAGCTTAGTGCCGGAAGAATTTCCTGAGGCCTAACCCTCGGATGCCTGGCTTAGTGCCGGAAGAATTTCCTGAGGCCTAACCCTCGGATGCCTGGCTTAGTGCCGGAAGAATTTCCTGAGGCCTAACCCTCGGATGCCCGGCTTAGTGCCGGAAGAATTTCCTGAGGCCTAACCCTCGGATGCCTGGCTTAGTGCCGGAAGAATTTTCTGAGGCCTAACCCTCGGATGCCTGGCTTAGTGCCGGAAGAATTTCCTGAGGCCTAACCCTCGGATGCCTGGCTTAGTGCCGGAAGAATTTCCTGAGGCCTAACCCTCGGATGCCTGGCTTAGCGCCGGAAGAATTTCCTGAGGCCTAACCCTCGGACGCCTGGCTTAGTGCCGGAAGAATTTCTTGAGGCCTAACCCTCGGATGCCTAGCTTAGGGCCGGAAGAACTTCGAGAGTCAGGAGTCGGCAAGACGCTGCCAAGAGTTAAAAAGAAAAAAAAAAGAGGAGGACGAAAGCGAGATGAAGAAACATTCGACTTGTATTAATTTTCATTGTTTCAGGGCCAAGGCCCATACAATTTGGCAAAACGCCGACATACAAAAAAAAGAGGACAACGAAAGGTACAAGAGGTCAGCTTGGAGGAACCCCCGGGTCGGGCTCGTCCGCAGGGGGTAGGGAGGCGGTAGGAGAATCAGCAGGCGATGGCGCCGGAGAGGAGTCGAGAAGGGAAATCCCACTCAGGTCAACTTCGGGGTACTTAGCCGACACCCTTGCCAGGCCCTCCTCGAAGCCTAAGATGAAGGATTCGGACCCCGCGTCCGACGCGTCACGGACGAACTCGTCAGACTGACGATAGGCCCGTACCGCCTCCGACATATCACGGGTGAACTCGGCGGACTGACGATAAGCCTATACCGCCTGGCGCCCGATCTCCGCACTCTTCTCGGCCAGCGCCGCCTCTGCTCGCTCCGTAATCTGAGCCTTAGCCTCCAAGACCTTCGCCACAATCCGGTCTTCAGCCTCGGAGGAGACCCTCAGCAGATTAGCCTGAGCCTCCTTATGCTTCGCCTCGGCAGCAGTGCGAGCGGCCTCAGCTTCCTCCAGGCGCGAATGGAGCTCTTGGTCGTTCGCGCGGGACCTCTCCAAGGCTGACTCCAATTCGCCCAGTTTGGCTTCAAGAGACCGGGTTCGGTTGCGGGCGCTGTCGGCAGACCGCTGAGCCTTCTCCCACCTCTCTCGATAGTCCGCGACCTTCCGGGACTGCTTTTCAGCTCGTTCCTCCGCCTTCTTAACCCTGCTTTCGAGGCCCGAGGCGACTTTGAGTTGCTCCCAAGCTTCCAACAGTTGCTTCTCGAGGGCGGCGAAGCCGAGTGCCCGCTCTTCGGCCTCCCGGAGCCTCGCCTCGAGGTCCCCGGTCGTCCTGCCCGCCACAGCCTGGCCTCCCTCTTCCACTGCTTTCAGTCGGTCCTCGGCCTTCGCCAGAAGCCCCGCCTGTTCCTTGTAGCACTCCTCTAGACGGATCATGTACTGGGCGAGCTAAGAGACAGGAAAAGTGAGGGCGTCAGGTGGAGAACAACAGAGCTAATAAATGGTGAAAAGCGGCCAGAAGAACACTCACCGACATGAGACAGACGCAGCTGGCAGCCCCGACGTCAGAGACCCCCAACTCCCGAACCCGCCGACGGTCCTTCTCCAGCAGCACTGTTTCGATGAGGTTTCGGGCGCCATCGGTAGTGAAGGCCGACCCCGATTTCTCCCCGGAGCCGGATGGTGGTTCTGCAGCCTTACCCTTATCCATCGCCTGGGGAAGAGTCCTACTGATTGTGCTCGGGGCGGGGGTCACTCCAGGAATTGATAGGGCCCCGCTCGGCCGGGGCCTCGGCGCGTCCCTCCTCGAATCATCAGGAGCCGGCTGAGTCGAAGGCCGGGCCGGGGACCGATCACGTCCGACCCGTCCGTCTCGAGCGGGCTCGGATGATACCTCCGGAATAGCGGCAGTCTCACCACCGGAGGGCTGATACAGCGTCAGCTGTCGGTCCGTGCCCACGGCGTCTCCCTGATCGGTGGGCCCGGACTCGTCGGTCGGCGTCGGAGGCACCTCCTTGCGGGACTTCTTCGCCGGCGGGGCCCCGCTCGGAGGAGCTCGTTTCCTCCTCCGGACCGCTTCCAGTAGGGACGACCTACCAACAGCCGGTCCCTTGTCCGACCGCATGACGTCGTCAATCTCTGCAACAAGAACGAGATGGTCGAGGGCTGAGAAACCGAAGGAAAGAACGAGACGAAAGAGGAGAAAAGAGTCAAAAAAGAAATGGTGGCGGGCTCACGGTCGGTGGGGACCGAGCTCAGACCGACATTCACCAAGGTATCCTCGGAAATAAGGCGGGCCACCGGGGGGAGCTGGCCCTCGGCAACCAACCCCTTCAAGGCGGCCAAGCCATCGGATTCCTCCCTCGACAGTCTCGATAGGCCGATCGGGGACTTCATCGGCGTCTCCCAGGTCGCCCTGATTTCCCAAGAGGGATCTACATCGATGAAGAAGAAACGCTCCTTCCAGCCGTGAATGGAGGAAGGAGCCTCTTTGACGAGGCCGCACCCTCGCCGCGCCGCAAAGCACCACCACCCTTTGTCCTGGGGGTGGCCACTCAGGCTGTAGAACTCCCAAAAAACATTCAGAGTGGCGGGAATCTCGTGCATGCGGCAGAGAACCTGGAAGACCGTCAGGGCACGCCACGAGTTCGGCACCAGTTGCGTCGGCGCAACTCTTAAACCCCGGAGTACCTGCACGATTAAGTCCGAAGGGGGAAAGCGGAACCCGGCCTGGAGAATGCCCTCATTGATGGCGATCTTCCCTTGAGGAGGATGGGACATCCTCTCCTCAGGCCCCGGGAGCGTAACGTTGCAGGCCTCGGAAAGGTGGTACCGAGCCACGAGTTTGTCTAAGTCTTCGGCGACCAGCTCCGACTTAATGTGGTCTGCTCTCACTTCGCCCATTCCTAATGGCCAATAAACCTACGGTCAGGACGGGGACAAGAAGGGGGGAAAGACCGGGACGACTGGGGTACACTAGTACAAAAGGAGAAAGTATGGAGAGCCCTAAGTAGAAGAATGGGGTAACTCACCGGAAGAGAAGGAAGAACGGCTCCGAGAGCGTCAAAGGAGAAGCAAGCGAACAGTCCGACGGCAACAACGGCAGCGCAAAGGGGAAACTCGAAAATGTCTGTAAAGAGGAAGACGGACGGGGGAGGGCCCCCGGTTAAATAGGCGGAAAGGCGGGTGATGCCTCGATGACGCCAGAGGACGCCTGGCCGCCGAAGGGTCGCTCGCGCCCCAAAGGCGAATCGACACCATTAAGGAAGGATGTCCGCCGAAATCCTCAGACTGCCAGGTCAGCAACAACCGCCATACGCCATAAAGAAGGCGGGGAGCTCGAAGCGCGCGCGCCTCTCCGAGGGATGGCGGCAATCTCGAAGCATCACTCCCTTCACCCGTTCCCCTTTTGGTTCCAGGCTCGGAAGTGGGGGGCTACTGTTACAGGGGAACTAAGCCGCCATGCTCCACGTGACCGGCACGCGCGCCCATGAAGACTACGGCTGTCCTTTGATCCAGCAATCCGACCCCGAGTCGGACATCTTCGGCTCCACAGCCCGACCTCGAGTCGGCTGCCCTTCGATCCAGCAGTCCGGCCCCGAGTCGGACATCTTCGGCTTCGCAGCCCGACCCCGAGTCGGCTGCCCCTTAATCTAGCAATCCGACCCCAAGTCGGATATCCTCAGCACCGCAGCCCGACCCCGAGTCGGCTGCCCCCTGATCCAGCACTCCGACCCCGAGTCGGAGATCTCTTGATAACGACAGGCTGCTTCCCAGAGGCACGCCGAGGCCTCCTGCTCCACTACTCCCTGCAACGGCTGTATCCGATGTTGTTCCACGATCTCCTGTATCAGTCGTACAAAGCGAAACTCCACTACGCCCTGTCATGGCCGTACCCAGCGCTGCTCCACGACGCCCTGTAACGGCCATGTCAGTGGCCACTCCATCGCGCCCCACGATGACAAACCCCCCTGAGAGACCCCCCAGCCAGGTATATATGCGGCTGGGGGGAGAAGGGGGGTAAGCAATATCTTCCAGAGCACTCTCTTACTTGCTATTATCATCTCTCCTCCTCCTCCAATCTCCTCTGACTTGATCGTCGGAGGGCCCCCGCTACCCCAGTGGTGGTGCGAGGCTTGCTCGCAGGTTTTCCGGTGGAAGGTGGAGCGTAACCAACACCAACCAAGACAACTCAGACGGAACCCCGTTCACACCGCTGTGTCAATCGTTCTCGGTTTGGACCACCAGCAACAGTAATCATGAGCAATTAATTTCTTGGGCAAAGAATTATAGCATTTAAAATCTAAGGTTGGAAGATCAGTCTTCTTTTGGAAGAGATCAAAAGAACTCCTATGTATCATAGATGGAAAGGATCAAGTTTTGAGATGCCATGTCTTTGTATGTCATAATTCTTTATGTCAAAATCTTATAAGTAGGTACTCTAAGAGGGAGACTAGCTGAGATCTCGGGGATGACTTGATGGTTGAATATGTTTAAAGCTTAAGCCTTAAGTATGTAAATTTCGAAGATAAAATTTCTTTTAAGGGGAGAAGAATGTGAGGATCGGTCCATTGACCAGCCCATACTCAGTTGGGCTAGTCGGCTAGCCCATTGTAGCCAACCCATCTGGGGGCCACCACCTCTTGCTTCGGAGAAGAGGGAGGGGGTCCAGCTGCTGGGCAGAAGGGAGGACAGTTGCCCAGCCGCTAAAGCGGTTACCACTGCCTAAGAAGCCCTGAAATCCCTCCTATTTCTAGACCCTCTCACTGTTCTCCTCCTTCTTTCTCAGAGAGTATTTCCTGAACCAGCAACTGAGGCACCGAAGCAGAGGTCGTTGCAACTACTTCCCAGAGTAAGATAAACCTTAACCCTTGTTTCCTTCTACCTCATGATAACAAACTAAAAGAAAAGAAAAGGAAGAGGAAGAAGAAGAAAGAGGGGGGAAGACCACTCACCTTGGTCGTTCCACCGTGCTGCTGCATTCGGCCACAGTACGAAGGCCCCCTTTCCTCTCCCCTGCTCTTAGGGGGGGGGGGGTGAACTTTCACCCTTTTTCCCCTCTTGTTTCATGGGAAAGAAAGGAGGGGAGGGCGATGAAGAAAAGAAAAAGAAAGAAAGAAAGAAAGAAAAGAAGGAAGAGGGGACTTACCCGTGTGCGGCCGTGAGTGTCGTCGGTGTTGCGAGGAGCGGCCATGGACGTCGCGGGAGCCATCGGCCTCGGCTCAGCTACAAGCGCAGGCTGCAGGCCCAGCCGCGGGCGTCGCCCGTAGGTGTCGCGGGCACCGCCGGCCGTGGCCCAGCCCCTCCCAAGCTCGCCCTCCTCCCTTTATGGAAAAAGAAAGGAAGGAGAAGACTTGGGAGATTCTGGAGAGAAGAAGAAGAAAATAAAATAAAATAAAATAAAAATAAAAAAATACATAAATAAATAGTGAATAAGTAGATAGAGAATAAGATAATAGATAAATAATATAGATGTTGAAATAGATTAGGAGAGAGAGAAGTCATTTTTAGGGTGTACCCCTTCTCTCTTCATGATAAGTAGTTTAAAGTAAAGAACAGTGGATAATTCACTTTTAATCATTTGGTAGGTACGGAACATTCGTTGGCTGAGATTAGGATTTTGGTAGCGAACCGAGGTAAGTAACCCTAGCACAATCTTATTGATTTCAAATCACTGTTTAATTGTAAGTATGAAATAAAGAAATATATATTTGTTATAATGTATTTTCACAAAAGTAGAATCAAGCATGATTGCATGTGATTCATTAATTTGACTAAATAGCATTCCTTCATGAATATGTGATTGGGTATGAATTATGATTATGATAAATTGCATGAAAAATGAAGTTTGCAGCATGATTATAGATTTTACACATTATGATGCCATTATTCATATTTCAATATACTTATGAAGTAAGGATTTATGAAAAGCATGATATAATTTAAGAACTCTCGGATTGCTAGGTATAACCCCCGCCAGTGAGTAACAGTAGCTCGGCATATGACCCTCACTAGTGGGTAATAGTAACTCGGCATATGACCCTCACTAGTGGGTAATAGTAACTCGGTATACGACGCCCGCTAGTAGATAGTAGTAGAGTTTGTAAAGGCCTTGTCGTGGGAATAAGAGCGACCGTAGCTGCACTACCATCTGAGAGTACAGATTTCAAAGCATAGAATAATAAAGTTTTATGATGCATAGCCATATTTATGAACTCGGATGATTGGACTTACACTGCTTTATGAATGTTTTGAGTATATCATCTATGAAATACTTTATTTTGCTATAACTGTTATCTTCTTTAAATAATGTATTGGTATATGAATTATTATGTTTGATCCAATAAGATAGTACATGATTACTTACTGAGCTGTATAGCTCATATGATCCCCGTTGTTTTTTTTAGATATATAGGGTTCTTAGGAGCAGAGAGTCCGAAGATTTTTGGGTTGGAAAATTCATTTTGGATATACAAATTTAGAGTTCTGTACTACTCCATTTTGAAAAAAATACTCTATAAATGATATATTACTTTTATATGAATTATTCATGAGGCTTCATGTTACTGTGGGCAGTAGCTTGCGGTAGCACGACTGTGTCACGGGCCTGATCTGGGGCGTGACATGTATGGCTTAGAAGGTGCTACAATCCTCCACCATCTAACGAATGTCGCAGAGCAAAGAGTTCCCATTCTCCCTCCGCCTCTCATTCCATATCTACTCGATCACCGTGGTTGAATTCAACGGATGTGGCAGACCAAAAGATTGCTTTTGGTATCACTTCTTTGCAGCATGGGTAGAATCCCAGCTTTAAAATTTTTGAAAAATAGTGTACTTTCTTTTTTGGATGAGGTAACATAATTACGTTATTCTAGAGTTAATATACAAGCAAAGTTGTCCATATACGCAAAATGAGTCATTACCCTATGGTTAAGATACTTTTAAAAATATTTAAGTTCAAATATTTAATAAAATAAAGTTTGGACGTTTAAGTTATTGAATAAAGTAAAATGAGAATTTAAAAGATTAATGATTCCCTCTAACCCCAAAATTATTTGACTTTTGTTTTTGGATCAAAATGATTGCACTTATACCTATTCACTTTAGAATCTCAACGTTGACCCATCACAACTGCTTATATTAGAAGAAAGACATTTTGGTGATTGTTGCTGGTAGTCCAAACCGAGAACGATTGACACAGCGGTGTGAACGGGGTTCCGTCTGAGTTGTCTTGGTTGGTGTTGGTTACGCTCCACCTTCCACCGGGAAACCTGCGAGCAAGCCTCGCACCACCACTGGGGTAGCGGGGGCCCTCCGACGATCAAGTCAGAGGAGATTGGAGGAGGAGGAGAGATGATAATAGCAAGCAAGAGAGTGCTCTGGAAGATATTGCTTACCTCCCCCCTTCCCCCCCCCCGCAGCATATATACCAGGCTGGGGGGTCCTTCGGGGGGGGTTGGTCATCGTGTGGCACGATGGAGTTGCCACTGACATGGCCGTTACAGGGCGTCGTGGGGCAGCGCTGGGTACGGCCGTGACAGGGTGTAGTGGAGCTCCGCCTTGTACGGCTGTTACAGGAGATCGTGGAGCAGCGCCGGATACGACCGTTGCAGGGACAGAGGGTCGTGGCGTGCTTCAGGGGAACAGCCTGTCGTTGTCGAGAGGTTGCCGACTCGGGATCGGATTGCTGGATCAAGGGGCAGCCGACTCGGGGTCGGGCTGCGAAGCCGGAGATATCCGACTCGGGGTCGGATTGCTGGATCAAGGGGCAGCCGACTCGGGGTCGGGCTGCGAAGCCGGAGATATCCGACTCGGGGTCGGATTGCTGGATCAAGGGGCAGCCGACTCGGGGTCGGGCTGCGAAGCCGAAGATATCCGACTCGGGGTCGGGTTACTGGATCAAGGGGCAGCTGTAGTCTTCTTGGGCGCGCGTGTCGGTCACGTGGGGCATGGTGGCTGAGTTCCCCCGTAACAGTAGCCCCCCACTTCCGAGCCTGGAACCAGGAGGGGAACGGGTGAAGGAAGTGATGCTTCGAGATTGCCGCCATCCCTCGGAGAGGCGCGCGTGCTTCGAGCTCCCCGTCTTCTTTATGGCGTATGGCGGTTGTTGCTGACCTGGCAGTCTGAGGATTTCGGCGGACATCCTTCCTTAATGGCGTCGATTCGCCTTTGGGGCGCGAGCGACCCTTCGGCAGCCAGGCGTCCTCTGGCGTTACCGGGGCGTCACCCACCTTTCCGCCTATTTAACCGGGGGTCCTCCTCCGTCCGCCTTTCTCCTTACAGACATCTTCGAGTTTCTCCTTTGCGCTGCCGTCATCGCCGTCGGACTGTTCGCTTGCTCCTCCTTTGACGCTCTCGGAGCTGTTCTTCCTTCTCTTCCGGTGAGTTGCTCCATTCTTTAATTTAGGGCTCTCCATACTCTCCTTTTGTATTAGTGTACTCCAGTCGTTCCGGTCTTTTCCCCCTTTTCAACCCTGTCCTGACCGTAGATTCACTGGCCATTAGGGATGGGCGAAGTGAGAGCAGACCGCATTAAGTCGGAGTTGGCCGCCGAAGACCTAGATAGGTTCGTGGCTCGATACCACCTTCCCGAGGCCTGCAATGTTACACTCCCGGGGCCTGAGGAGAGGATGTCCCATCCTCCTCCAGGGAAGGTTGCCATCAATGAGGGCATTCTTCAGGCCGGGTTCCGCTTTCCCCCCTCGGACTTAGTCGTTCAGGTGCTTCGGGGTTTAAGAGTGGCGCCGACGCAGCTGGTGCCGAACTCATGGCGCGCCCTGACAGCCTTTCAGGTTCTCTGCCGCATGCACGAGGTTTCCGCCACCCTGAATGTCTTTTGGGAATGCTACGGCCTGAGTGGCCACCCCCAGGATAAAGGGTGGTGGTGCTTTGCGGCGCGGCGAGGGTGCAGCCTCGTCAAGGAGGCTCCCACCTCCATTCACGGCTGGAAGGAGCGCTTCTTTTTCGTTGACGCAGATCCCTCTTGGGGAATCAGGGCAACCTGGGAGACGCCGATGAAGTCCCCGATTGGCCTATCGAGGTTGTCGAGGGAGGAATCCGACGGCGTCGCCGTCTTGAAGGAGTTGGTTGCCGAGGGTCGGCTCCCCCCGGTGTGTCGCCTTATTTCCGAGGATACCTTGGTGAACGTCGGTCTGAGCTCGATCCCCACTGACCGTGAGCCCGCCACCATTTCTTTTTTAGCTCTTTTCTCCTCTTTCGTTTCGTTCTTTCCTTCAGTTTCTTAACCTCCGACCACCTCGTCCTTTTTGCAGAGATCGACGACGTCATGCGGTCGGACAAGGCAACGGCTGTTGGTAGGACGTCCCTACTGGAAGCAGTCCGGAGGAAGAAACGAGCTCCTCCGAGCGGGGCCCCGCCGGCGAAGAAGTCCCGCAAGGAGGTGCCTCCGACGCCGACCGACGAGTCCGGGCCCACCGATCAGGGAGACGCCGTGGGCACGGACCGGCAGCTGACGCTGTATCAGCCCTCCGGTGGTGAGACTGCCGCTATTCCGGAGGTATCATCCGAGCCCGCTCGAGACGGACGGGTCGGACGTGATCGGTCCCCGGCCCGGCCTTCGACTCAGCCGGCTCCTGATGATTCGAGGAGGGACGCGCCGAGGCCCCGGCCGAGCGGGGCCCTATCAATTCCTGGAGTGACCCCCGCCCCGAGCACAATCAGCAGGACTCTTCCCCAGGCGATGGATAAGGGTAAGGCTGCAGAACCACCATCCGGCTCCGGAGAGAAATCGGGGTCGGCCTTCACTACCGATGGCGCCCGAAACCTCATCGAAACAGTGCTGCTGGAGAAGGACCGTCGGCGGGTCCGGGAGTTGGGGGTCTCTGACGTCGGGGCTGCCAGCTGCGTCTGTCTCATGTCGGTGAGTGTTCTTCTGGCCGCTTTTCACCATTTATTAGCTCTGTTGTTCTCCGCCTGACGCCCTCACTTTTTCTATCTCTTAGCTCGCCCAGTACATGATCCGTCTAGAGGAGTGCTACAAGGAACAGGCGGGGCTTCTGGCGAAGGCCGAGGACCGACTGAAAGCAGTGGAAGAGGGAGGCCAGGCTGTGGCGGGCAGGACGACCGGGGACCTCGAGGCGAGGCTCCGGGAGGCCGAAGAGCGGGCACTCGGCTTCGCCGCCCTCGAGAAGCAACTGTTGGAAGCTCGGGAGCAACTCAAAGTCACCTCGGGCCTCGAAAGCAGGGTTAAGAAGGCGGAGGAACGAGCTGAAAAGCAGTCCCGGAAGGTCGCGGACTATCGAGAGAGGTGGGAGAAGGCTCAGCGGTCTGCCGACAGCGCCCGCAACCGAACCCGGTCTCTTGAAGCCAAACTGGGCGAATTGGAGTCAGCCTTGGAGAGGTCCCGCGCGAACGACCAAGAACTCCGTTCGCGCTTGGAGGAAGCTGAGGCCGCTCGCACTGCTGCCGAGGCGAAGCATAAGGAGGCTCAGGCTAATCTGCTGAGGGTCTCCTCCGAGGCTGAAGACCGGATTGTGGCGAAGGTCTTGGAGGCTAAGGCTCAGATTACGGAGCGAGCAGAGGCGGCGCTGGCCGAGAAGAGTGCGGAGATCGGGCGCCAGGCGGTACAGGCTTATCGTCAGTCCGCCGAGTTCACCCGTGATATGTCGGAGGCGGTACGGGCCTATCGTCAGTCTGACGAGTTCGTCCGTGACGCGTCGGACGCGGGGTCCGAATCCTTCATCTTAGGCTTCGAGGAGGGCCTGGCAAGGGTGTCGGCTAAGTACCCCGAAGTTGACCTGAGTGGGATTTCCCTTCTCGACTCCTCTCCGGCGCCATCGCCTGCTGATTCTCCTACCGCCTCCCTACCCCCTGCGGACGAGCCCGACGCTCCCGACCCGGGGGTTCCTCCAAGCTGACCTCTTGTACCTTTCGTTGTCCTCTTTTTTTTGTATGTCGGCGTTTTGCCAAATTGTATGGGCCTTGGCCCTGAAACAATGAAAATTAATACAAGTCGAATGTTTCTTCATCTCGCTTTCGTCCTCCTCTTTTTTTTTTCTTTTTAACTCTTGGCAGCGTCTTGCCGACTCCTGACTCTCG
Organism: Phoenix dactylifera; assembly: GCF_009389715.1. Lineage (NCBI taxonomy): Eukaryota > Viridiplantae > Streptophyta > Magnoliopsida > Arecales > Arecaceae > Phoenix > Phoenix dactylifera. Next base: position 1,333,627 of record NW_024067683.1, read on the forward strand.
AAGTTCTTCCGGCCCTAAGCCAGGCATCCGAGGGTTAGGCCTCAGGAAATTCTTCCGGCACTAAGCCAGGCGTCCGAGGGTTAGGCCTCAGGAAATTCTTCCGGCGCTAAGCCAGGCATCCGAGGGTTAGGCCTCAGAAAATTCTTCCGGCACTAAGCCAGGCATCCGAGGGTTAGGCCTCAGGAAATTCTTCCGGCGCTAAGCCAGGCATCCGAGGGTTAGGCCTCAGGAAATTCTTCCGGCGCTAAGCCAGGCATCCGAGGGTTAGGCCTCAGGAAATTCTTCCGGCGCTAAGCCAGGCATCCGAGGGTTAGGCCTCAGGAAATTCTTCCGGCGCTAAGCCAGGCATCCGAGGGTTAGGCCTCAGGAAATTCTTCCGGCGCTAAGCCAGGCATCCGAGGGTTAGGCCTCAGGAAATTCTTCCGGCACTAAGCCAGGCATCCGAGGGTTAGGCCTCAGGAAATTCTTCCGGCACTAAGCCAGGCATCCGAGGGTTAGGCCTCAGAAAATTCTTCCGGCACTAAGCCAGGCATCCGAGGGTTAGGCCTCAGGAAATTCTTCCGGCGCTAAGCCAGGCATCCGAGGGTTAGGCCTTCAGGAAATTCTTCCGGTGCTAAGCCAGGCATCCGAGGGTTAGGCCTCAGGAAATTCTTCCGGCGCTAAGCCAGGCATCCGAGGGTTAGGCCTCAGGAAATTCTTCCGGCGCTAAGCCAGGCATCCGAGGGTTAGGCCTCAGGAAATTCTTCCGGCGCTAAGCCAGGCATCCGAGGGTTAGGCCTCAGGAAATTCTTCCAGCGCTAAGCCAGGCATCCGAGGGTTAGGCCTTCAGGAAATTCCACTCGTTGGTCGACCGAGGCTGGCGCAAGCCGAGGCGACCGGTCGTGGCTTCAGGCTAGTCTGCTCCCGGGATGATCATCGGGTTAGCCTGGCATCCAAGGGCCGAGCCTCGGGAAATTCCGCTCGTTGGTCGGCCAAGGCTGGCGCAAGCCGAGGCGACCGGTCGGGGCTTCAGGCTAGTCTGCTCCCGGGATGATCATCGGGTTAGCCTGGCATCCAAGGGCCGAGCCTCGGAAAATTCCGCTCGTTGGTCGGCCAAGGCTGGCGCAAGCCGAGGCGACCGGTCGGGGCTTCAGGCTAGTCTGCTCCCGGGATGATCATCGGGTTAGCCTGGCATCCAAGGGCCGAGCCTCGGGAAATTCCGCTCGTTGGTCGGCCAAGGCTGGCGCAAGCCGAGGCGACCGGTCGGGGCTTCAGGCTAGTCTGCTTCCGGGATGATCATCGGGTTAGCCTGGCATCCAAGGGCCGAGCCTCGGGAAATTCCGCTCGTTGGTCGGCCAAGGCTGGCGCAAGCCGAGGCGACCGGTCGGGGCTTCAGGCTAGTCTGCTCCCGGGATGATCATCGGGTTAACCTGGCATCCAAGGGCCGAGCCTCGGGAAATTCCGCTCGTTGGTCGGCCAATGCTGGCGCAAGCCGAGGCGACCGGTCGGGGCTTCAGGCTAGTCTGCTCCCGGGATGATCATCGGGTTAGCCTGGCATCCAAGGGCCGAGCCTCGGGAAATTCCGCTCGCTGGTCGTGCGCCTGTCGCTCGCCGCCCGACGGGATTTTTCCATGGCCAGCTGCGATTGTATTTCTCCTCCTCTCCAAGCGTCGCCTGGGGAACACCAGATGGGCATTAAGTGCTAATTAAGGGGTTACCTGGGAAATCGGATCGCCAGTTGCTGCTTGCGAGGAGTGTCAGTTAAACGGCCGCGATACGCGCGTTCTTCAAGGCGGATGCGGCTTGGGGCGCGAGCGGAGATACGTGGACCTAGGGGTACAGGCCACCCGGAGTGTCCTGCACAAAAAATGCGATTAAGGAGAATGACGCTTAGGAAATCGCGGGAAGATACACCTTGAGAGCCGGATCGGCTCCGGATTCAATGCGCCCGCATTTATTGGAGCCACCCGTATCGGAACGACCAGGGGGCCGCAGTTTGGCTATAAATATAGGTGCAGGTGCGATAGAGCCTGCCAAACGGGAGCTGTTCAGGTTGCCATGGATCGTGGGCCTCCTCTCCGGCGCATGGTTGAGAGACCCCTGCCGAAGGAACGGGAGGCGCGCCCTTCGCGACTTCCGCCAACTAGCCGTTTCATCTGGGATCAACAAGGAGGTTCTCCCCGGCGGAACTCCGCTCTAGGCGTTTCATCCGGGATCACGTCTCCCCTCCTTGAAGTTCGGCCTCCCGATTGAGCTCCGCACTAGGTGCTTGATCCGGGACCGCGCCTCCATATGCTCTTCCCCCTTGTATTCCTTCTCTCCCCTAACACTGGGGAGGACCGGAATATCCCTTGGAGGTGGCGTTCCCCTGGAGGCAGCGGGAGCTTCGTCTGCGGCGGCTCCTCATCCTCTTCGTGGGGCGTGGATGGCGCCTCCGGTTGGAGGCAGTGTGGACTTCTCCTTCGTCCACTTCTTCTTCATCCGCGCCGGCTCTTCGTCTCTTTCGTGAGACGCCGATGGCGCCTCCGGTTGGAAGCACCCACTTCCGACGGGATTGCAACCGCTTCAGATGGAGGTTTCGGGATCCCAGATCTTCAGCTCCTCGGAGTCTCCACCTCTTCTTTACTTTCTTTACACCCTAATTCCCCCCTGGGAATTCCTTGTAATCACACGAGCACGCCGTTGTAACCAGAAATTATTGAAATGCAAAGTGTTATACATTTTTGAACTGTCTTTCTGGCATCGTCGTTCTACTGGTAATACATCCGCAGGTTAGCGGAATTCCAGCTCCTTAGAATTTCTCGACCATCTAGGGCCTCCAACTGGTAGGAGCCAGGTCGGTTTACCCAGCGAACCTTATATGGGCCTTCCCAATTTGGCGCTAGCTTCCCACCTTCCGCTCCGACCCCGAGTCGGCTGCCCTTGATGCTTCAGTCGAGCCCTCCGCGTTCCTCTCGGGCCGGGGGCAGCCCCCAGTGATAGTATGGATCACGCCCGCGACGGGTCGATTCTGCTCCCGAGGCTCCGGAGGGGCCGGGTCGGCCGGACGCGAGTCTGCGGGGGGACGTCGGTCATTCACGTATCGACCGAGATGCCCTCGGCAGATGAGAGCCTCGATCTCGTCCCAAAGCTGGAAGCAGTCTTCGGTGTCGTGGCCGTGGTCCCGGTGGTACTCACAGTACGCCCGAGAGGGCCTCCTCCCAGGGATCTTCTTCATCTGTCTCGGGACCGGGAGGTCCTCTCGCCCCTTGATTTCCATGAGGATCTGGGCCCGGAGAGTCAGGAGAGGAGTGTACCGGTTGAAACGTCGGGGCGGAGAACGAGGGCGTAGGGCGCCGTGGTTCCTCGCCGGCGACGGGCTTCTGCGCCGACGTTGAGGCGTCGGGCTCCTCCCCTGGCGTGCCTCTTTTCGCCTTTTCTTCCCGAGCTTTGGAGGGATCTCGGCGGCCTCCTTGCTCCGGTGGGCGGCCGCCTCCTCGGCGTCCGCATACTGGTTCGCCCGGGACAACAGCTCCGGGAAGCTCCGCGGCAGGCGTTTGTCCAGGGAGAAGGTGAGTCTGCCCTTTCGGAAGCCACGCTTCAGGGCTGAAAGAGCCACCTCCTGGCTCAGGTTCCGGACTTCCAACGTAGCCTTGTTGAAGCGGGTAAGATAATCCCGCAAGCTTTCTCCCTCGTTTTGCCGAACATCAAAGAGGGAGTCGGAGACCAGTCGCCGCCGGCTACTGACGGCGAAATGGGTGATGAAGAGGCGGGTAAACTGATCGAAGGATTGGATCGAGTTAGCCTCCAAGCCGGCGAACCACGCCCTTGCCGGGCCACGGAGGGTCGCCGGGAAAGCCTTGCAGAGGAGAGGACCTGATGCTCCGTGGAGGAGCATAAGGGTCCTGAAACTCTCGACGTGATCCCGCGGGTCCGCCGCCCCGTCATAGGGCTCGATCGCCGGCATTTTAAACCCCGGCGGATTTGGGGTCCGCAGGATCCTCGAGGCAAGCGCCGGTTGGGAGGAGATCTCCAAGTCGGCGAAGGGATCTTTAGAGTGGCCCTTCAGGACCTGGAGTTGTCGGTGGAGATCGTCCACCCGCCGGTCCAGGGAGCGCGACCGATGGGTGGGAGACAAGGAGCACCGAGAGGGGGACCGACTGGAGCGCGGGTTCCTTGAGGACTGGGGGGTCTGGGAACGCGCCCGGGCCCGCCTCTCGTACCCCGCGCAGCTTCGATGGGACGGTCCCGGCAGAATGGACCGTGCTCGAGAATCTTCCTCGCGCCGGCGCTCCTCCCCATGGGAGAGGAAGGAGCGCGGGTTAAGGAGGACAGGTGAGCGCTCAGGGAGCAGCGGCTCCTGGGCCCGCTGCGGCGCCCGAGACATCACACCCTGCAGGTTCTGCACCGCCTCCGCGAGGGTGCGGACCTGCTGGGCTAACTGGTCGAACTGAGCGGCTTCGACCATCTGAATCGGGGGTGGAACGGTGGAGTGTTGCTGAGAATGTGTTGGAGACGCAGCGGCCTCCCGGCCGGAGGCGCGAGAGGCCCCGCGACCGGAGGCATTGGAAGCTCCACGACCACCTCGCCGTGCCATTACGATCGCTCTAAGATTCGGGCCCTCCTTCTAGCGCCAACTGTTGCTGGTGGTCCAAACCGAGAATGATTGACACAACGGTGTGAACGGGGTTCCGTCTGAGTTGTCTTGGTTGGTGTTGGTTACGCTCCACCTTCCACCGGGAAACCTGCGAGCAAGCCTCGCACCACCACTGGGGTAGCGGGGGCCCTCCGACGATCAAGTCAGAGGAGATTGGAGGAGGAGGAGAGATGATAATAGCAAGCAAGAGAGTGCTCTGGAAGATATTGCTTACCTCCCCCCTTCCCCTCCCGCAGCATATATACCAGGCTGGGGGGTCCTTCGGGGGGGGGGTTGGTCATCGTGTGGCACGATGGAGTTGCCACTGACATGGCCGTTACAGGGCGTCGTGGGGCAGCGCTGGATACGGCCGTGACAGGGTGTAGTGGAGCTCCGCCTTGTACGGCTGTTACAGGAGATCGTGGAGCAGCGCCGGATACGACCGTTGCAGGGACAGAGGGTCGTGGCGTGCTTCAGGGGAACAGCCTGTCGTTGTCGAGAGGTTGCCGACTCGGGATCGGATTGCTGGATCAAGGGGCAGCCGACTCGGGGTCGGGCTGCGAAGCCGGAGATATCCGACTCGGGGTCCGATTGCTGGATCAAGGGGCAGCCGACTCGGGGTCGGGCTGCGAAGCCGAAGATATCCGACTCGGGGTCGGGTTACTGGATCAAGGGGCAGCTGTAGTCTTCTTGGGCGCGCGTGTCGGTCACGTGGGGCATGGTGGCTGAGTTCCCCCGTAACAGTGATGTTCAACCATCAAGTGTAATCTAATTTAAGAAAGAGTTATTTTTGCAGAACCTAGCAAAAAATGTGTGACAAATTAAGGAAAAAACATAAAAAAGAAAAAAAAAGCAAAATATTCTAAGATGGTGAAGAAACCTAGCAAGGGCAAATGTGCACAAAAGTCCAGCTCCCATGAAATTTGATTTCCTATAAATTATAAACCATCACAAAAGGATATATACCTTAAAATAAGAACCATATTTATCAATCAAAGCTATAGTTATTTATTTTAATTGTGGAATCAATTAATCATGCATAAAATGATTGTCTACATTAATCATCAAAGGTGTATCTTTATTAATTTTTTTTATTTTTAATATTCATAAATAAAGTTAAAACTTCCACGAGCTGACATAATATTTGAATTTAATCGGAATAGCTCGTGTTTGCAATTTTTCTAAAAGTTATATTTTTTTCGTGCTGAAGTTGAGTTGATCACATAATCCAAATTTTCCAACCTAATTCTTTGCTTGTCTTGCACGCATTTCACAACTATATTGATGAAGAATCTCTTGGCGTTCCTTATTTAATAACCTTAAGAAAAATGAAACAGATAATTTGGTAGCTGCTCACATATGTGATCTTTTGATATGTGTGCAATTTTATGTATTTTTTTATGTGATAATTTCGTGCATCGCTCGGTTTAGAAGCATTCAACTCTAGCATGAGCCGTTCATGCGTCGCAGCTCATGGTAAGGCCGGGATGTATGGATAATTTGGTTAGCGCAAAGCCAATAAATCTCCTTATAAAATTTCCCCGCAATGGCCTGGGCCAAGGCCAAATTTGCCGCCCATTCCCCTTATCCCAAAATCCAAGTCACTGGTAGCTATTAATTATATAATAACAATGCATCAGCAAATATCCACGATAGATATATCATATATCCTTATCCCCCTCATCAAATAGTAATAATAATAAGAGTACGGTGAGAACATGGCTAAGACAAGTAAATAGCATTTTTTAATGGTAATAAAGTCTAAGGGTAAAAATGTCATTTTACCACGTGTAAAACATAAATTAACAATATAAAGTAAAAAAACTTGATAGGTTTGTATGAGCGTGAAAGGGAAAGGAGAGAGAGAGAAAAGAAGGTGATAAAAAATTAAATTGCATTTCCATAATAATGTTCACATATGAGGGCAAAATTATGGCTCATGGGCCCCGCTGGGCATGAGGCTCCGGTCCTCCCAGATGACCGAGCCAGAGAAAAAAAGAAATTTACTTAATTAATTTGTTAATTAATAAACAGACAAATACAAATAATAAATAAAAAATAAAAAAATTAGACATATGAGGAGAGAGTGAGAGATGGGGGGTGGAGAGAGGATAAATAGACATGAGGGGATAGAAAAGCAGTAACAAGAAAAAAAAAAAAAGGGAGAGAGAGAGAGACGGGGGGAGGGGAAGACGAAACAGGCGAAAAAACGGGAAGCGAGGCGAAGGGCGCCACGGGATTGGAGAAGACGGGAAAAGGAGAGGAGAGAGGTGGAGCGAAATCTAGTGGGTAGGGTCAAGAGAGAGAGGGAGGGGATTGGAAACAAAAGAGGCTCCTGTCATTCTCTTCCTTTCCGTTAAATGTTCTGCTTAGATCCCTAATCTTCATTTCCTATCCTTCATCAATCTTTTCAGATTTTTGATCTCGATTTCCCATCTCTGTTTCCTCCATTGTTGTCTAGATATTTCTAAGCAGTTATCATGGAGGATTTTTATTCTTTCTGCTGTCCTCTTTGTTTTCTAATGAGATCTGTTTGGGTTTTTGGTGGTTCGCTTTGTTGATCGTTAATTTTGGTGGTCTTTTCGCGGATGGTTGGTTGTAATGGTTTTTTGGAGGTGGATCTGATCATCTTTTTTCGGATTTTTAGAGGGTTTTTTTGAGGACATTAGAAAGTAGTGGCGGAGGAAAATAGATTAAAGAAAGGCAAAAGAAATAGGGAGAGAAGATTCCATTCAATCCCCATTGTCTCTGCGCTTGGAGAGGGCCCAACGAATCTGCTTTTTTTTTTTTTTTTTTTTTTGCTTTGGTTTTCCTCCTTTTTCTTTTGGGGTTGAATAGAAATTTGCCTTTGAGGAATTTTGCCAGTCCACCAACGTCGAGAGGTTTTCTTCGGAGGGGCTGACTTGGGGGTGGTTGTCGTCGTCGTCCGCGTCGGCGGGCGGGGAGGGCAAGGCTTGGTGGCGGCGGGGGAAGGAAAGGGGGTATCGACGGATCCGCCGGAGGGAGGAAACGGGGGGCTCGGCTGCCTGGCTGGTTTGGAGTGCATACTGGATATAATCAGGGCCCTCCGGATGGGGTCCTGCCTGTCGTCGGACGGGTGGAGCAGCTCGTCGGAGCCGTCGACCCCGTCGTCGCCCACGTCAGGGGTCAAGCGGCCCCGCAAGGCGGCGTCGCGGAGGCGGCAGGGCCCCCGGATCTCTTCCTTCGAACAGCTCCACCGGATCCCTGGGAGGATGTTCCTTAACGGGGCCAGCAGCGTCGCATCTCTCTTTACGCAGCAGGGCAAGAAGGGGACCAACCAGGATGCCATGATTGTGTGGGAGGTTCATTTTCATCTACTCACAAGCAATATTCTTATGATGTTAAGAACTGACTCGATAATCCCAAGTTATGCATTGAAAAACTTTCAAGCCTTAAACAAGCTTTTCCCCTTTACGGTGGCCAGTGATTTCCTAACATTGGACAAAGACAAATTAGAGTGAGAGATTTGGTTCCAGCTTTCCAGCCAATTATTTCTCGGGTTTTGCTTAACACGGCTCTATTACATCATTTGATTTTTGCTTTACGATGGATTATTTTGTTTTAATTATTACCGGACAGGCTTTACATTAAGAGTATTTCATATTCGGGTTCTTCGCATATTCCAGGGTTCTCCTACTACATGTCATTTTCTTCTCTCTTTCTTTGATTCTCCCCTCTCAGCACCGCGGATCGTCATGAACATGACTCGATAATATCCTTTTTTTCCCCTTACATTATTCAGTGTCAAATGATTTCTCCTTGACACTATCAGTGGAGCAATTCTGTCTTGTTGAGTCACTGAATTTGCTTGTCACAGTTAATATTAGTCTTTCTTGAAGTATATGGAGGTGATTTATAGCTTTGTATATCGAATCATTAGAGATGCATATATCATGCTAATCTTTATATATAATTTTCCTTATGATCTCTACACCTTTCAGAATATGGCTTGTTTGGTTAGTGGAATCAGATCAGGCGGCTGCTTTGGGAAAATAATTTCTTTGCTTGATTTGCTATAAAACTTCCATGTAACCCTTCACAAATTTCCTGAGTAGCAGTGGTTTGAAATGTAATCATATTTTCAGAGACTGTGGGTGGCTATTTTCCTAAATTTTTATTTATTTTGAGATGAAGATGGTTCCCCATCTGTCAATTTTGCATTTTCTTCTGTTCCACCGGTTGTCACTCACTGTATTTGCACATGCTGTGCACGTGAGTAACCTTGTCATTTTGTTGGCATGATTTTCTCAGGGAACTGAGGATGCCGACTTTGTTTACTTAACTTTGGATCTTCTGTTTGCAGAATTTTGGTTCGAGAGCAGACACAGTCTTTTGTGGGGTTTTTGATGGTCATGGACCGTATGGCCACATGGTTGCAAGGAAAGTAAGAGATTCTCTGCCTCTGAAGCTGAGTACTCATCTGGAAGTAAACGTAGGAAGTGATGATTGTAGAGAGGGCAGTATTATTAGCCATTCAGGAAGCATGAATTCAGAAGAAACTTCATCTATATGCCTGGATGAGGGGTCCGGGGTTTCCACTGATATTGAAGAGAAAGATAAGCATCCAGAGATCTTTATGACACTGAAAGAGTCATTTGTGAAGGCTTTCAAAGTTATGGATAAAGAACTGAAACTGCATCCAAATATTAATTGCTTTTGCAGTGGGACAACAGCAGTCACCATGGTCAAACAGGTAACAATAATTAATATTCCTTATGTCTCATAATCTTCAAATAAATTGTAGAAGAAAACCGAGAATTGCTCCATGGAAGCAAATATCTTTGGATCTTATGAATGTTCCTTCTTACAGGTATTTCATATTAAAAAAGAAATGATGAAAAGCACTTTGCTGAAAAATTAATAAATAAGTAAATTGAGTTTCCTGACTTTAAGAGGCATCCTGCTATTTATATAGGGTGAAGATCTTGTAATTGGGAACGTGGGGGACTCAAGAGCTGTGCTGGGTACTAGAGATAAGAATGACTGCTTGATTGCAGTTCAGTTGACTGTGGACCTTAAACCTAATCTACCAAGTATGGTTTCTCCTTTACTTTTCAAATTTTTTTAATGTATATGTTTTAAGTTGTTCAATGTTTGGGCTGCATTTTCTCTATATGAGTGAATGGCATGCCTTTGTTTCGGATCTAGGATTTGAAATGGGGCAAGAATATGGGAAATGCTTTATGACTTTGTTGCTAATGTTCTTTGGTGGTACAAGGAAAATATCACTGTTGACGTGCTCATGTTTTCTGTATTTCAGGACTACTTTCTGTAGGAAGGAACATAACAGGAATTCCTTTTTTTAGTTATAATGTAATTTTTGTGATGGATACTAGGAACTTAGTTTCCTCTTATCAATTTAGGTTTTTTGTTGTTTTTATGTCCCCTTGATGCTAATCTAGAAAGAACAATTTTTAAACTGCGTTGTAGTAAAATCTTGTCAGGGTATGAGAACAAACTTTTCTTATTCATGGAATAACATTTATAATTCATTTCGACCAACTCTGATGTCTTGCATGCCAATATTTGAGTTCTAATGCATTAGCGCTTCTTAGGATGAGAACCTTAATGGTAACAATAAGAACACTTCTGTGGAGAAGTTGTAGGGGTTATGGAGGAAAGCTTGGATCATGTGAATTGGGTTAAGTTTCTTAGTAGTAAAAGTGAGGGTCAATGACACAACAATAGAATGAGAAAAATGGCATTGGAGATTGGAGTTTGAGTCAAAACAGCTGATAAGACATGAGATTAGAGGCATGCCCTATAGACAGAATTAAGACTGCAAATGGATCGGCTTGACCCATGACGCGACCCGACCGGACCCGCGTAGATCCGACCCGATCCAAATTTTAGGACTCGCGGGGCCGGGTCGGGTTCTAAATTTGGACCCGTTCTATTTTTCGGGTCGGGTTTGGGTCAACCCAATCTTGATCCGATCTAGACCCGACCCGATCCATTTTTTTTGGGTTAATTTTGGATCATTTACTAGAAGACCCGATCTAACCCGACCCGAATCCGGATTACCTGTTTAGACCCACAGGCTGTAGCCCTAGATCTGGAGGCCCACATGCCGCCAACTTTCCTCCGAGGCCTCGTTCCCTGAGGAGACCGGATCCTCACTCCATCTCCTTGCGCACTGAGCAGACCCACTGGGGGATGTCGGCATCGTGCTCCTCGACAAGGTCATGGAAGGGGGTTTTACCGGTCGGGAGCTCGAGGAGGAGGACGCCGAAGCTATAGACGTCGGAGTGAGGGGTGAAGGAGCGGGAGCGGGGGTGGCGGGTCTTCGGGGCACGGTAGAAGAGGGAGGAGGAGAGGTGGTCGTCGTCGGGGGAGGGGAGGAGCCAGAGGACGAGGCCGTAGTTGGTGAACGGGGACTCAAAGTTGCCGCCGAGGAGGATGTTGGAGGTTTTGGAATCCGAGTCCCCTGTCCGGTGAAGGAACCCTAGATCTGGAGAAGTCAAGAAGACCCCTCCTTCCTAGATCGATCTCCCCCTTCTGCACGCCCGCGAGTTTTTTTGGCATCCGGCGATTTCGGCGTGCTTTGTCCCTTCTTCCAAGGTATGTCCCTCCTCCGAAACCCTCTTCCTCCTCCTTGGATCTCACCTGCGACCCTGACACCACCCTCTTCCTCCTTGGATTTCACCTGCAACCCCAAACCCACCCTCTTCCTCCTTCTCGGATCTCACTTTTCACGACACCATGCACCATCTTCCTCCTCCTCCTCCTCCTCCTCCTCCTTAGATCTCACCTGTGACCCTGACGCCGCCCTCTCTAGACACTTCCCTCCTCCTCGGATCTCACCTGCAAACATGATGCCGACCTCTCTCTCAATGCTGCTCTCTTCCTCCTCCTCTCCCTTCTTTGACGTGCCGCTGTCACCTACTCGCCTATGCGGACCCGACTTGGACCCGACCCGGACCCGAATTATTCGGGTCGGGTCTGGGTTATACATGGACTCGACTCAATCCGAATGATCCGTTGGGTCCAAAATTATAGCTGTGGACCCGATCTGACCCGACCCGACCTTCAATTGGGTTGGATCAAGGTCTAAAATTAGGACCCGAACGAGAAACCGGGTCGGGTTGGGGTCACTCAAGACCCGACCCAACCCAACCCATTTGCACCCCTAGACAGAGTGTATTGGAGTAGGGGTGTCAAGTGCGGCTTGAAATTAATTTCGACCTTGAAATTTGAGATCAATCATGATTTTTTTTACTGCTATTTCAGGATCAATTCGAGCCTAATTTCGAACCGAGCCAAACATGAGCCTAAATAAACAGCTTGAATATCCTAAATCAAGATAGGAATCAACTTAAGCTTGTATCCAGCTTGATTTCAAACCCGGCTCAAATCTGAATTTAATGGATTCAAAAAATAAAAAAATACTAATTTAAATATTAACTATAAAACAGAAAGTTGGAAATAGATACCAAGGATGCCATCACAAAATTTAGAGTTCAAACTTTAACTCTTGAATGAAAATTCAAGTCAACTTCTAAAGATTGGGGGGTGAAGGGGGTTGTGCCTATTGATAGTAGAGTTGTAGGCAACCTGTTTCTAGCACCTCCCTTGAAGTGGTTAACTTTATCATCACATGTAGAAGATCACAGAGTTTGCATGTGGTGCTGCTTGGAAACTTGAACAGGTCCATCTATGGCCTTCTTGTGTGCAGGGATTAGCATGTATTTGAAGCATCCGATATTGAAGCTAACTGCACCCTACACAAGTTAGTTCCTTGAACCACTATTTTTGTATAAATTTCGACAAAGAGGTGTTGATGCTAAAGGCAAGTGTGTTCTTTATGGGTACAAAAAGAGACTTCATCTCATTCTTCTTCAGCCTTGCAACTTAACATGGGGATTATGGTATTGTTGCTCTATATTCTGAAGCAAAGTTGAGTCTATTTGAAGTGTCTAATGTTTATTTAAGTTAACCACATTCTTGGGATATTAATATGGAAAAAAAATAGCCATCAAAATCTCCACTATTAATGTACTAACAGGATAACAAATCTTAAATGGGTATTAGTGCTGATGAAATGTTTTTGAACTGATTGAGATAGTTAGGGCAGATGCAGCAAAGATCTGAAAGGGCTCTAGTAAGAAAAGGTACTTTAATTTCTGTTGATGGGTATAGAAGGGGAATGTCCGAGATGACAATGGAAAAGCTTGAAATTATATCAGAGGTAGCCCTAAATAGGAATTCTTGGTAAATGAAGACCCATAAAACCTCCTAAGTAGTTGGAATAAAGCTTGATGATTATGGTCATAGTAGTGCTGATGAAAAGCTTCTCTTTGTGTACAGTAGGATATTGGCCCTCATCTTCATTTGCATATTGTGACATTGCATGGGGCTTATGGCATAGATATCTTCATGAAAGATAAGCATTTGTTCATAATTTCATCTACTTGAAGTTACCACTTAAATTAGCTAAAGTACTTTTAGGTTTTATGGAATCTTAAGATAAGGAAGAAGATTAGCCTTTCAAGTTTTCATGAACCATTTATTAACCTAACAGTAAATGCTACATATCATTAAAGAAATCTGCTTGAGTGATGATTTTCTTTCGTGGAATGGCTCATAGAAGTGGCAATATTAAGCTAATAGTAAATGCTACTTTTAGGTTTTGTGGAATTTTACGATAAGGTAGAAGATGAGCGTTTCATGTTTTTATGAACCATTTATCAAGCTAACAGTAAATGCTACATATCATTAAAGAAATCTGCTTGAGTGATGGTTTTCTTTCGCAAAATGGTTCATAGAAGTGGCAATATTAAAGCTAATAGTAAATGCTACTTTTAGGTTTTAGGAATTTTAGGAGAAGGTAGAAGATCAGCCTTTCAAGTTTTCATGCACCCTTTATTAAGCTAACAGTAAATGCTACATATCATTAAAGAAATCTGCTTGAGTGGTGATTTTCTTTCGTGAAATGGTTAATAGAAGCGGCAAGGAGTAAGAGTCTTTCATCATTACAAGTATGACAATTCTCATTAGTTGGAATTGCAGAAACATAAGCATGCATGTGTTAGAATGGATTTTTGCATCTTGCCAAAACTTTTGCTCTCTAGTTTGAGTAGCTTATTTTGTTACCGATCATTCAAAGTAATTTTGTTGGTTTATGACCTTTTTTCTCCTTTATTCCGATCACGGTACTTGAGTTCTGGAGCTATGTGACGGGTTAGATCTTTTTACTAAATTTGTTAATCTCTTTTCACACTGTGATGGTAAGATATTAGAATATAAATTTTAGTGTATGTAATGTTGTAAATAATATCACTTAAATATATAATGTCATGTCTTATACTGAGTGGCTGAGTGCATTGTTGTTCAGTCCTTAACCAACTCTAACAGTGAGAAAACTAATTTTGACAATGAATAAATCTAGATCTGAATCCGACTCATGTAAATTTACTTCAGATTCATAGATGCTAAGACCTTGAGTTTGCTTATGTTGGATTCGGCACAATCAACAGAAATCCAGGTTTCTTAACCTGCTTTTGAACTCAGACATTGCAGGAAATTTTCTCTAAAAGGGTTCTCTCTTGCAGTATAGCTGACTAAAAATGGGTTTAAGAAGTGGTCATAGACTTCAGAGGTTAAGATGCCGGGACAAGAGAGGAAAAAGCATCCAGGTTTTAACAAAGATAGGGATATCATTTCCCTCTTTCTCCTTGGGGAGAGTGAGAGGGGATCTTTTGTCATCCTTGCATTGTTAGCTTCCCTGTGGAGTTAGGATGGGAGATGAAAGAGAAAGTGAAGCAATGTAATTTTTGATGGCTGGACTTGAGTCTCATAATATCTGAAACTGAACCATCAAGATGTTGTCTTGTCTATTACGTCTTAAAATAGATTATTTTACGTTGGATTTTTTCTGGGTTCTCTTTCTCCATTATAAACCTAATAATTAGATGATTTTCCGTAGTTTTTGATTGCGTTACAGAGAAACTATCTTATCCTCCCACTGAAATGTCTTATGAATCAAATCATCAGTATCATGATTCATGTAAAGATTATTGTGGATTCCAGCAGGGCCACAATTGCCGTGTTTTTGCATCCATGCGAACATGTATCTTATGCATGTGATTTTTCTTTTCTGCATAGAATTTGTTAAGTAGTCGGCACAAAATATATTAGATTTTAATAGCTGGATGTCTTTGGAAGGTAGGGTGGGGATATATACGAGTAACATTGAGTTTATCTAGTTGGTCAAATTTTGATGGAAAAACTTAAGATGACTTAAAATAATAGGTTAATTAATTTGAGGATCCAATTATCTTTTGTTTGGGAGTTCTAGTGACCTTTCTAGAACAAATTGTCTTGTTAGACTCCATAGGTGAAAGAATAGTGGAGGCTTGTCAAATGGGGACAATATTGTGTATGGATTTATTTTCATATTTTAGAATAAATATGATTTAAAATATGTAGTGGTAGGAGATTTTCTCACCCATCTAGACTAGTATGTATAATATTAACTAGATGGAACTTAACAGGTTAAATGAAGAATGGTATGACAAAAAAGGTTATAGCTTAAATGGATGAGGAGGATGGAAAGCAAATGTGGTCAAAGATCAAGAGAACTGTTGTTTAAGCAAAGGGAAAGATATTGAGGCTTTTTAGAAAGCATCAACCAAATGTTGATGTTGTGAAGGGGATTAAAATTGATAGTTTTGATACATGGCACATGAAAAAGTCTCAAATTTATGGAGTTCTTTGTCAATCTCTTTAGGAGTGATTGGAAATGATAAGGAACTGGTTTGATTCAATGAAGGTTTTTGGTTCTGTCAACCAAGTATATCTTGTATGATGAATAGTATTGTATCCTTAGGTTCTCTAGGTTGGTTATAAGTATCCGTTGATATTTTGGAAGTAGGAATGACATGAAATGAGGGCACTCTGTCTCACAACTGAAATGATAAGGAACTGGTTTGATTCAATGAAGGTTTTTGGTTCTGTCAACCAAGTATATCTTGTATGATGAATAGTATTGTATCCTTAGGTTCTCTAGGTTGGTTATAAGTATCCGTTGATATTTTGGAAGTATGAATGACATGAAATGAGGGCACTCTGTCTCACAACTGAAATAACAACATTAATTTTCTGTTTTTTTTTTTCCTTCATGATGCTAATTATATATTAAATATGTCTTATAATATCAATGGGTTTCCATTTCTTTTCGCCCTTTGGCTTTTTGTTGCCTTTGGGATGAATATAAATCTTATGTCAGAACTGTCAATTGTCATCTTACCTTCTCATCTGGACTCTTTGGAAGTCCAGAGGAATTTTGGAGGGTTGCTTCTTCATTGCTCAAGCTTAAATTACAAGCAGAATGGTAGAACTACCTATTGATAAATGACCATGTAGGTCATGGCGGGCCCCACTCTTGTCTAAATTTGCCTTGGTTAGGAATCTGTTACAGAGTTTAGAGAGTTCATGACAGGCTAACACTCGGTGGTTGTAAAATCTGCTCAATCCCTTAATGAAGCCTTCTATCTATGGAGTTGTCTCTATAGCTGACTGGTAATTGATGGGAAAAGGCTTGGATGATAATGATATAGGATGGCATGATACGTGTATTGTGCCATACCATGTTGATGGTTGATACGCACTAGCACTAAGAGATTAGTGTGATGATATATTGGTTGATGCCAATCCCCTTTTTCATTTTATTTCATTTGTTTCTGTTGCACCAGTTCTCAAAATAGAAAAAGAAGTGGCTGGTCCGGGAGGATCCAAAGATAGTGTTTGTGAGGTGGGCACATGGTCTAATTGGTTCAGAATGGTGGTTAGACTCATAGACTCATGATTGATGGGATTGGAAGCAATAGAAATGGGTAACATGAAGCTAAGATCTTCTGAATTTCACTTTATCCGTAGGCATAGATAAAATAATCTGAGTCTAGCAAAAAATTGATGGTCTACCTTTAGTCGATTTGTTTACAAAGGTTTCCATATTATTAATAGAAACCAGGTCATTTGCTTTTCTTTATACCTTCCTTTTTACAACGTGTATTAATCCATGAAATGCAGGAATTTTCTTCTCAGTTACTGCAAGTTTGTTATCTTTTGTTTTGCTTTTGCTTGCTGTTCTTCTTGTTATAGCTATCTTTCGAAGTAGTTCCTTTGGCCAACATTAGTTTCAGGGAAGAAAAGAGACTTCAGATACGAAAGAGGAAGGGTGAACAAAGGATACTTACTGGGTGGTAGTGTAGGAATGCATAAATTCCTCTTTTGGTACATTTGGCCTTGAATAGGAACCAATGGAGAAATGTGACCCATTAGGTGATCCAAAGAGATGGGAAGTTTGAGGAGTAAGTATATGATATGGTAAACTGTAGTACTACTGCTCATTGTGTCAATTGTGGAGACCTTATATTTTTGGCTTTAGGTATTCCTTCTTTTTTTCCAGTAGGATCCTTCATATATAGATATGTATTTATTTCTGGCTATTAAGTATTTTTTATATGCTGACTAGACTTTAGTCTATTAACACACTTGAACTATATCTGCTTCAAAATTCCATCTTGCCCTGGTATAAGGAGAACCAGCTGACACCTTTAATAATATGTATTACTTGTATTCAATATTTTAAGTTAAATGTAATATACTACAGAAATTATGTTACAGGAAGCCCTATCTTACTGACTCGTAACTCTTTGCCTAATTAGATGTACTTCTCTTTGAGTGAAAGTAGATTTCTGGCAACTTAGGGACTGTGGGTGCTTTTCCATCATGAATGTTCTGCCTGTGGAAGCAATTTGTATGTTTCAATAGGTTTAAGAGAAAACCTTCAATTGCGGCATGTCTTAAGAGGACTTTTTTACAGGGGAAGCGGAGAGAATCAGGAAATGTAAGGGTCGTGTTTTTGCTCTTCAGGATGAGCCAGGGGTGGCTCGGGTTTGGCTGCCGAACAGTAACTCCCCGGGCTTGGCAATGGCACGAGCTTTTGGAGATTTTTGTCTGAAGGATTTTGGTTTAATTTCTGTGCCTGAAGTTTCATACAGGCGCGTTACTGAAAGGGATGAGTTCATTGTGCTGGCCACAGATGGGGTGAGGCAATGAAACATAAATTTGTTTCTGCCATTTTATTTTATTTTTACCTCTCTTGTAATATGATCTGTATACTGACCATTGAGCCAAACAAATTATCCTGAACAGTTTCATTGAATAATTATGCTGTCCTTTGCCAACTGCGATGCTTACGTGCTGCTTATGCTTCCTTGTTCTTACAGGTGTGGGATGTCTTGTCTAACAAAGAAGTGGTTGACATTGTCGCCTCTACTCCTGCTCGGTCCTCCGCAGCTCGTTCCCTTGTTGAGTCAGCAGTCCGAGCCTGGAGGCTCAAATACCCAACCTCCAAAATTGATGATTGTGCGGTAGTCTGCCTATTCCTGAATGCAGATGCACCCAATAATTCTTCCAACCTCAAGACCAAAGTGAGTGGATCAGCTGATTCTATGGGAACTGCCAGAGGCAAACAAGAGCCATATACTCCAAGTAGCGTGGATCATTCTGGCACCATCCAATCTGGTTCTGAGATCCTTGCAGATGATGATAATGAAGGCACCAAGAAACAATTGTCTAGATCTCGGTCATGTCAACAGCCCGCTGATGGTGATGCCACCGTAATGGAGGGTGATGAACGGTCTGCTCTGGAGGGTGTATCTCGAGTGAATACCGTGTTAACCCTGCCAAGGTTTGTTGCAGGGGTGCAGCCTCCTGCAAGCACCAAGACTCAAAAATGAGCTTGACTGATTGGCTGAGCTAGTCTTTGTGGGCTGATGGAAGATGCCTGCAGTGGGTACTCCTTTATCTATTGTTTTGTGAGGAGAGCAATGCCGGCTTTATTAGCATGTCCGGGTCTCTCCATGAATTCCATATTCCGGCATGAGTAGGATTGCAGTTTTTGTAAAATCCCAACTCAGTTAGTGTTATTTGTTATAATTATTGTGTTCATAATAATTTTGTCATTAAGGAGATCTATACATCACTTAGAAGTCCCTCTTTTGTATTCTTTGATCTTCTCATGTCAAAGTACTGTTTCTTATTTGTTCATCTATTTATTGATTTATTTTATTGCTTGCAGTGTGAGCAGCATAAACAAGAAGCTTTATTCATAAATTTCATGCTACTATAAAGATTTTATATGTTGTTAAATTCTATTATACCTACTAGGAAAACTGTTCCTTGAGAAATCTCATATCATATTAAAAATGAAAAACTTTACATGCCTATACATTTAATCACAAACCATTTCTTGTTTTGATAACTCTGTTTCTGATCAAGGCTAGCTCTTTTACAAATTGTAGTATTGACCATCGTGGTCAGATTGTGTAGATGTTTTAATAAGTGTCTGTTAGGAGGGAAAATTTTAAGCTAGCATGAATGCAAGTAATGAAAAATGATTTGAAGAAGTTTGGAATAACATCAAACCTGACCTGCAACAGGAGTAATTGGCTCTGGGTGATTTGCACTTCTGGTATTAAAGAGTTGGAAGGTGGATTATGGCTATGATCTGATCTAATCAGTACCAAATTGTGCGCACTGCAGGAATCCACAAACAGTAAACAATTTTTTTTCCTTCTCTTAGCTAATCTTTTGTGAGATATATAGCCAATGGTACAAGTTGTGCGTGTATTTGCAGGGACATTAAAAATTATTTATTTGATAGAGAAGGATAGAGAAGCTTCTGCGGAGAATGCACCTGTGAGGGAACAGAAAGCTGAGAAGATCCTTTTCTCAAGGGGCAGGTATTAAATGCTGACCAATGGGCCTACAGAGTCGGTTTGGCAAGATAAGAACCTAGACCATCAGTGGGACACGAACCAAAAAGTCATTTTCGAAGCAATGACCAATGGGCCTACAAGGTCGGTTTGCCGAAAGATGCAGTCTAGAGTTTATGGAAGATTATGGAAGATGAGATCAAGCAAGATTGCTTAAACAATCGAACCACTGAAGTTAGATGAGCTTGAAGGGAACTTGGATGGTGGTGCCGTGATGGAAACTAAATGCCAACAAGAAAGAAGAGGCAGGCTAGGAACTTAATTGGGAAAGTTCAGGACGCAATTGGGCTTCGGTATGGTTTTACCTCCCATCCTACGACCCTTTTTTGGTCGTCTGTTCGGAGGGCTGCTGCTTAATTTTGATGTTTGCTGATAATAGGCAAGGATCCAAAAGGGAAAATTCAGAAGTGCATAATATTTTATGTAGTGAGTACAATGATCAGCAACCAAAATTTTGTCAGCTTTAATTTGGAATTAATGGAAATGGAGTGGCACAAATTTTGATCTAGCAAGGTTTGTCTTGTCGAACTAAGAATGGCATCAATATCCATTAAAATATTAGCTATAGTGCCAATGGATGGTCTAAAGCAGGGCCGGCTCAACCCTTAGGCGACTGAGGCGGTCGCCTAAGACTCTGGCCCCCAAATACATTAATTATAGTGTGTTCCAAAATGAGCCTCAAATGCTACGTATCCTTATAGCAATAAATACATTAAGGCGTTCAAATGCATTTATGTTAGGACGTACCTTTTATCTAAAGAAATTTATTATCTCTTTCCTTATTTATGCATTGAGGCCTCCAAATGTATTTATGTTGGGGCCTTTGAGTTCACCTTATGCCCCTAAATGCATTAAGCCGCTGCTGGCCTAATGGTTAAGAGAGATAGCAAAGTGCTACAGAGACCTAGCACTATTTGGCCCATGTTGGTTAAGTTAAGGACTACAGATTTGGTGCGAGTTTATCATCAAGCCACTATTTGAGTTAAGGCTATTGGTAATGGTAAGGATAACTTAGCTCTAATGGTAGTAGCGTAATGCCAATTACACTCCATGATCACACGTAACTTCAGACGTTACACTTCTATTTTTCAGGTTCTAATAAGTGCGATCTCAACGTATAACTTTGGCAAGTCTAGACTAAGGGTTCCAATTCTTGCAAAGCCAGCCAGAAATAAATGGTTTCGGCATCGGGTTTCAATAATCAATTTGAAATTATCCAATTATAAATGGATTGGGTTCAGATGCGCCCGTGAAACCCGATAGGTGATCATGGATGGAATAAAGCCTTAAAACTTAAAGCTCTAGGATATGCTAATAATAGTGCAATGCATAATCCTCTCTCTCTCTCTCTCTCTCTCTCTCTCACTCACTCACTCACTCTCACTTTATTTTGTTACCCCATTCCTACGTCTCCTTTTTGTCCTACTCTATTTTTAAGTATCTAAGTCATATGCGAAGCTGAATTGGCAAATTGGATATTGGAAGGAAAACATTTTCCCCGCTACTCTTTTTTTTTAAATAAAAAAAAGGAATATAGTCATAGAAGTCACCTCCGTTTTTATTCATGAGAAATGGTGAAAGAGAAAGAAAAGAGGCCCATTTTATTTTCTACTCTTCATAGATGTATATACCTTTGACAAATCCGATTTTACCCACCCCCAAAAAAAAGGCCTCACAAAAGGCCCAATGTTAGGAGGCCAGAAATCGACCAGACCAATAACAGTACTGTCAGAAATGGTGACAATATCTCTACTGCTAAGCAAAAGGAGGTTGCCTTTATCTTATGTATTTGTCATATACTATTTTTCTCTAAATTAGACACTTCTATCAATATATGAAGCAAATCCTGTTTACAAAAGAAACATTTCTTGTTAGACTACTGGAATCTTCCCCAGAGTCACTTTCGCAACACTAGGGATCAACATGAACTGGTCAGGCCTTGGCTCGAATCAAGCCTAGGGTCTAAACCTCAGGAAGAGCCAGTCTGGTTCAGATTGCAGGACCAAGCCCAACGCATTTGGGACAATCTTTTAAGATGCAACAGGTCCAACCCAACCCATAACTCAAGGGTAGAAGTCCAGGCCCGGCCTGAAAGAAATTATGTTTATGTTTGGCTCAAGTCCAATTGGGATATATATAATATATTTAAGAAAGTAAGGGCAGGTCCTATTGTTGGGGTCAGGTTACTGAACATTGTTCCCACATGATCATATTCTAGCAATGCTTTCAAAAACAACATCAATCTTCATTAAGATTTTATTGTACCACTTGAAATAAAATTCTCAAAGTCGGCCGAGAAAACTACATGTGATTAAAATTCAATGCAGATATACTACATATCGGCATGCATGTTAAACTTCGAGTTGATGCAGAATTTTTTCAGAATCCTTCTTCAATGAGGTCATTCGCTATGTCAAAATCTTTAGGTAATTCTAACTGGGCCTTCGGTAGTACTGTAGGCCTTTGGGGCAGGCTTGTTAAAACAATTCATGGACTTGCTCATGAAACGCCCAGCCCGGTATGATCAAAAGAGACTTGTATTTATTTATTTTGGCATATATGCCCCTTAAATGTCCACATATATTGATTTTATAAATTGACATGTATGATCTATTTTTAAAAGCGTGTGAAGCATAGTCAGAATATTAGCTATGCTTTTCAAGAAAAAATTATGAATTATTCATGATTTTCATACAAACCAAATTATATGTATACCACCTCAACTTCATCTTCCGTTCCATCACCTTCCTTTATCATAACAAATATTTCCAGCCATATACCTATTAAGCTCGACGACACTAATTGCTTGTCGTGGAACTAATAAAGAACTAATACTTCGTGGGCATCATCTAATGGGTTATGTTGATTGCTCAATACCGGCTCCACCAACGGATAGTCCTCAATACACTGATTGGCAAACAAATGATCAAATGCTTTTATCTTGGTTTATTACAACTTAATTTATCAGTCTCAGCTTTGCCTTACATAATGGTCATCAAGTCTGCCAAGCAAGCATGGGAAGTCTTGGAACATCACTATAGATTGGCCACTCCCTCTTATGTGATGATACTTCGGAAAGAGCTTCATTGCATCAAGAAAGGTTCACTCTCAATGCAAGATTACCTGCAAAATTTTAAGGTACTTACAAACTAACTTGCTGCCACTAGTTCCGTTGTCTCAGATGATGAACTTCGTTTTTGTATTCTGGATGGTTTGCCCCCAATATATCATCTATTGCTTCTATCATTCGAGATCGAGCTCAAACCTCATCCATCTCCTTTGAGGAAGTAGTCAATCTACTGATTTATGATGAGGTGAATTTTGAAGAAGAGACTTATGCTGTAGACCAAGGTATTGCCTTTGTTGTCCAACGCCAAAACTTCAACAGATCTTATGGTTCTAGTACTAGGCCCAATCAATTTCATGGGTTAGGACAAAACACGCCACAGAAGAGACCTAGTTCAGGACCAAATTGGCACTATAATGCCCATATATGGAGTGTAATCTAACAACCAGCCACTGTAGCAAACATGCCCATAGCTGTAGACTCATGCTGATTGTGATGAGGTGAGTCTTGAAAAAGAGACTCATGCAGTAGACCAGCCTTTGTTCTCCAATGCAAAAAACTTCAACAGATCTTATGGTTCTAGTACAATGCCTATGGAGTGCAATCTAACAACTAGTTACTGTAGCAAACATGCCCATAACAGCCACGTAACAATGCCAATGTAGTTGGGTCCTCATCTAGCCGACTAGTTAAATCTGCAACAAAGTGGGCCACCTGACCATCGGTTGCTATCAATGCATGAATTTTGCTTATCAAGGGTGGCATCCTCTTGAGAATTTGACGGCCATGGTAGCTTCTCGCTATATGATTGATGACACATACACTTGGTATTCCGACATCGAAGTGACACACCACATTACACCCAACTTTGGCTATCTGTCTCATCTAAGTATGGCGGCTCGGTTCGTTTATCTCCAACATTGGATCCTCTTCTATTTCATTTTCAAATGCTACATTTCATCCAAACCATATTTTAGATTGTTCCAATGCATCTTCCAACTTACTTTCAGTCAAAAATTTTCCAAAGATATCAATCGTTTCTTTGTTTTTGATGATTGTGGTTTTATTGTGAAGGATAAAATCACAGAAAGACTCTCTACCCAGGAACAATTGAGAATAGACTCTACACATTTCACTTATCTCCACAACTCGTCGCCCGTCTTAGCCAATATGTTTCCAATGATTTATGGCACCATCGCCTTGGACATCCTTCTGAATATATCCAAGCGGCCATTTTCTCTTATCTTTTGCTTGCTAATAAAACAGAGAAACAAATTTTCTCATCATGTCAATTAGGCAAGAGTTGCAAATTGCCAATTTCTAATTTTACTTTCATTTCTCATAAACCTTGAGAATTGATACATTATGATATTTGGGGTCCCACATTTGTTTTTTCTTGCTTAAATTTTAAATATTATGTTTTATTTGTTTATGAATTCTCTTGTTATTCATGGATATTTTTCATGAATTTTAAATCTTATTTTTAACATATTTTTGTTGAATTTAAAGTGTGAGCCGTAAATCTCTTTAATTCTAGAATTAAAATTTCCAATTCTGATGGTGATGGTGGTTCACTGGTAATTACTTCACTCATTCTCAATACGTATAGCATCTCCCATCAATTATCTTATTCTCATACGCTCAAGCAAAATGGTGTGGTTGAGCACAAGCATTGCCATATTATTGAAACTGGACTCTCTTTTGGCGCACTCATCACTTTCACCCAAATTTTGGTTTGAAGCATTTAGTATTATTGTGTATTTAATCAATCATATGCAACAGCCTACCCAAAATAGCCCTTTATGAAGCACTTCTCAAATCTCCTCTCCACTGCCACCATTTAAAGGCTTTTGGTTATTAGTGTTACCCTTGGCTGAGGCCCTATACTCAAAATAAACTAGAGTTTCGATCTGCAAAGTGTATTTTCCTTGCATATAACTCTCAACATAAAGGATAAATGTGTCTTTACATTGCTACTAGCAAAATGTATATCTCACACCATGTTATACTCAAAAAGAAAGTGTTCCCATATTCTTTACACTCTTCACCACCATTTGCATCTATAGATACCAATCTTACATCCTCATTGGGTTCCCTCACAACTTGGTTACCTGCTAGTTCACAAATTGGCCCCATTGATACTATTTGGTCTCATCAATCTTCACCCACACACCCAACACCTGTACAAGAGTCCACTCCCAATGCTAACTTGGATCCTTCACCCGTGACTAACAGCTTATAAGACCACTCAGCAGGCCTATTGATTCCTTGATCCATACCTTCCGATGCAATTCACGGCCCTACTCTACCTTTATCGCCTTCCCAAATAGAAAATCATCCCATGCCCACACAATATCCAAGCACTGCCAACCACAACCCACTGGCCTTGTCCCACCACCTAGTAGCATGAGATTATCAAAATGAAATTATCAAAAAGACAATCTTTTCATCCACTAAACATCCCTTGCCTGTTGAATCCACATGCTAATTTGTCAGGTGCAAGAGGATTTTCAAAATCAAATGCACCTTAGATGGATCCATTAATAAATACAAAGCTTGTTTGGTGGCTAAGTATTTTTATCGGCAAGCCGGTTTTGTTTTCATTGAAACTTTTAGCTCTATGGTCAAGCATTCTACTATTCTGGTTGTTCTTTCAATAGGCTTGGCTCAAAATTGGACTTTACATTAACTAGATGTGGAATGTACTTTTCTTCATGGTAATCTTCAAAAGAAAGTATGCATGGCTCAGCAAACTGGTTATATGGACCCAGCGTACCTCAATCATGTTTGTCTAATGAGAAAATCCATCTATGGACTTTCATTGATGCATGCCTAGGCTTAGGTATGAAAAGTTTAGCTCCAACTTACAAGACTTTGGCTTCAAAATCTCCCTTTTTTATCCCTCTTTATTTATTTACAATCATGATGGTGTTTTTAGCTAATCTTCTTCTATACATTAATGATATCATCCTCATTGGGAATAATCAATCTTCTCTTCAGCGTCTCATCAATACTCTTTGCAATTCCTTTGTGTTGAGGTTCATCAAACATCTTAAGGTTTATTTCTTAATCAAAGCAAGTACATTATGGACCTTCTTCAATGTGCTAAACATGCTTGCGTGCACAAGCCCCCTTCCTCTCGATTCTTCGGTAGGGCCTAGGAACACGGTATGCCACCCTGCCCTGCTGCTTTGTTGGCATTGGCATGATGAGGTGTTGTGAAATGGTTCGATGGACTATTGGAAGATGCACAACTGCAGACGGCTAGAGCAGAGCGGAGCCAGTCCCAGCTCCTTAGTCAGTAGATGATGATTTTCTCGCTCAGCTATAGCCGTAGACGACTATTTGGGTCAGCTCCTCTGAGGAGCCTTTCTCGCCTCCCACCTCAATGGCCACACCATCATCTACTTGAAAATTAGGCCTCTCAGTAAATCCTCCTTTCTTTAATCCCACTTTTTATCGAAGCATAGTTAGAGCTTTGCAATCTGTCACTCTCACATGACTTAACATCTCTTTTTCTATTAATCAAGTATGCCAGTTCTTGAAGAACCCAACTGAGGGGCATTTTACAATAGTTAAGAAGAAAAGCTGCAGAACAAACCTAAGATATCCCTGAGGTGGAAATCGTAGAGGTTCAACTCTTTGATAGCCTGGCATGGAAGGGGTTGGTTCAACAGCCTGGGCCGAAGGTAGAATTTCACCAGCTCCTTGGGATAAGGCCTGAAGTGGTGGCCGGGCGCAACGTTTCCAATGCCTTCATCCTCCTCTTCCTGTTCATCCACTTGAAGCTCGCCATCCCTCGATTGATTTAGTGTTGGCTTTAGGTATATTTCACACAAAGCCATAGCACCAAGCTACAGAAAAATAAGATTAAAAATAAAATATAATGTTAGAAATGGTATGAAAGCACGTAATCTGATGGTTCAATCCATCGTAGAAATGAAGGGCTACATGTCGCCATATATATAGGTGGTAGCTAATGCGGGCAAAAATTTGTCGGAGCGAAACTAGCTATGGATGATGCATTTTATCAGGGTTTACCTCATTCTTGTTTTGGTCAGTAGTAAACCAGAATTCCTTAATAGTGTACTCTTGCATCAGCGATCTTGTTCTTGTTCCATTACCTTGGTGCCCTTCATAGAAGACAAGAGACTTCTTGCGACCAATCTCCTTTGCATCTCTATCTCTGATGATCTTATCTTTTCCCGAGACCTTCCAATATCCCCCATTTGTTATGCGAGCAGGTCTTGTTCCATTAGGATATTTCATTTTTCTTTAGAGTGAAGAAATATAGATGCTTGCCGGCAGGTGTATTGCCTATGAAAAACACAAAGTTTTTTGTTGCAGTTAAAAGCAATACCTCCAACATACAAAAAAAGTGGTAGATAGAATCATTAAAAATAGCTAGCTTTGCAATTCATGATATAAGATTAATATTTTTCTTTACCTAGGTAGGAAAGAAACTGTAGGATATTCATTTTTCACTTGTTCAGCCAAATTGTAGTTATGTATGCTAGATCTTATAATTTTTTTAAATTATTATATTTATTGGAAAAAATAGATTATAAAATCTATTCTATTCTAATTGTGCGACACGTTGAGCTGCATGACAGTTATAATCTACTCTAACTAGAGTCTCACATCTACTCTAACTCCCTAATATATATACATCAATATTGAGGTGCAGCCGAGTTGATGTGATATTAATGTTCTCTCCCATCACTTAAGTCCTTCCTCCAGAATTATTATTTATTCAAATATATTTTTTTAAAAATAGAAAAGTATATTGAGCAAATGATTGTTAACCATAAAGTCAAAATTTAGTCAACGTTTCAAAACTTCTCTTATTTTTTTTCTCCTAAAACTGCATGGGTGTTCAAGCCGTCCACCTAGTGTTTAAAT
Organism: Phoenix dactylifera; assembly: GCF_009389715.1. NCBI lineage: Eukaryota > Viridiplantae > Streptophyta > Magnoliopsida > Arecales > Arecaceae > Phoenix > Phoenix dactylifera. The sequence continues at coordinate 1,360,994 of NW_024067683.1, forward strand.
TTATTTTTTTAGTTTTGAAAAAAATAGCATGCCATATAAACTCAGTGAAACATAGTAAAAAATACTTATACCGCAATTATAAGATTTTATATTACAACGTACCAAAAAGATGGCATTTCATTAGAACTTTCTCCTAATAAAAAGGATGATGATGATGAAAGGGATCCTTAAAAAGGTGATTGTGGCTCACTCTCAACTTGTCTTGGCACTTCCTCTTGTTCAACTTATAGCTCAACTAGAGTAGTCTTATGAACGTATTCTTTATAATTAGATTGTACAACTTGTAGCCCATTGCTTGTCCATCATAACCAAGAAAGATGCATTTTTCATCCTTATCATCAAGCTTTATCATTCTATCCTCCGAAATTTTAGCACATGCAATACATCCAAAAATCATAAAATGAGAGACATTTGGTTTGAAAGAGCTCCAAGCTTCTTTCGGTGTCTTCAAGTGAATACTCTTTGTAGGACATCTATTCAATAAGTAGATGGCACATGCAATCGCTTCGGCCCAAAATTCTCTAGGCATCTTTTTTTCTTTCAACATACTCCTTGTCATGTCCAAGATTGTCTGATTCTTTCTTTCAGAAACACCATTAAGTTGAGGCGTGTAGGATGGAGTCACTTGATGCATAATCCCATGCTTCTTACAATAATCTTCAAAGAGATTGGAAATATACTCTCCACCCCTATCGGATCTCAAAATCTTCAATTGGTAACTACTTTGCTTCTCAACAAAAGCTTTAAACTCTTTGAAAATATCTAATGCATCGGATTTCCTTTTCAAAAAATACACCCAAATCTTCCGGCTAAAATCATCAATGAAAGAAAGAAAGTGCCGATTCTTGCCCTTTGACATGGGCTTCAAAGGTCCACAAATATCAGTGTGCACAAGGTCTATTGGTTTTGATGCTCTCCATCTCATTTCTTTAGTGAATCTTAATCTTTGATGCTTGTCAAGAATGCACCCTTCACACACATGATGTGGATGATCAATGAGTGGTAACCCCTTCACCATGTTTTTTGTAACCAAGAGCTTCAAGCCTCCAAAGTTAAGATGCCCAAATCTCAAATGCCACAACCAAGAATTATCATGTATAATGGAGCTAAGACATTTGAGTACATCATGTTGAATATGCAAAGAAAACATTCTACCATGGAACATTTTGACATGAGTAATTAAATTACAATGACTATCGTACAAAGTAAGAGAGCGATTTTTCATATTGATACTATAATTTTTCTCCAAAAGTTGACCCAAGCTCAAAAAGTTTCTGTACAAATTTGGAACATAATAGATATTGAAAATAAAATCATGATTGCCATTCTTGAGCTTGATGAAAATAGTACCTTTGCCTTGCACCGAAATTTTGAAGTTGTCACCAAAAGTAATATAGCTTTGCATACTTTCATCCAAATCAACAAATAATTCCTTCTTCCCCGTCATGTGGTTGTTTGTATCAAGATACCATGCATTGCTTTCATTCTTCTCATTGTCATTATGAGCCAACAACAAAGTAGAAGTCGTCCCATCAATACTCTCTTTCTCAACGATATTAGCTTGCTCTCCAACTTCATTGTCTTGTTTTGCCCAACATTCATTGCTATAGTGCCCATACTTGTGACAATTGAAGCATTGTACATTTTTCTTGTCAAAGCTTTGTTGATTGGAATGATGATTAAAATTGCCTCTTGACCTTTCTCTTGGAAGGAATGATAACTGACCTCTTACACCATGTCTTCCACCTCTTCCTCTATAACCGAAATTTTTTTCTTGATTACTAAATCCTCTTACTTGATTTCCATCTTCCTCAGGACATGTTGTTCATCCCCTACCCCTTCCCCTTGTGCCCCCCGCTCCTCCGATCCTCTTTCACCATCTCGTCTCTCGACATTGCCGTGGTCTATTTACTCATCCCGGTGGTCGGCCAAGTGTTTGCAAAAATGTCGCAGAGGTTGCACAGATATTAAAGCAAAAAAGGCTCTGGTCGCACTAGGCACGCTCTTCAAGCCTATTTCTTATTGTTCACTTCAGCAATCTTCCCACCCGGTCTGCGTCACATAGTGATCTAAGGCTCAAAATAAGGAAAAAGGAACAACATATCTAATGAGATATATTGATGCTATGCTGATGTTGAATGGGATGATCCCAGAGAAGTCTTTAGACTTAAGATGCAGCTGGGAAAAGCCTCGAATGGATTCCCCCATACTGATCTCAGAATCTTTAGATGAAGTAGCTGCCAGATCTGTTAACCGTGAGATGCACAACCCAGACCAGATCCAATAAAATAAGACTCGATGGCAATCAAACCCATATGAGATCATGAGTTCTGTTGGGTGAGAATTAAGGCTCCATTTTCTCATTTGGGTCGAGGCATGGATCTTTTACTTTTTGTCCCAAAGCCAAACCAGTCCAACCATAAAACGGGGGCTAAAAATGCAATGTCAAATCCAAATTCATATAGCAGACTTAAAAGCAAACAAAGTCTGGTTTGCTTTCTCATGGGAAAGCCTAGAAAAGCTTTCAAAAGTAAGGTAGCTACCAGATAGAGAAGATGCAAGGACTTCTTGCTTTGGCTTCTCTGTATCCTCCCATGATGAATGATTGATAGCTTAATAAATTTCCTGAAGGAAACTACCATAGGAGATAGAAATAGAAACCGGGCAACTCTTTCAAATATTACCATGTTTACTTTTCATGCGACATTGCTCCATTAATATATGATATTTATAACTATGTAAAACAAAATAATCAATAACAAATAAATTAGAATTGTAGATATTAATCAATTGTACATGAAGGATAAGAGAAGAATTAAAGATTTATGGTATGTTTAGGCCATTACATACTTTAGTGAAAATTTATGCCTATAATGAATGACTAAAATAGTGGGTGCAAATCATTAATTTTCATGCTAAACTTATTATGGTGAAAAAGATATTAAGTAGAATAATATAACTTTATTTGCTAATACATTCTAATTACTTGTGATGGCACAAGAACTCTCATAAAATATAAATAGTCAACATTAGATATATCTCATTTAAAGATTTATCAAGGACCATTAGAAATTTCGCATTGGTTTAGGCTGGTTAGGAAGAGTCCAAGGCTCAAATATAAGGAAATCTTGTTAGTTTTGGAAAAGGAACAATACTTCCTGTTGGGCATCCAAATAGGGTGAAAATGAAAAAGAAAATATGACTTTAACAGCCTGTTTGGTTGGAGCTAACCTGGCATAGAAAAATAAATCCTATATCAGATTACCATATTTAGAAAAAAAAAAGTGGATGAGAGAGTTAATAAAATAAATGGTTGGATCTTATATATATTTTCTTGAGAGGAAAGGTAAAACAAATATCACCAAGAATATGATATTTATTTTTTCATGCTAGATTATTACTGAATGGAAGTGAGGATGATAGTGTTATTTTGATGATTAACAAGCAATTATCTAGAGTATGTTATAAGTTAAATCGATACTACATTCTTAAGTCTGTTACTCTCAGTATATTTGTTTAAATTGATATAGATACATTTCATTGTTTATTTGAATGAATCTAACCTTGAGATGCAGCAAAGTGTGGATTGAGTCGACCTAAAGGATGATTAGGTCGACCCCGGCACATCAAGAAATCATTTGGCACACTTCTGCAAAAACGGCACAGATGAACAGTGAGTTGGGTCGACCCAAGGAAAGCATGAGTTGACCCAAACATCAAGATTCTCAAAACAAGACAGAACAATGGTTCTCTGGATTCACTGAGAGGGTCGACCCAAGAAGTAGTTGAGTCGACCCAAGCTTGAGTCGACCCAAACCCTGAGAGGGTCGACCCAAAGGCAAGACAGAAAAGAAGACAGAAAATGGTTCTCTGGAATTACTGAGAGGGTCGACCCAAGTGAACTTTGAGTCGACCCAAAGAATGGTTGGAACGACCCAAGGGAAGGAAGGCTGAATTTCAAGTTTCTGTGTTTTCTGAGAGGGTCGACCCAAGGAATGTTTGAGTCGACCCAAGTGAAAGTTGGGTCGACCCAAGGACAGGTTGAGCCGACCCAAGCACGGGCAGAAGCATAACGGCTAGTTGTGCAGAAGTGCTTTTTGGACTCCCAACGGCTATAAACGGCTAGTTTCTTCAATCCAACGGTCAGGAAGGACTATTTGGAGGTTGGAGAAGTATTTAAGAGGGAGTATTCATCAGAGGAAGTAAGCTTTGGAAAATACATCAAGTGCATTCAAGAGAGAACCCTAGCAAGGCAAGCTTCATCCAAGAGCTTCATTCAAGAGTCAAAAGAAAGTGGTTGAGCAGATTCCAAGAGTCATTAAGAGCTCCATCCACCCTTGAAGAGTGAAGCATCCTTGACAAAGAAGAGAGAAGTCACATCAAGCGATAACTATTCTCTAAACTCTTCTTTGTAGATTATATTGTTATATTTGCTCATCTAGGAGCTTAAATCTTCTTACTTTGTTTATTAAACTCCTTGTTGTAAGGTTTGTTGGTAAGCCCGTAAAACCAACATTGTAGGTTGTTGGTAAGCCCGTAAAACCAACGTAGGTTGTTGGTAAGCCCGTAAAACCAACATAGGTTGTTGGTAAACCCGTAAAACCAACGTAGGTTGTTGGTAAGCCCGTAAAACCAATGTAGGTTGTTGGTGAACCCGTAAAACCAATTGTGAAGGTTCGTTGGTGAGCCCGTAAAACCAACATAGGTTTTTGGTGATCCTGGAAAACCAAAGTGTAAAGGTTTTTGGATTGTGAGCCCGGAAAACAATCCAACTGTAATTCGCAGGATTATAGTGAATTCCCAAGGGGTCGCTTGGGGAGTGGACGTAGGTGCTAAGGAGAGCACCGAACCACTATACTTCTTGTTGTTTGTATTGTGATTTGTTTAAGTTCACTAACTCATCATTTAACACAAGTAAGATAGTTAAAATTAAAAGAAACCAATTCACCCCCCCCCCCTCTTGGCTTGTCACCTTGGGCAACAAGTGGTATCAGAGCAAGGTGCTCCAATAGTAATTATTGATCTCACAATCAAGAATTAAAGATCATGACAACCCAAGTGGGATGTTCTATGAGTGAGGGACAATTAATTGATAGACCTTCACTATTTAATGGCATAAACTACACACATTGGAAAGCACGCATGCGCATTTTCATTCAAGCACATAACTATGATCTATGGAGTATTATAGTCAATGGGCTACACACAAGCACTAATCATGATAAGAAAATGGCTCAACAAAATTCAAAAGCCATGAAGCTGTTATATTGTGCATTAGATGAGAATGAGTTTAATTGCATATCTTCTTGCATAACTGCTAAAGACATATGGAATATGCTAGAGGCTAAATATGAAAGTACTAACATTTTTAGTGAATCTGAAATTAGCTCTGAAGAAGATGAGAGGCAAGCTGATATTGAGAACCTAAGCCTTGTGGCACACAAGGACGAGGTATGTATTGAAACACAAAGTGTCTCCTCTTCTGAATATGAAGTATATGATAAAATTAAAAATGATTTTACACTTGATAAGTTACATGATGCATTTCTTGATCTAATGAAAGAACATAAGAAACTCATTTGTAAAAATAAGAACCTGACGAATGAAAAGAAAACCCTAGTAAATGAAAAACTGAAATTGTCTAATTATTATGAAACATTAATTAAGAAACATACTAATGAAACTAAAATCTTAATTGAGAAAAATAAAGAACTAAATCAGAAAAACCAACTTCTCACTGAAAGCTATGATAAACTTAAGAAAAATAATGAATTGCTTTCAGAAGATAATAGAAGATTAACTAATGAAGTTGAAATTGAAACCTGTTGTTGAAAGATTTACTTTCAGCTCTGAAAAATTAAACCTAATGATAAATAATCAAATAGCTGAATTTGATAAAGTTGGATTGGGATATCAACCTTGGTACACCCAAAAATCTTTCAAGAATATATTTGTTAAAACAGTTTCTAATTATTTTAAAACAGATTCTTATAATGTTGATAAACAGGAACAAAAGCTAAGCAAAATCTCTTCTGTTGTTTCTAAATCTATACATTACAAATTTGATGAACCTAAAAGGCAAAAACAGAAAATTGTAAGTTTATCTACTACTCATGTTAAATCTATGTTTGTTAAATTTAATAAGAGTATGCAGAAATACATTTCTTGTAATTCTAAAACCTGCAAACTAATAAACAAAATAGCTATTAAGAGAATATGGGTTCCAAAAGAAACAATTATAGCTAACCTACAAGGACCCAAAAGAGCTTGGGTTCCTAAGTTGAAAATCTGAATATTTTTTGCAGGTGTGTCTAGCACTCAAGGCTCCAACAAAAAAATGTTAATTTAGACATTGGGTGCTCTAGACATATATTAAAGAATGAGACTTAAAATATAATTAAGAAGAGTGACTAAAATGGAAGAAATAATGAAATTAGTAATCCTTGCATCCTCTCATATTGAAATTGTAGCTAGTATTAATCATTTCTGTGGTATAAGTGATACTTTTGGCATGAAAAGAAAATATATCCAAATCACTCCATCTTCCTATATTATGCTTCAGTTATTGATGGATAATTTGCTTAATCAATACTCTTAGAATAACTCTTTGAATTCTCTATATGCTTGATTGAGAGTTCTTATCCATGGCATTATCTTCTATTGATTATAAACATAAGAATATCTACTTGGTATATTTTTTTTTAAATATATGCATTAAGAATACCAAGATTAAAGAGTCTAGTTTTGGCATATAAAATCAACTCATACTAGTATGGACTTAATCTCAAAAGACCTTGTCATTGTTTCACTTAGATTAATTTTTGCAAGGTCAAAGTTTGCTATGTATGTCATCTAGAAAAATAAACTAGAATCATTTCTAAATCTGAAAACATTGTTTCCACCTTTTAGCCTTTGAAAATTCTCCATATGAACTTATTTGGATCTCTAGGATTGTGAACCTAGGAGATAAGCTCTCTAATTTTGTATTATGGATGATTTCTCAAAGCTAATGTTGGTTTTATTCTTGGCACTTAAATTGAAATATTTTCTGCTTTGGCACAAACTTACAAAAGGTTTCAAATGAAAAAGGTTTGCAAACTGTGAAAATTCATGGCACAACTTTGAAAACCAATTTGTTGATAAGTTTTGTACAGAAAATGGTATTGAATATAATTGTGCTTGCACCAAGAACACCATTGCATATAGGGTTATAAAAACATAAAAATAGAACCCTTGGAAAATTTGTGTAATAACAATGCTTTGTGATAGTAACTTTTAATTAATGCTATCATCACAGCTTGTCATATTATAAGGTTTCTATTAGATCTATGTTTGAAAAAAACCCCTTGTGAACTCAAAAAAAAAAAGGAAAATCAAATGTTGCACACTTTCATGTTTTTCAATTGTACATGTTATGCTCTCAACAATGAAAGATATGCCAAATCTGATAAAACAGTGTTTCTTTGGATATTACTCTTCAAGCAATGCATATTGAAAATTCAATGAAAAGATACTAGTTGTAGAAATATCAATTCATACTATTCTTATTAAAACTAGATCCTTTATTGAGAATATAGTTTATCATTTTGATTCTATGTAACAATCTGAATTTTGATAGAAACAATTGTTTAAGATAATTTGATTAAAACTTAGCTAGCACGTCTTATTGATAGTTATCTTAAGCAAATAGAATCTAAGCTAAATTGATTCTGAAAACAAGAAATTAATTTGACCTTGATGAATCTTCCTATTGCCTCACATGCTTGTTCTTGAACCATCTTGGTTAATAAAACTATCTCTTTAGTTCAAGTGACATGTGCTTGCTTATATTTAGGCAATCTCTTGAGTAAAGTGACTCAATATTCAATTATTGTCATATCCTATTTTGAGTCATCTAGTTAAGAAATATGTTGTATGAATGTTTTGTATCTTGAAGTAACTAATGACTTTCTTTCAAGAAAGAAAAGGAGTTTGTTAATAATGCAGGATCCTTGAGCAAGAAAATGAGAGATTTCAACTTGAAGGACACCTCCACATAAGATACAATAAACATTCACATGCAAACAAGAGAGAGGACCTTCTTCAGCCAAACCTTCACACATAAGAAATCTAGTTTGACTTGAAGAATATAGAATGAATCGGTAATTTTAGATACCTCTCTCATAAATTAGCTGAGCAAAGTCAATAACTTAAATCTTATTGTGGCATGGTTAAAATCTTTAATTATTAATTTCTTGATATCATGTCTATATTAATTGACTTATGCTTTTAGAAATTGATTCATGGTTTGCTCAAACTAAAATGTTCCTTTGCCTATATCATAACCATGAAATACACAAATATATGCTTAAAATGCTGATTTGAATTGACTTGTGAGAAGCTATGAATTCTTGAGCATAATGAAAATGTTGTTTGCATGATATACATCTATATGATACATAAGATTATTTCTTTATTCTGCTCTTTCATGTAAATTACTTGAGAATAACAAAAAGAGAGAGAGATAAAGAAAAGAAAATGGATATTATTCAAGAGAAGTAAAATCTAAGTAAAGGCAAATACTTCAATTTTAAGGAAAAGCAAAACAAGCATAATATATTTGGCACATTTGTGAGACTAATATGAATATTCCTTTTGGAAGAGATAAAATCCGTAATTAATTACAGAAAAAATTTGAAGTGAACATTTTAACCCTTCTATATTGCTCATCATAGGGATGGTGCCAATGGGGAGGCTAGTGGTAGTACCCGGCACTATTTGACCCAACTATTCGGTGTAGGGCATATTAGGGACGGCACAAGAGGGAGGCTAGTGGTAGTACCTCGTGCCCCTTCCAACTCCACCGGATAGGGAGCAAATAGAGTATAGAGCATAAGAAGGTAAAAATAAAAGACAAAGTAAATGAAAGTATATAAGAAGAATCAAGTCAAATTTTTTAATCACTTGAAAACACACTTTAAGAATGAAATCAGTACAAGATTATATTTAAATAGAGGGAGTTTATTTGAAAAGAATTGATTTTGATCCTTGACATGCTTGTTCTTAATATTTTAATGCATAATATATTTTGCATGTCACATGATGTTTTGAATTATGTGTTTTCAATCTTAATAATTTAAGATAAGCTACAATGTAGAAGATGCATATCTCAAATTATAATCCTGAAAGCCTCCTTGAAAATTTTTATGAAATTCAGAATCTGATTTTGTATAAAAGCTTAAACTTAATTTAGAAATGCTTCTATCATTGCATTTTTGTAACTTTCATTATATGCTTCAATGATTGCATCATTTTGGAGAATAACTCAATAGGATTCCTGGATGAAAACTACGGTCTAAGAAAAATAGAATTAATTTTGATGCCTTAATTGTTTACTCCGATACGCATCTGAAACATATCATTTTCTATCTTATAAGTTTATTAAAATTGGTCTAAATGATGTATTTTTCAATGATCTTGATTGCAAATAAATGGTTCTAAACATATGATATTATTTTGATATTAAAAAGATTTATGGTGCTTCATATATACTTTGCTGAAAAACTATGACTAAGAAATTAATATTTTGAATATACACTCCTACATAATTAAATGCTTCTATCATTAAAAAGAAAAGCTGTTTTTAAGAAGAGAGTTAATGATCCTAAAGCTTAAAATATTTCAACTCACTTCAATAATTCTTATAAGAAAGAAAATATAATTACTTTTGAAAGAAATTTGAGCTTCAAAAGAATTATTTTCTGATTAATATTTCCATACATATTCAAAAAAATAAGAGGAAATATAATTTATTCTTGAAAGATTAAAAAGAGTGATTGCTATAAATTTTGAAAAATTCTGGATCACTCTACATTCTTGATATTATAGAAGAACAAAAAAAAAAAGGTTTGAAAGAAAATGCATCTTTTGAGGGGGAGCTTTAAATACTCAATCTCTTTATTGAAAATTATCTTCAAACTCTAAACTCTCAAATGGAATGATTAATTAAGGGGGAGAAAGAAAATTTTAGAGTGAGAGATCATATAGAACTTAATCGTATAAATTCGTATCTAAAGATGAGACAAAGAATACTAAATGTAAAGTGGTATTAAACTTTGTGCTTCATTGAATATCTTTTGAAAGTTGGATTTCCATCTGTATTCATTGGTAAATCATTTATTTCTGAAAATTAATTGAAAAGGATTCCATCTGTCTCAGTTTCGAAAATTTATCTTGGAATCTACTTATGAGTTCTTATTGGCTTGCACTTTAGTGTTTCAATCCTGAGCCAATTTATTTTAATTGATTTTGATGCTATGATCTTTAACGGAGTAAAAGAAAGTCTTTAAGAGAGCTCTAAAAGAACTTTCAAAGCCTTGAATTTTATGTATCCTACACTGCATAAATTCATGTTTTGGTATCTATGCCCTAATACTTTTATATCATGAAAGAACTTTGAAGTCATTAAGAATTAAGGATTCAACATAATCTTATGTTTTTCGAGTATATAAGGTTTGATCTTTATTTGCTCTTATACTATAAAAATTAATTAGATTGCTCTCATCTTGCTATATACTTAATATATATATATAAAAAGGTGTTGAATTTTCATTCGTGCCTTCTTTGAATATTATTCTTGATACTCCTTGAAATAACTTGAAAAAGATTCCATCTACACTTGATTTGAAAAATATCTTTGGAATCTACAGTTAGAGATCTCTTTTGGCTCACATCTTAAATATCTCATTTCTAAAGCCAAACACATAGAAATAAGATAGCATTTTATTAGGGATCATGTGCAAAATGGAAACATATGTATTGAGCATATATGTACTGAAAAACAATTAGCTGACATATTCACAAAATCCTTGAGTGAAGATAGATTCTGTACGCTAAGGAGGGAATTAGGCATATGTGATCCTTTTTATTGAAGAGATATAAAAGGGAGCAAGCAGTCTCATGATACATTCCTCCCATTTCTAAAAACCCATGAAACATGAGTCAAACTTGTAATCTATAGATTCCTTACTCATGTATCATTGTCCCAGAGAGAATTTGTAAGGATTGGAAGCAAGAAAAATTTTTAGAAGCGAAAAGGAAGAGAAAGGAAAAATTTCTGAACTTGGGTCGACCCAACCCAGAATAGGGTCGACCCAACATTGAGTCGACCCAAGAAAATTCTTGAGTCGACCCAACGTCGGGACCCTACTGTTAAAAAGGAGGACCCGTGAGCTTTTTTAGGGCACTGTTTACCCTTTGTCCTCTTCCGAAAACCTTATTCCCCACTCTCCAATCTCCTCCAATCATCTCCAAACACTAGATTATTTCACGATCTTGGAGAAATGGAACCCAAGAGAGCCGTAGCCAAGCGATCCGGGAGAGTCTCACGATCTTGTTTAGAGCCTAGGATATGTATCTAGTTCTCATATGTATTTTGTGTTTATCATGTATCTTAAACTTTGATTAAGGAACATTGTATTTGCTTTTGTTTTTGGCATGAATGTACTAAAATGTTCCTATTTTGATCAATGAAGTTTGAATGTTTGTTATTTATTGTGTCTCTTCCCATGCACCTATTTGATGATAACAAAAAGGGGGAGAAGTAAAGAAAGAGTAATAGAGGAGAAGTAAAGAAAGAGTAATAAGAGGAGAAGTAAAGAAATTGTGTAAGAAAAGAGAAATAACTTGTAAAACAAATTGAAAATCATATAGGAAAGCATATACATTTAAGGGGAAGCAATTTGTAATAATAAAAATGATCAAATCAAAAATTTCTATCAAATTTCAGAATTTGGCACATAGAATTTCAGAATTTGGCACGCACCTTTCACACCTCGATACATAATCTGAAACTCATGTTTTATCTCAAATTTTTGGAGTTTCATCTTTAATGAATTATAAATGAAAGGGGGAACAATTTAAAAAGTCAAACTGGCAACATTTGAATGATATAGGGGGAGACTTCACTCTTATATATGAAAAGCTGAAATTCAGCAAGTTAAGCCCTTTCAAAAAACTGATTTTAAGATAAGTATCAATAGGCTCATACTCTTTATTTTGTAATCATCAAAAAGGGGGAGATTGAGGATGATAGTGTTATTTTGATGATTAACAAGCAATTATCTAGAGTATGTTATAAGTTAAATCGATACTACATTCTTAAGTCTATTACTCTCAGTATATTTGTTTAAATTGATATAGATACATTTCATTGTTTATTTGAATGAATCTAACCTTGAGATGCAGCAAAGTGTGGATTGAGTCGACCCAAAGGATGATTGGGTCGACCCCGGCACATCAAGAAATCATTTGGCATACTTCTGCAAAAATGGCACAGATGAACAATGAGTTGGGTCGACCCAAGGAAAGCATGAGTCGACCCAAACATCAAGATCCTCAAAACAAGACAGAACAATGGTTCTCTGGATTCACTGAGAGGGTCGACCCAAGAAGTAGTTGAGTCGACCCAAGCTTGAGTCGACCCAAACCCTGAGAGGGTCGACCCAATGGCAAGACAGAAAAGAAGACAGAAAATGGTTCTCTGGAATTACTGAGAGGGTCGACCCAAGAAGAAGTTGAGTCGACCCAAGTGAACTTTGAGTCGACCCAAAGAATGGTTGGGTCGACCCAAGGGAAGGAAGGCTGAATTTTAAGTTTCTGTGTTTTCTGAGAGGGTCGACCCAAGGAATGTTTGAGTCGACCCAAGTGAAAGTTGGGTCGACCCAAGGACAGGTTGAGCCGACCCAAGCACGGGCAGAAGCATAACGGCTAGTTGTGCAGAAGTGATTTTTGGACTCCCAACGGCTATAAACGGCTAGTTTCTTCAATCCAACGGTCAGGAAGGACTATTTGGAGGTTGGAGAAGTATTTAAGAGGGAGTATTCATCAGAGGAAGTAAGCTTTGGAAAATACATCAAGTGCATTCAAGAGAGAACCCTAGCAAGGCAAGCTTCATCCAAGAGCTTCATTCAAGAGTCAAAAGAAAGTGGTTGAGCAGATTCCAAGAGTCATTAAGAGCTCCATCCACCCTTGAAGAGTGAAGCATCCTTGACAAAGAAGAGGGAAGTCACATCAAGCGATAACTATTCTCTAAACTCTTCTTTGTAGATTATATTGTTATATTTGCTCATCTAGGAGCTTAAATCTTCTTACTTTGTTTATTAAACTCCTTGTTGTAAGGTTTGTTGGTAAGCCCGTAAAACCAACGTAGGTTGTTGGTAAGCCCGTAAAACCAACATAGGTTGTTGGTAAACCCGTAAAACCAACGTAGGTTGTTGGTAAGCCCGTAAAACCAACGTAGGTTGTTGGTGAACCCGTAAAACCAATTGTGAAGGTTCGTTGGTGAGCCCGTAAAACCAACATAGGTTTTTGGTGATCCCGGAAAACCAAAGTGTAAAGGTTTTTGGATTGTGAGCCCGAAAAACAATCCAACTGTAATCCGCAGGATTATAGTGAATTCCCAAGGGGTCGCTTGGGGAGTGGACGTAGGTGCTAAGGAGAGCACCGAACCACTATACTTCTTGTTGTTTGTATTGTGATTTGTTTAAGTTCACTAACTCATCATTTAACACAAGTAAGATAGTTAAAATTAAAAGAAACCAATTCACCCCCCTCTTGGCTTGTCACCTTGGGCAGCAGGAAGTAATCTAAAATTATCATTTTTTGACAAAAGTACCCTTATTTATATTGTATTAATTATGTTATATTATTAATATTAATTATATTAATATGTTATATATATATATATTAATATATGTGTTATGGGGGAATTGAGCCGCCATGCCCCACGTGATCGGCACGCGTATCCAGGAAAGCTACAGCTGCCCTATGATCCAGCACTCCGACCCCGAGTCGGACCTCCTCGGCTCCGCAGCCCGACCCCGGGTCGGCTGCCCTATGATCCAGCACTCCGACCCCGAGTCGGACCTCCTCGGCTCCGCAGCCCGACCCCGGGTCGGCTGCCCTATGATCCAGCACTCCGACCCCGAGTCGGACCTCCTCGGCTTCGCAGCCCGACCCCGGGTCGGCTGCCCTATGATCCAGCATTCCGACCCCGAGTCGGAGATCTTTTGATAACGACAGGCTATTCTCCAGAGGCACGCCGCGGCCTCCTGCTCCACTACTCCCTGCAACGGCTGTACCCGATGCTGCCCACGATCTCCTGTATCAACCGTACAAAGCGGAGCTCCACTACGCCCTGCCATGACCGTACCCAGCGCTGCTCCACGACGCCCCGTAACGGCCATGTCGGTGGCCATTCTATCGTGCCCCACGACGACAAACCCCCCTGAGAGACCTCCCAGCCAGGTATATATGCGGCTGGGGGGAGAAGGGGGGGGGTAAGCAATACCTCCCAGAGCACTCTCTCCCACTTGTGATTATCATCTCTCCTCCTCCAATCTCCTCTGACTTGACCGTCGGAGGGCCATCACCACCCTGGTGGTGGTGCAAGGCTTGTTTGCAGGTTCCTTGGCGGAAGGTGGAGCGCAACCAGCACCAACCAAGACAACTCAGGCGGAACCCCGTTCACACCGTCGTGTCAATCGTTCTCGGTTTGGACCACCAGCAACAGTTGGCGCTAGAGGAAGGGACGAATCTCAGAACGATCGTAATGGCACGGCGAGGTGGTCGCGGAGCTTCCAATGCTTCCGGTCGCGGAGCCTCTCGCGCCTCTGGCCGGGAGGCTGCTGCGTCCCCAACACACTCTCAGCAGCATTCCACCGCTTCTCCTCCCATTCAGACGGTCGAACCTGCTCAGTTCGACCAGCTAGCCCAGCAGGTTCGCACCCTCGCGGAGGCAGTGCAGAATCTGCAGGGTGTGATCTCTCGGGTGCCGCAGCGGGCTCAGGAGCCGCTGCTCCCCGAGCACTCGCCTCTTCCTCACAACCCGCGCTCCTTCCTCTCCCATGGAGAGGAGCGCCGGCGCGGGGAGGATTCTCGAGTGCGGTCCATTCTGCCAGGACCTTCTCATCGGAGCTGCGCGGGGTACGAGAGGCGGACCCGGGCGCGTTCTCAGACACCCCAGTCCTCGAGGGGCCCGCACTCCAGTCGGTCCCCCTCGCGCCGCTCCTTGTCTCCCACCCACCGGTCGCGCTCCCTGGACCGGCGGGTGGACGATCTCCACAGACAGCTCCAGGTCCTGAAGGGCCACTCCAAAGATCCCTTCGCCGACTTGGAAATCTCCTCCCAGCCGGCGCTTGCCTCAAGGATCCTGCGAACCCTAAACCCGCCGGGGTTCAAAATGCCGGCGATCGAACCCTACGACGGGGCGGCGGACCCACGGGACCACGTGGAGAGTTTCAGGACTCTTATGCTCCTCCATGGAGCATCGGATCCTCTCCTCTGCAAGGCCTTCCCGGCGACCCTCCGCGGCCCGGCAAGGGCGTGGTTCGCCGGCCTGGAGGCTAATTCCATCCAGTCCTTCCACCAGTTCACCCGTCTCTTCATCAGCCATTTCGCCGTCAGTAGCCGGCGAAGACTGGTCTCCGACTCCCTCTTCGATGTCCGGCAGAACGAGGGAGAGAGCCTGCGGGATTATCTCACCCGCTTCAACAAGGCAACACTGGAGGTCCGGAATTTGAGCCAGGAGGTGGCTCTCTCAGCCCTGAAGCGAGGCTTCCGGAAGGGCAGACTCACCTTCTCCCTGGACAAACGCCTGCCGCGGAGCTTCCCGGAGCTGTTGTCTCGGGCAAACCAGTATGCAGACGCCGAGGAGGCAGCCTCCCACCGGAACAAGGAGGCCGCCGAGGCCCCTCTAAAGCCCGGGAAGAAAAGGCGAAAAGAGGCACCCCAGAGGAGGAGCCCGACGCCTCAACGCCGGCGCAGAAGCCCGTCACCAGCAAGGAACCACGGCGCCACACGCCCTCGTTCTCCGCACCGACGCTTCAACCGGTACACCCCACTCCTGGCCCCCCGGGCCCAGATCCTCATGGAGGTCAAGGAGCGGGAGGACCTCCCGGTCCCGAGGCAGATGAAGAAGATCCCTGGGAGGAAGCCTTCTCGGGCGTACTGTGAGTACCACCGAGACCACGGCCACGATACCGAAGACTGCTTCCAGCTTCGGGATGAGATCGAGGCTCTCATTCGCCGAGGGCGTCTCGGTCGATATGTAAACGACCGACGTCCCCCCGCAGACCCGCGTCCAGCCGACCCGGCCCCTCAGGAGCCTCGGGAGCAGAATCGACCCGTTGCGGGAGTGATCCACACCATCACTGGGGGCTGCTCTCGGCCCGTGAGGAACGCAGGGGGCTCGGCGGAAGTATCAGGAGTGGCCGTCGCGAAGAGGCAGCGGGTCGGAAATGTAATCACTTTTTGTGATGAAGATGTAAAGGGGGTTCAGACTCCCCACGATGACGCCATGGTGATCTCTCTCACTATGGCGGACTATGATGTAAGGCGTGTTCTTGTGGATAGTGGAAGCTCAGCTGATATTTTGTATTACGAGGCCTTCCAAAAGATGGGCTTTTCCCGACAATTGTTGCACAAAACATCCACCCCCCTCATAGGATTCACTGGAGACGCTATCTCGGCCGAAGGTGTCATCGAGCTGCCTGTGACTGCGGGCATTGCACCCGCAGAAGCCACGGTGCGGCTCGGGTTCTTGGTCGTCCGTGTCTCCTCGGCCTACAACGCTATCCTCGGACGACCCGGACTGAACGCCCTTCGCGCGGTGGTTTCTACCTACCATTTGCTCATGCGGTTCCCCACAGCGGCCGGGATTGGAGAGGTCCGAGGTGACCAGCCGACCGCACGGCAGTGTTTCCTAGCAACTCTCAAAGGGAAGAAGCCCATGGAGGCCCTAAGCGTCGAGTCACTTGACGCCAGAGACGAAGTGGCCTTGCGGCACGGGGAGCCGGCCGAGGGCGTAATCGAAGTTCCCCTCGAAGAAGGCCGCCCGGACCGCACGGTCTGGGTCGGTGCCAACCTCGACTTGGAAGCTCGGCTCCGGTTAGTGGAATTCCTCCGAGCCAATGCAGATGTGTTTGCCTGGTCGGCGGCCGATGTACCTGGGATCGACCCGGAGGTCGTTTCTCACGCCCTCAACGTCGACCCGACCCACCGACCAGTAAAGCAAAAGAAGAGACACTGTGCCCCGGATCGGATCCGGGTGGTCGACCAGGAGGTAGACAAACTCTTGGAGGCAGGTTTCATAAGAGAGGTGAGCTACCCCGAGTGGCTGGCAAACGTCGTACTTGTCCGGAAGGCGAGCGGGAAGTGGAGGATGTGCGTCGACTACACCGACCTGAACAAGGCGTGCCCCAAGGATAGCTTTCCGCTTCCACGGATAGACCAAATGGTCGACGCGACTTCCGGATATCAGCTACTGTCTTTTATGGACGCCTTCTCCGGCTACAACCAAATAATGATGGCTCCACAGGACGAGGAGAAAACTGCCTTCATAACAGACCGGGGGCTGTACTGTTACAAGGTAATGCCCTTCGGTCTGAAGAACGCTGGCGCCACTTACCAGCGCCTCGTCAATAAAATCTTCAAGGAGCAGATCGGCCGGAATATGGAGGTGTACGTGGACGATATGCTGGTAAAAAGCCGCCATGCAGACCAGCACATTGCAGATCTGGAGGAGACTTTCACCACCTTGCGAAAGTTTCGCATGAAGCTAAACCCAGCGAAGTGCGCTTTTGGTGCTTCGGCCGGGAGGTTCCTCGGTTTCATTGTCAACCAGCGCGGGATCGAGGCCAACCCGGACAAGATCAAAGCCATCCAAGATATGTCCCCTCCGACCAAAGTGAAGGAGGTTCAGGAGCTCGCTGGAAGGGTCGCCGCGCTCGGACGATTTGTGGCAAAGTCGGCCGAACGCTGCCAACCATTCTTCAAGGTGTTGAAGCGCCCAAAAGACTTCCTCTGGACGGCCGAATGTCATGCGGCGTTCGACCAGCTCAAGGAGTACATGGCGTCTCCTCCCCTGCTGTCCAAGCCGCAAGAGGGGGAGATGCTCTACCTTTACCTGGCGGTCTCCCCAACCGCAGTCAGCGCAGTACTGGTTCGGGAAGAGGCAAGACTTCAGAAGCCTGTATACTACATCAGCCGAGTCCTCCGGGATGCCGAGACGCGGTACACGAAGGCTGAGAAGATCGCCTTCGCGCTGCTGACTGCGACCAGGAGGCTTCGCCCCTATTTCCAGGCTCATTCTGTCACCCTTTTGACCGATCAACCACTGCGGCAGATTCTCAGCAATCCAGAGAATGCGGGACGGCTGGTGAAGTGGGCAGTAGAACTTGGTGAGTTCGACATCCGCTACCAGCCCCGACCAGCCATCAAGGCCCAGGTGCTCGCGGACTTTCTCGCTGAGTGCACTGTGCAGGAGGCGGAGCCTAAGCCGCCGGAGACACCCAGCCTCGATCTCCCGATCTGGACGCTCCACATTGACGGGTCGTCGAACCCTGAAGGTGGAGGGGCTGGGCTGGTCCTCACCAATCCCGATGGAGTGATAGCCGAGTATGCCTTGAGGTTCGGATTTCCAGTGACCAACAATGAGGCGGAGTACGAGGCCCTAGTCGCGGGACTCAAACTCGCCAAGGAGCTCGGCATCCGGCGTCTGAAAGTCTTCACCGACTCCCAGCTGGTGGTCGGGCAGGTTCGAGGGGAGTTCGAGGCGCGGAGCCCGACCATGCAGAGCTACGTCCGGAAGGTGCAAACACTCATTCCCGACCTCGGCAGTGTTGACATTCAGCAGGTCCCGAGGAGCGAAAATGCCAGGGCCGACAGGTTGTCCCGCCTAGTGGACGCAGACGCGCACAACTTGTCGAGGGCAATCTACCTGGAGACCCTGGATGCCCCGAGCATTGACAGGGCTGGAGCGGTGATGGCAATTGATCCGGAGCCGTCTTGGATGGACCCGCTCGTCGCCTACCTCGCCGAAGGAATCCTCCCTGAAGACGAAGATCAGGCCCGGCGGCTTGTAAAGAAGTCCGCCCACTACGTACTTTATGAAGGGAGGTTGTATCGGACCTCGTTTACCGCCCCCCTCTTAAGGTGCCTCCGCCCCGCGGAAGCGGCCTACGCCCTCGGCGAAGTCCACGAAGGCATCTGCGGATCGCACTTGGGGGCTAGGTCCTTGGCGCATAAGATCATGAGGCAAGGCTACTATTGGCCGACCTTGTTGGAGGACTCGAAGGACCACGTGCGGAAATGCGACGCCTGCCAGCGCCACGCCAACGTCCAGAGAGTCCCCTCTGTCCCCTTGGCGCCAATCACCGCGCCCTGGCCCTTCGCACAGTGGGGAATGGATATCCTCGGACCATTCCCCGTCGCTTCGGCCCAGCGGAAATTTTTGATTGTCGCCATCGACTACTTCACCAAGTGGGTGGAGGCAGAGCCACTGGCCACCATCACGGAGGCACAAGTCCGGAAGTTCGTAAAGAAGAACATCATTGTCCGATTTGGAGTACCTCGGGTCCTCATCTCGGATAACGGTCGACAGTTTGATAACAAGCACTTCCGGGACTTCTGCGAGGAATTCGGGATCGAGCATCGGTTCACATCCGTGTCGCATCCCCAAACCAACGGCGAGGCCGAGGTCACGAATCGGACAATCCTCCAAGGTATCAAAGCGCGGATCGGCCGGACGGGGCAAGCTTGGGTCGAGGAACTCGAGAATGTCCTTTGGGCGTATCGGACCACACAACGGACTCCTACTGGAGAGACGCCTTTCAGCCTAACCTATGGCACGGAAGCCGTTGCCCCCGTGGAGCTCGGACTCCCCTCGCCTCGGGTGGCCGCGCACCGACCCGAGGCCAATTCAGAGCAACTCCGAGGGAACTTGGATCTCTTGGAAGAGGCAAGGGAAATGGCTCAGGTACGGATGGCAATGTATCAGCAGAGGGTGGCCCGATATTACAACTCCAAAGTCCGACCGAAGCTTTTCAGAATTGGAGATCTGGTGCTGAGGCGAGCTAAGGCATCTCAACCTACGGAAGGTGGGAAGCTAGCGCCAAATTGGGAAGGCCCGTATAAAGTTCGTTGGGTAAACCGACCTGGCTCCTACCAGTTGGAAGCCCTAGATGGCCGAGAAATTCCAAGGGGCTGGAATTCCGCTAACCTACGGATGTATTACCAGTAGAACAACAAGGCCAGAAAGACAATTTAAAAAGGTGCAATACTTTTCATTTCAATAATTTCTGGTTACAGTGGCGTGCTCGTGTGATTACAAGGAATTTCCAGAGGGGAATTAGGGAGTAAAGAAAGTAAAGAAGAGGTGGGGACCCAAACCCTCAACCCAGGGCGGCTGCAGTCCCACCAGAAGTGGGTGCTTCTAACCGGAGGTGCCATCCAGCACCTCACCAAAAAGAGGAGGAGCCGCCGTAGAAGAAGCTCCCGCTGCCCCCAGGGGAACGCCGCCTCCAAAGGATATTCCCATCTTCCCCAGTGGTAGGGAAGAGAAGGGATTCAAGGGGGAAGAGTATATGGAGGCGCGGTCCCGGATTGAGCGTCCGGCGCAGAGCTCAACCGGGAGGCTGAACTTCAAGGAGGGGAGATGTGATCCCGGATGAAATGCCTAGAGCGGAGTTCCGCCGGGGAGACCCTCCTTGTTGATCCCAGATGAAACGGCTAGTTGGCTGAAGTTGTAAGGGGAGCGCCTCCCCTTTCCTTCGACAGGAGTCTCTCAGTCATATGCCAAGGAGGAGGTCCGCGATCCATGGCAACCTGCAGCTCCGGCTTGGCAAATTCCATCGTACCTGCACCTGTATTTATAGCCAAGCTGCGGCCCCCTGGTAGTTCCGATACGGGTGGCTCCAATAAATGCAGGCGCACTGAATCCGGAGCCGTTCCGGCTCCCGAGGCGTATCTCCCCGCGATTTCCTAAGCGTCATTCTCCTTAAATCGCATTCTTTGTGCAGGACGATCCGGGTGACGTATACCCCTAGGTCCACGTGTCTCCGCTCGCGCCCAGGCCGCATCCTCCTCGAAGAACCCGCGTATCGCGGCCGCTCAACTAACACTCCTCACCAGCAGCAACTGGCGATCCGATTTCCCAGGTAACGCATTAATTAGCGTTTAATACCCTTCTCGTGTTCCCCCCAGGCAACGCTTGGAGGAGAGGAGAAACACGGTCGCGGCTGGGCACAGAGAAACCCCGATGGGCGGCGAGCGACAAGTGGCCGACCAACGAGTGGAATGTCCCGAGGCTCGGCCCTCGGATGCCTGGCTAACCCGATGATCATCCCGGGAGCAGACTAGCCGGAAGCCCCGACCGGTCGCCTCGGCTTGCGCCAGCCTTGGCCGACCAACGAGCGGAATTTCCCTGAGGCTTGACAACCCTCAGATGCCTGGCTAACCCGATGATCATCCCGGGAGCAGACTAGCCGGAAGCCCCGATCGGTCGCCTCGGCTTGCGCCAGCCTAGGCCGACCAACGAGTGGAATTTCCCTGAGGCTTGACAACCCTCAGATGCCTGGCTAACCCGATGATCATCCCGGGAGCAGACTAGCCGGAAGCCCCGACCGGTCGCCTCGGCTTGCGCCAGCCTAGGCCGACCAACGAGTGGAATCTCCCGAGGCTCGGCCCTCGGATGCCTGGCTAACCCGATGATCATCCCGGGAGCAGACTAGCCGGAAGCCCCGACCGGTCGCCTCGGCTTGCGCCAGCCTAGGCCGACCAACGAGTGGAATCTCCCGAGGCTCGGCCCTCGGATGCCTGGCTAACCCGATGATCATCCCGGGAGCAGACTAGCCGGAAGCCCCGACCGGTCGCCTCGGCTTGCGCCAGCCTAGGCCGACCAACGAGTGGAATCTCCCGAGGCTCGGCCCTCGGATGCCTGGCTAACCCGATGATCATCCCGGGAGCAGACTAGCCGGAAGCCCCGACCGGTCGCCTCGGCTTGCGCCAGCTTTGGCCGACCAACGAGCGGAATTTCCCTGAGGCTTGACAACCCTCAGATGCCTGGCTAACCCGATGATCATCCCGGGAGCAGACTAGCCGGAAGCCCCGACCGGTCGCCTCGGCTTGCGCCAGCCTTGGCCGACCAACGAGCGGAATTTCCCTGAGGCTTGACAACCCTCAGATGCCTGGCTAACCCGATGATCATCCCGGGAGCAGACTAGCCGGAAGCCCCGACCGGTCGCCTCGGCTTGCGCCAGCCTAGGCCGACCAACGAGTGGAATCTCCCGAGGCTCGGCCCTCGGATGCCTGGCTAACCCGATGATCATCCCGGGAGCAGACTAGCCGGAAGCCCCGACCGGTCGCCTCGGCTTGCGCCAGCCTTGGCCGACCAACGAGCGGAATTTCCCTGAGGCTTGACAACCCTCAGATGCCTGGCTAACCCGATGATCATCCCGGGAGCAGACTAGCCGGAAGCCCCGACCGGTCGCTTCGGCTTGCGCCAGCCTTGGCCGACCAGCGAGCGGAAGAATTTTCTGAGGCCTAACCCTCGGATGCCTGGCTTAGCGCCGGAAGAATTTCCTGAGGCCTAACCCTCGGATGCCTGGCTTAGCGCCGGAAGAATTTCCTGAGGCCTAACCCTCGGATGCCTGGCTTAGCGCCGGAAGAATTTCCTGAGGCCTAACCCTCGGATGCCTGGCTCAGCGCCGGAAGAGTTTCCTGAGGCCTAACCCTAGGATGCCTGGCTTAGCGCCGGAAGAATTTCCTGAGGCCTAACCCTCGGATGCCTGGCTTAGCGCCGGAAGAGTTTCCTGAGGCCTAACCCTCGGATGCCTGGCCTAGCGCCGGAAGAGTTTCCTGAGGCCTAACCCTCGGATGCCTGGCCTAGCGCCGGAAGAATTTCCTGAGGCCTAACCCTCGGATGCCTGGCTCAGCGCCGGAAGAGTTTCCTGAGGCCTAACCCTCGGATGCCTGGCTTAGCGCCGGAAGAATTTTCTGAGGCCTAACCCTCGGATGCCTGGCTTAGCGCCGGAAGAATTTCCTGAGGCCTAACCCTCGGATGCCTGGCTTAGCGCCGGAAGAGTTTCCTGAGGCCTAACCCTCGGATGCCTGGCTCAGCGCCGGAAGAGTTTCCTGAGGCCTAACCCTCGGATGCCTGGCTTAGCGCCGGAAGAATTTCCTGAGGCTTAACCCTCGGATGCCTGGCTTAGCGCCGGAAGAATTTCCTGAGGCCTAACCCTCGGATGCCTGGCTTAGCGCCGGAAGAGTTTCCTGAGGTTTAACCCTCGGATGCCTGGCCTAGCGCCGGAAGAACTTCGGGAATCAAAAGTCAGCAAGAAGCAACCAAGAGCTAAAAAAAAAAAAAAAAAAAAAAAAAAGAGGACGAGGGCGAGATGAAGAAATATTCAACGTGCATTAATTTTCAGGGCCGAGGCCCATACAATTGGGCAAAACGCCGACATACAAAAATAAAAAAGACAATGAAAGGTACAAGAGGTCAGCTTGGAGGAACTCCCGGGTCGGGAACGCCGGGCTCGTCCGCGGGAGGTAGGGAAGCAGCAGGAGAACCAGCAGGCGATGGCGCCGGAGAGGAGTCCAGGAGGGAGATCTCGCTCAGGTCAACTTCGGGATACTTAGCCGACACCCTTGCCAGGCCCTCCTCGAAGCCCAAGGTGAAGGCTTCGGCCCCCGCGTCCGACGCGTCATGGACAAACTCGTCAGACTGGCGATAGGTCCGCACTGCCTCCGACATATCATGGGCGAACTCGGCGGACTGGCGATAAGCCTCTACCGCCTGACGCCCGATTTCCGCCCTCTTCTCGGCCAGCTCCGCCTCAGCTCGCTCCATAATCTGAGCCTTGGCCTCCAAGACCTTCGCCACAATCCGGCCTTCGGCCTCAGAGGAGACCCTCAGCAGATCAGCCTGAGCCTCTTTATGCTTCGCCTCGGTAGCAACCCGAGCGGCCTCGGCTTCCTTCAGGCGCGAACGGAGCTCTTGGACGTCCGTGCATGACTTCTCCAGGGCCGACTCCAGTTCGCCTAGTTTAGCTTCAAAAGAGCGGATTCGGTCGCAGGCGTTGTCGGCAGACCGCTGGGCCTTCTCCCACTGCTCTCGATAGTCCGCGATCTTCCGGGACTGCTTTTCAGCCCGTTCCTCCGCCTTCTTGACCCTGCTTTCGAGGCCCGAGGCGGCTTTGAGTTGCTCCCGAGCCTCTGACAGTTGCTCCTCCAGGGCGGCGAAGCCGAGTGCCCGCTCTTCGGCCTCCCGGAGCCTCGCCTCGAGGTCCCCGGTCGTCCTGCCTGCCGCAGCCCGGCCTCCCTCTTCCATTGCTTTCAGCCGGTCCTCGGCCTTCGCCAAAAGCCCCGCCTGTTCCTTGTAGCACTCCTCCAGACGGATCATGTACTGGGCGAGCTAAGAAATAGGAAAAATAAGGGAGTCAGGCGGAGAACAACAGAGCCAATAAATGGTGAAAGACGGCCAGAAGAACACTCACCGACATGAGACAGACGCAGCTGGCGGCCCCAACGTCAGAGACATCCAACTCCCGGACCCGCCGACGGTCCTTCTCCAGCAACACTGTTTCGATGAGATTTCGGGCGCCATCGGTAGTGAAGGCAGACCCCGATTTCTCCCCGGAGCCGGATGGTGGTTCTGCAGCCTTACCCTTATCCATCGCCTGGGGAAGAGTCCGGCTGATCGCGCTCGGGGCGGGGGTCGCCCCAGGAATTGATAGGGTCCCGCTCGGCCGGGGCCTCGGCGCGTCCCTCCTCGAGTCATCAGGAGCCGACCGAGTCGAAGGCCGGGTCGGGGACCGATCACGTCCGACCCGTCCGTCTTGAGCAGGCTCAGGTGGCACCTCCGGAGTAGCGGCAACCTTACCACCGGAGGGCTGATACAGCGTCAGCTGCCGGTCGGTGCCCACGACATCTCCCTGACCGGTGGGCCCGGACTCGTCGGTCGGCATCGGAGGTATCTCCTTACAGGACTTCTTCGCCGGTGGGGCCCCGCTCGGAAGAGCTCGTTTCCTCCTCCGGACTGCTTCCAGCAGGGACGCCCTACCAACAGCCTTCGACTTCACCGACCGCATGACGTCGTCGACCTCTGCAAGAAGGACGGGATGGTCAGGGACTGAGAAACCGAAAGGAAGAAGGAACGAAAGAGAAGAAAAGAGCTAAAGAAACGATGGCGGACTCACGGTCGGTGGGGACCGAACTCAAACCGACGTTCACCAAGGTATCCTCAGAAATAAGGCGGCCCACCGGGGGAAGCTGGCCCTCGGCGACCAACCCCTTCAAGGCGGCGACGCCCTCGGATTCCTCCCTCGACAACTTCGACAGGCCAATTGGGGACTTCACCGGCGTCCCCCAGATTGCCCTGATTTCCCAGGAGGGGTCTGCATCAACGAAAAAGAAGCGCTCCTTCCAGTGGTGAATGGAGGTAGGACCCTCCTTGACAAGGCCGCACCCTCGCCGCGCTGCGAAGCACCACCACCCTTTGTCCTGGGGGTGGCCGCTCAGGCCGTAGAGCTCCCAGAAAACGTTCAAGGTGGCGGGAATCGCATGCAAGCGACAGAGAACCTGGAAGACCGTCAGAGCACGCCACGAGTTCGGCACCAGTTGCGTCGGTGCCATTCCTAAACCCCGGAGCACCTGTAAGACTAGGTCTGAAGGGGGAAAGCGGAACCCGGCCTGGAGGATGCCCTCATTGATGGCGATCTTCCCTCGAGGAGGATGAGACATCCTCTCCTCAGGCCCTGGGAGCGTGACATTGCAGGCCTCGGGAAGGTGGTACCGAGCCACAAATCCGTCTAAGTCCTCGGCGACCAGTTTTGACTTGATGCTATCTGCTCCCACTTCGCCCATCCCTAATGGCCAATCTACGGTCAGGACGGGGTCAAGAAGGAGGGAAAGGCCGGAACGACTGGGGTGCACTAGTACAAAAAGAAAAAGTATGAAGAGCTCAAAGTAGAAGAGTGGGAAACTCACTTGATGAGGAGGAAGAACGGCTCCGAGAGCGTCAAAGGAAAAGCAAGCGAACGTTTCGGCGGCAACAATGGTAGCGCAAAGGAGAAACTCGAAAATGTCCGTAAAGAAGAAGACGGACGGGGGAGGGCCCCCGATTAAATAGGCGAAAGGGCAAGTGACACCACGATGACGCCAGAAGACGCCTGGCCGCCGAAGGGTCGCTCGCACCCCAAAGGCGAATCGACACCATTAAGGAAGGATGTCCGCCGAAATCCTCAGGTTGCCAGGTCAGCAGCAACCGCCATACGCCATAAAGAAGGCGGGAAGCTTGAAGCGCGCGCGCCTCTCCGAAGGATGGCGGCAATCTCGAAACATCACTCCCTTCACCTGTTCCCCTTCTGGTTCCAGGCTCGGAAGTGGGGGGGCTACTGTTATGGGGGAATTGAGCCGCCATGCCCCACGTGATCGGCACGCGTATCCAGGAAAGCTACAGCTGCCCTATGATCCAGCACTCCGACCCCGAGTCGGACCTCCTCGGCTCCGCAGCCCGACCCCGGGTCGGCTGCCCTATGATCCAGCACTCCGACCCCGAGTCGGACCTCCTCGGCTCCGCAGCCCGACCCCGGGTCGGCTGCCCTATGATCCAGCACTCCGACCCCGAGTCGGACCTCCTCGGCTTCGCAGCCCGACCCCGGGTCGGCTGCCCTATGATCCAGCATTCCGACCCCGAGTCGGAGATCTTTTGATAACGACAGGCTATTCTCCAGAGGCACGCCGCGGCCTCCTGCTCCACTACTCCCTGCAACGGCTGTACCCGATGCTGCCCACGATCTCCTGTATCAACCGTACAAAGCGGAGCTCCACTACGCCCTGCCATGACCGTACCCAGCGCTGCTCCACGACGCCCCGTAACGGCCATGTCGGTGGCCATTCTATCGTGCCCCACGACGACAAACCCCCCTGAGAGACCTCCCAGCCAGGTATATATGCGGCTGGGGGGAGAAGGGGGGGTAAGCAATACCTCCCAGAGCACTCTCTCCCACTTGTGATTATCATCTCTCCTCCTCCAATCTCCTCTGACTTGACCGTCGGAGGGCCATCACCACCCTGGTGGTGGTGCAAGGCTTGTTTGCAGGTTCCTTGGCGGAAGGTGGAGCGCAACCAGCACCAACCAAGACAACTCAGGCGGAACCCCGTTCACACCGTCGTGTCAATCGTTCTCGGTTTGGACCACCAGCAACAATATGGATTAATGATAGTTATAAATAATAATGTATTTAATATATTTATTAATAAAAATTAATTATGAATAAATAATTAACAAATATTTATTAATTATCAATAAATCTAATGTAGGATTTATTAATCATCAATATATTTATTTATATGCCAAAATAAAACAAATTTTATTTATAAGAAAAAATATATTTTTAATATATATAATTAATTTAAAAATATTTATTAACTCATGTAAACATATTTTAATATTCGAAATAGCTAATATTAATAGTGTTTATGTAAGCAGGCCATAAATGGGCAATAAATAGACTGAGAAAAAAATATTTTACTTGAATTATTTATTCATAGATGTTGTTGGAAATTTAGTAATGTTTCTATATAAGATTATCTCCAATCAAATATATAAAAAAAAATATCGATGCTATTGTTTGAAAAATTTTTTACCAACTAAATATGGTAAAACTAATTTTCCTCTATAATTACTTTTCTAGATAAATGATTTGTAGAAATTGTCAAATTATACCTTAAGTGTGAAAGAGATAGTTGTCTCTCTCTTTTAGAATATTTTTGTGAGAGATGTATTTGGATAAACCGAAAAAAGAGGGGCATCGCTATCCACGAGAGAAGATGATGTGAGGCCTTTTTTTGGTTTGTTGGGGGAGAGTTTTCTTGTATGAGGCATTTGAGAGGAAGGGACCGGCTTTCAAATGTTTTTCTTTGGTAAAAAAGATCTTCCTCTTATATTCATTTCTTTTCTCTCATTTTTTATTCAATAATTAGATCGGTGCTTGTCCAAGATCTTGTGCCTGCTTGTTTGATCTATATTACCATTCTTCATAAGGTCAACGCCTTCAAAGTAAAGCAAGAGAACGATAAGGTGCAATGGATGGAAGGTGTGGAGTGGATGGAGGGTGTTTGGTTGGTTTCTTGTAATGGATGAAGAATGAATCCATGGACAAGGGTATATCAGGTGTTGCGACACTCATCTCTGGATGGAAGAAAAGAAACGATGCAGGGGGTGATCAGAAGAGGCAGAGGCATTATATTAGAACAAGATTCACTATAAGGAAAAAACATTGCCTGCATGCACTAGCATGGCCAATCACAGCTGCTTGTTCCGTAGGCATGCATAAAGACGAGTGCTTGACAAATAGGGCCCACAAGAATGATTAGTATGGTTGGCTACGTACATGGTTGCATGCACCAACGTAGGGGACAATGTCTTCTTTTTTTTTTTTTCTTTTTTTTTTCGGTGAAAAAAAAGGAAAGAAGAAAGGAAGGGACAAGCCCACCCCCGCATAGCAGCCCCGACCACTAGACCCCCACCCCATCAGGAGAATGTTCGGTGCGGGTAGACCGGGTCATGTGTTGGGCACCCCGACCTATTTTACTCATATCCTTCCCACCCGTGGGCCAGCTCGGTTACTCGACCCGACCCTCCGTTTGAGTACATCACACCTGGCACCACCCAGGCTACCAGCCGACCAGTAGCGCTTCCAGATCCCATGTCTAAGCGTGGAGCATCCAGTCCCCAAATTTAATCGACGCCCGCGCGTTTCAAACCTATAACCACTTGGTTGGAAGCAAACGTCCCGTTCCAACTGGGTCACCACCTTGGTGGCTAACAATGTCTTCTTGGGGGGGATGAGACCAGTCTCCTCTTGCTGATAATGGATAATAATAGGTTGTTCCCTCCTTGGTCTAGGAAAAGTGCTAATCTTTTCATGCTTTCCATAAGCTTATAGAAAAATACCTTTCTAACTAGACCTTTCCCATGGAATAAGTCTTGAGTACAATGGTTCTCACCTGAGTTAGGTAGATAAAACTAGTATTGAGCTCCTCAGAAAAAAGAGAGAGCTAAACTAGGGGCAAAGCCTGGCATTCCTCCACAAACAAGACCCGCACAACCCCAATTCCCCTGCATGGCAAATGTCAGGGCTTTATCAAACTGCATCAAGAGTAGTAACACCAAGGTGTCAAAAATTCTTTGCTAGGTTAGAATAAGTTCTCGCTGTTCCAGGTTTAATTGGCTAGCTGTTCCAGTGTCTTGGGAGCAGACGGCCTTTTCCCACAAATTAAAATGGCAAGAGAATAGGTGCTCATTTTACGAAAAAATATATTGAATCATGCATCTCAAGTGGCTATTAGATTCATCTGAGTGGCAGTTTTTGAATGCGATTGCAGCATTGCAAGAGAATTTGGAACAGCTGCGCTTCAGCCACATCGACTTTTGCTTATGCAGCAAAAATGTTTTGTGATTTATTAACCAGTTTACAATAAGACATGCAGAAAAATTCTGATTTTTATGTTTCAGATTTTTGTGCTTGCCAGCCAACGGCTGTAGAAGGTCAATGCCTCCCCTGGCTTGTATTCAGGTACTGTATGACCTGCTCCCTGCACCATCAATACAAAAAGGATGAGGAAAGATAACATATAAAAGCATAAGCATCCAAAAGCCGATGAGATAAATTAAAGGAGAAGCATAAAATTTAAAATAAAATGATGACCTTCATAGTTTCGTCTCCACTATATATAATGGATCTGTAGTATTATCTAAGAAAGCTAATCACAGTGACCCTAACATGGTCCAATTGATGTGAATTTCTACGTAGTTTCTCCTATCTTTGCAGCAAATTGTTAATTGTATTGCAAGGATCACTAGATTACAGCATTCTATTATTAAAGCAACAACAAAGAGATGATCCTTAGCCGCTAGCAAATGGGTAGGACTTGACATATTTACAATCTGCCTATGTCATATGGTAAAAGTCTGCTCCAATTACTTGAAGCTATGCATAAGCTAACATTAGAAATTTATTGACGTCATTTATTTCTGAGCAGATGAGATAGCAGCAGATTTAAGTCATAGCTAGAAAACTTTCAAGGTGATTGAAGTTGAACTTTTCTTCAAAAAGAGCAAGATGAAGACAACATGTTGAAAGTTTCATACCTTTATGGTGAGAAAGGTGAGATTGTGCTCATAGCCTTGGATGTATCTGCAATGACATAATAAAGCAATGAGTAAAACACAGTCCAAGATAATCCAGTAAAGACCAGCACACTACATTATTTCAGCACTTATATGGAAGTGGAGTGCAGTCTCAGTGAGTGTTACACTCAGGAAGCTTATATTCAACCACAAATTGTTGTCTGTGCAGAGGTGCTTCGACAAGAAATATTTAAATTTCTTTTTATGAGAAATCTAACTTGTTTTGGGAGCAAAGTGTGAAAATCTCTTTAAATTACTGGAAGTGGAACAATTAATAACAAAAATTTGTTTGAACCCTGAAAAAGAGGAGAAGAGGGGAGAGGGGAGGCTAGGTTAAATACCCAGCAACTTGTTCATCAAAGAACCAGGGCCTCCATTCATCAACAATTCGAAATCCTAGCGATCTAGTCCATGCTTCACTCCCAGTGAAAGGCACACACATGTCATGGTCACCACTGTCAGAAAGGAAAGGAAAATAAAAAAGGATCAGCTCAGGAAAAATGTCCTACAAACTATTGTTATGAAAGCAAGAAATTCACTTTGTAAAATAGTTGTAAATGAAAGTCAGAAATCAGAAAACAAATGGTTCTCTTTTTCTTTGTTTGGAAGCACGAATGCATGCATCCATTGAAAGAGAAGTATATTGTATTTCTTTGGAGCAACATTATTCTCACAGCATAAAATGATAAGTTTCCAAATCTAGTACTCTTGTCAAGTCAGAAGTCATGCATTGAGAAGGGGCATCAAAATTTTGTCAACACTACCCAAACATTCCATAGTTCTTAAGATTGGAACAACTATGGCACATCGCTAAGAAGAAAAGGAACATCTTGTACAACTATAAACAGTAGAATAGTGTATAATTGCACTTAACCATGATCCTGAAACAATCAGTTACAAAAACTATATAATTTTAAGAATGCACGATCACCTATTTCTGCACTTTGTTGATAACAGAACACTTAAGGTGAATATTCTCCAACTCTTAATAGAAAATTGTCATTTTGTTTCCAACACCACATTGATTCATTATTTGTATTTTATTCTCATTGTTTTGCATATACGAGTAAATCTTCCCCATATCGACATGGTATGATGATCTTCACACTATTCCATGACAAGTCATATTTCAAGAAAAACTAATGGATGGCAAACCTGAATATGAGTGCACGATAACCTTGTTCAGTGAGGTTCCTGTGATACTTGATCATGCTTCCAGCATCATGACTAAAGTATATTTTTCCAGTAAATAACTCCCATGGTCCCACCAAACTTGCCTAAAATGCATGTAAGACAATAAAGAATACAAAAGGTTTTAGTTTTCTGGAAAAATGAAGCATCAATGTGGAACAGTTAACTTTGCTAGCGTACCGGCTGGGCATGAATTGCAGATCTCACTTCTTCATTATTTAGCCATGAAGTTGCAACTTCATCACTCTACATGTTCATCAAGTTGGTTAAACTTGGTCATGACAGGAAAATATGTACACATACATCTAATGGTGAAAGAAACTGAGCTACATCAGTCAATTAATCAATCAATCAATCAATCAACCAATCAGTCAATCATAAAGCTCAAATCTGGAAGACATTCCACAAATATGATGTCATCCTAAAAGTTTGGTATGGCTAAAGATCCCTTGCAAAAGTCATTTCAGCAGCATGTTTTATCAGGAAAATATCTCTATTTTGAATGTAATTTCCAAGTTGCAAATTTGTTAGCGACTCAAATCTGCAAATTTGACTATGCAACAAAATATGTATTAATAATGCCTATCATACCATATGAAGATTTAAAATGCTTATGCACCTATATAATCCTTTTTCTTGTTTTTTCTTTTCAATGGAAGCCATATATTAGATGAAGATGTAGAACAATCATTAAAATGAACTTTTACATTAAATTGTAGAGGGAGCAGAACCATAGGTTGTACATAAAATGGAACAAAGATATTGAGATTTGGCAATCATCTAACCTCAAAGTAAATACCATCATATTAAAAAAATAATAAACTATTGGAACCGGGGCTAAGATAGATGAAAGAAAAAATATTTTAAATTTTTCAATATATATATATATATATGTATATACACACCTTGTAAATTTCATATATACTCTTTGAAGTTCATTTTAATTACACTTATGCCCTCATCATTTTCCATGCATTATCACCAAAGCAAGCTGAATCGAGCTGAACCGACCGATTCAGCCCAAACCGAGCCGACCCAGTTGGAGCAGTAGAAAACGGTTCCGCCCCCTAGGGGGCTAGAACCTGATTGGCTCTGGCCGGAACCGGATGGTTCCGTCCGATTCGACTCGATTTGAATCAGTACCGACCCGTACCGATGCCGACCGATACGAGTCTTGGTACCGGTTCCGCGAATCTTGATTATCAGTAATATAACCTAAGTAGGTTGAGAGTATTTATTGAACATGCAAAAATTCAAAGAAGCCCTCAAAATTTAGAAGGATATATATATATATATGACACAACAAGCGGGTGCCTCGTACAAAGTGAGAGAAAGAGAGAGAGCACACAAGTCTTCTTCCTTGTTGTCCCCAAGCAAATGCCTCTTTCTTGATCTTTGTTGCTGAAGAACCCACCCCCTCTTCCACGAGCCTTGAACCAGTCTCAAACCTAACTGCCCAGGACCTCCAATACAATGCAAGTCCCATCATCAATAAGAGACCCATTGTTGGGATCCACTCCCTCATTGTAAACATATAGCCTCGGTTATTAGATACAACTTCTAATGAGGACGAAAGGTTTCTTTTGATCTTTGGTTGTTTTGGGACATTTTTGAAGAGGCTGTAGGGGGTTGGACTGAGGAAGGGGTTAGCTGGTGGGGATCCGAGGAGGTAGAGGAATAAAAGGAAGGGGAAAAAATTAATGATGATGACGACAATGATGGAACCAACATCAGGTTTTGGGGATGTTAGGATCTGAGGTAGGGAATCCCCTGGTGGACTATGCTATAGGTTTACTATCTTAGCCTAAATCCTTGCCTACCTATTGTTGGTTCCTCTTTTCTTCTAGATTTTGTTGATACGTTTAAGAGAAGAGAGGGGAGGTGATGTTGTGGATGGGGCGCTCATCTTGGGTGGTGGTTGTGCATCTAAGGCTTGTCCATGGATGGAAGTGAAAAGATGAATGAAGAAAGGATGGATTGACAGCCTTAGTGTCCACTTAGTATGGTTTATCGCTTGAATTCACTCGGTACTTATACAAGCACTTTTGGGATTTTGCACCATAGAAGATGAGGGTAGATAAGCATCTTCATCTGGCTCTTGCCATCAAAAGGATGCTTCCACAATTTTCAATCATGGTCATACTCCATGGCATCATATATTGGGAGTGTTCAATGCAAATCTGGCTAGAGCAGGTTGGAGGGATAAGTAGATTGAAAGCGCCATAGTTGAAATCCAAAGCAATGAAGGATCAGGAGTCGTTCAATTTTATGGACCACTGCATCTAGAGTCTGGCAGCAGTAAGATCGGTTTGCTTCGCAAAGTCTTTGTATAAGCAGAGGTGGCGAATGGTCATGAGCTTGGGGCATCGAGGGTGTATATGTAAAATAAACTAATATTGTTCTCTTTTTGATATTGAAAATTCTAAGTTTTAATAGCCAAACACAGCAGTTAAAACCAAGGTGGAGGAGAAAAAGAAAAAGGTTCAAAAGGATATATAAAAAATGTGACCTTCAGGCACGAGTGGCAATCATGTCACTTCAGATATGGGTTGGGTCAAAAATTTGTCAACATGAACTGACCCGTTTATTAAAAGGTCAAAAATCTAGACCTAAATCCGACCTTTTTATGAAATAGAAAACCCAAACTGACTTGCATAACCATTTGATAAACCGGTCAAATCAAGTTAAGTGAGTTAAGAAGGTCTTAAATAGGTTAAACATGTCGGGTTAAATGGGTCTTAAATGGGTTAAGTAGATCAAGCAGGCCTCATACGAGTTAAACATGCCGGGTCATGACTCAATCCAACTATTAAACAAGTCAAAATAGATTAGCATGTGATAGATATAAACCTTAAACAACTTGTATAATAAATGTGTCCAGGTGGGTTGACCCATTAGGACCCGAACCCATTTATAACAAGTCCAAATCTACTTAAAGTGGGTAGGTTGTGGGTCAAGTTGGCCCTATTTTTGGGAGGCAAATATGCAAAATAAGCCAACTTTAAGTAGATTATAACCCAAACACCAATAACTCACCAAAGCTCTCCTATGTGCTAGGAATGGACCTAAATGTGACTAAAACTAGTATTTGCTATAGCCGTTTTCTTTGGAAGATCATTTGTGAAGGTGTCAAGAAGCAAGAGCTTGCACATTTGGCCCGATAGGTAGGAATGATAAAACACAATTCAAACCTAAGCTAACAAGATAATGTCTGTTGGTACCGTTAATGAAATATTGAATTGATACATATGTTCTCCACTCAGAAGCATCAATTGGTTTGACCTAACATAAGATATATTAGAGTAAAGCTATCTGAGTTTTTTTTCAGGCACTTTTAGAATGCACGGACATTCCTTTTTGAGAGAAAAAAGTATTCCTTTTTGAGAAGACAGTAGCATTATAATGGTAAGTAATATTAGATAAGCAACTTTCTATTCACGCTCACCCTAAATGTTCCAATAAGTTTCCCAGACAAGAAGTATACTTGATGCAGTAAAATTAATCTACAAATTATCATGGTAGATCTCTTCAACACTGCCCAGATGGGAGATAAAATACTGGTGATATTAACTCCTGGAAGACTAGATCTGTAGTTTCATTGCTATGAAGTTGCTATTGTAATTTCACAAGACAATCTTATTCACATCCAAACTGCTGCTTCTTTATTGCATACCTTTTGTAAATAAAGGTCTTTGTTAGCACTAAATTCCATTTTGTTAGCCCTTTTTTTTTTCAGTTTCATGTGTACTAGAAATTATTGTAGGCTTCCTCTTTTAACAAAGATGGAATTCATAAGATCCACTAGAAAAGTTTCCTTCCTAGTGTAATAGTTTCATTGGTAGATTTCATCCAAGGGAATACTATCTTGCTTAGAATGGATCGTGCTATAAGGAGATGACTTAATGAAGGTGACCTGAGAAATAACCATACTGGGAGCTCAATATTGGAGAAATGATCTCATACATAAAGAAGATAATTTCAAGAACACTTACAAACATAAGATATAATGGTGCTCGAAGAAAACACAAAGCTTGAAGATACACAGATGGTTAGGTGTGTACAATGTTAATGGATGTAGAATACTGATTAAAGGAATTATTCACTTTCCAATCTATTGCTTCATAAATCAATAATTTCATTTCCTAGGGAACATTAGTGTGCTGCAATGAATCATTCTATTTTTTAGCAATAACCCTTTGTTAGGAAGAATGAAGTGCTCAAAATATAAATGAATTTTTAAATAAATGAAGTACCTAATAATTATGCAACTGTAAATGCTAAAGTTATAAGAACTAACTATTGTTGCCATAATTAAAACATATCCACAGAATTATTTTATATAGATGATGCACTCTATAGCTATTCAACCATAAATACTAAAGCCAAATGAACTAACAATTTTCACCTTAATAAAAAATATGTCCTCACTGGTTTACTGGATATGACTAGATAAATCCTTATTGCTTAAGTAGATAAAGCCATATATATCCTCAAGGGTATAACTAGATGAGGCCAAATAAATCTTTGAGATCCATATATACTACTTGGCAAAGTGTCCATATGTATTCTATTCAATTAACCAAATGAGGCCACATATGCCATCTAGTGGAAGGTCCACATATATTCTTATCGATGAGTCAAAGGAGGCCAAATTTACCACTGATTGGGGTTCCATATGTAATGTAGAGTTATATCAATGCATAAGAAATTAGAAGTATATCCATAAGTTCAAAAACCACTGGAACGGAATGGTACTATTGGTGCCATACCATTTCAATGTGAAACTGGTGATGGTAAGGTGCCAGGACATCAAAACCATTCATACTGATATGTACCAGCTATACCAATTCTTATTGATGCATACTGATGGTACCACCTCGACCAATTGGTTGATAGCAATAGCATTTTATTTTTTTAATATTTTTAATTCTGCTAAATATAGTCTGTACTAGTACTGTATCAGCACTATACTTATATCATAGACCATGCTAATGGAAAAATGATACAAGGTTCCCAACTGGTATTTAAAACTATCATTATCTCTAGATTTAACAAAAAATTAATAAATGCCATGTTAAAAAGCTCCAATGAAGATCCATAGATGTAAAAAATATTCTAATACATAATTTTAAGTATAAGCACATCAAACAAGTTAAAGAAAAATATAATTTCGAAGACATATGATTCAAGCAAGGCTCGCCGTCTCCGTACCGAATCTTGTACCCATACTATCCTATTACAGTATCAATACGCAGTACAGTACGAGATGGCGAGGCGTACCGAGTATTAGTACGACATGAGATGGTGAGGCGTATCGAGTGTTAGTACTATACAGGACGGCGTACCAGTTTAGCAGCGATACGGTAGGTACACTCAGTATGGTACAGTACTGACTGGTATGGTGAACCTTAAATTTAAGAATTTCAATCAGAAATGAAAACATAATCTCAAGATAAAATAACACAAGAATTCTGAGAAGAAATCAAAAATCTAACAAAAGGTTTCAAAATATAGAAAAGAAAACTTATAAACTAAAGCCAATTATAGAGTCCAAAAGTTGAAAGAAACCCTAGCTTTGAAAATGATAACAAGGTTTAAAAAACCAAGATATATCCTAACCTTTGAAAAAGCACTAAATAAACCAATTGTTTGAAAGCTAAGTACAATTCTTAGCTCTGCAATTCTGTTACCGGCACAACTCACCTCTTCAATTTTGTTTCGAATATAATATCACTTGCTCTGTCGCTCGCCACTTTGCTTCACCCCTCTCATTGTAAAAGTCGAAACCCTACTCCGATTCTCTCCATCCCTAACTGGTTTGATGACACCATGCCACTAACAACACCAACAACAAGGTAAGTCTCTCCCTCTCTCTCCCTCTCTCCTCTCCCAATGATAATGACGAGGCCGTCAAGCCCTCTCTCTTAGCCTCTCCCTCCCTTCCTACCTTTCCCTCTCCCTCTCTCCCTCCTTTCCTCCCTCCCTTCCAACCTCTCCCTCTCCCTCTCCCTCTCCCTCTTCCCCTTGTGTCCCTCCCAATGACGGCAAGGGCTTTCCAGCCCTCTCTACCCCCTCCCTCTCCCTCCCTTCCTCCCTCCCTCTCTCTCTCCTTTCCTCTCTCCCCTTCTCCCTCTCCCCATCCCTTTTCAGCTTTCCTTATATTGGTACACCCTGTTACAGCATGGTATGGAGTATGGACCCATACCATGGCAAACCAGTCACTGGCCAATACGTCCTATGGTATCGATTTAGCAAACCTTACCACTTATCATTCTTAAAGGTCCATATCAAGGAATGTCGAACCAACATGATCCGGATGGTTCGGCCTGCACTGCTCGGGTCGGTTCGTCTATTAAACCCTCCCCTCTTCGCTTATAAACCCGCCTATTTATAAATCCAGCCCGACTTGTTTATAAATCCTCAGAGGTTAGGGTTCCTTCTCCATATATCGTCAATAAGCCTTCATCATACCCTCTCTCCCAAAGTTTACAATCTCGATATCAGACCCAACCGGTCCATCCTATTATAGTGTCGGTATACAGTACGACATAAAACAGTGAGGTGTAGCAAGTGTTGGTACGGTATGAAACTGCGTATTGATTTGGTACTGGTACAGTACTACATACTGGTTCCTCATCATTATCATGGCATCTCTCCCTTAACGGATCCGTCGAAGGCCTCCTCCAGATCCAGCTCTCTCCGGTCCAAGTGAGTCCCCCCTTTCTTTTCCTCTCTCTCTCCCCCTTCCTCTCCTTCCTCTCCCCACTCTCCCTCCCTTTCCTTCTTCTTTGGCCCTCTCCCTCTCCATTCCCGTGATTCCAATATGCCGCATTTCTAAACGGTATGAACGAGTACCATATCATACCAATCGCCAGCTGCATACATGCCGATACCAGTTCTTCCCTTCCCCCTAAGGTTTATGATAATTAGATTATTATTTAAATTAGATTATTATATCATAGTTGTATATAAATTAGATTATTAGATTATAATAATCATAGTTGTATTATACGATAATTAGATTATTATATCATAGTTGTATATAATAATGTTTATGATGTTATCATCATATTGTTATGTAACATAATATAATATGATATCTACAATATTATCTACCATATAATCATCACATATTGATATATTAAATAGTATAATTTTATATTGCATCATGTTGTTGTATTAAAATATAATAATATATTAGCATTAATGA
Source organism: Phoenix dactylifera (assembly GCF_009389715.1). NCBI lineage: Eukaryota > Viridiplantae > Streptophyta > Magnoliopsida > Arecales > Arecaceae > Phoenix > Phoenix dactylifera. The sequence continues at coordinate 1,399,405 of NW_024067683.1, forward strand.
AGTAGATTACTAAAGTATTTTTCCAATAATATGTAAGGAATAACATAAAATAGATAGTAATTCTTTAAAATAAAATATTTTAATTTAATTAAATAATATGATCTCTTCCAGTATAACAATTATCTAATATATATTATAATGATATAATAATAAAAGTATAATAACAATTAGTGCACTATCATAATGATGATAGAAATTTTATTGTTATATTATAGTTGTATCTAGTATTAGTACAAATATTGTAATAATTATATTATTCTCAAAATTAGTTGAAATTATATTAACTATATATCAATGATAATAGTTACATGATTTAGTATTTATTACGATAAGCTTAATAATCATTATATCACATATTAAATATAATAATGAAAATTATTGTTATATTCTGCTTAAAATTATAATAGTAGTAATATTATTATAAGATTATTATAATATTACAAAATAGTTATTGCAATATATTTGTAATATGTATGATTTAATAGCAATATATTCCCAACAGGTTCATGTCCATTCCGCTGCATCTGAATTTTTATTTAAATTTTCTTTTCCTCTCTCTCTTTCCTTCCCCCTAAGGTTTCCCTCCATAGTCTTTACCTATAAAGCAAGGAAGGGAAATTCAAATAGGTGGGGCCTGCTAGGTGAGTTGTTATGAATTGTCAGTTGGTTGGTAAGGTGCGTTAAGTCTATGATTCAGCAAGTAAAAAACTAAATATAGACTTATTTAGATATATATCATTTAAGTAAATGTTTTCCATTTAATCAAGACATTATATATAAATAAGAAACAATTTCCATTTGAGTAAATAAAAATACTCAAAAATCTAATTGCATAAGAATAAAAAGCTGGTTTCTCAACTTTCATTCCAATTCCAGTTTGGGGTTGAATTGAAATTTCAGCTTTTAAACACTAAAATGTTTCTCAACTTTTAAGATCACCAAACTCAGAAGTCCAGTTAGAGAAGTCATATATCTTAGTCTCCAAAGCACTTCATCTAATACAGAATTAAACAACACTTCTTTCATAGAATGATTCAGATTTTGCCCATATACACAGATGTAATTTTTTATTTTAATTTTTAAGTGTAAGTTGGGATGTTTCATGGAGTTCAAGAACATGGTCAAGTGTGCATAAGAAATCATGATCAAGACACCTTTGAAGTTTGGATCTCAAGACTTACCTCCAACTTGATCACATCTGATTTGACAAAACAAAGACTAGTTGAAATAACAAAGGTCTAACTGTTTAAGCTTGAATTTGATCTAAACTTGTCCATTGGAAACTTGTTTGAACCCAATCTGATCCACCAAGTGACTAGGCAGACCTCTAAATTTTTAAAGCATAATCCACTTTCTACCCTCATTTATCCCACTAATAGACCACGAGATTCAGCATGAGCAAAAGCAAAAACAGGGCCGCAAATAAAATAACCAAATCTCTTAAAAGAGAATGCAAAATTAAGAACAACATACCTTTTTTCCGATAAATATAGCCTACCAATCTTCCAGGTAGGCTCCAATATTGATGCAGCTCCTCAAGGTTGCAAAGTAAAATTCATACATGCTAAAATAAACTTTATATCTAGGTAGAACTTTTTTTTTATTAAAATCCAAAAATAATGCACAAAAAACAGAGGAAGGGAGAAAGAATAGAGGAGAGAATAAAAGAGAGAAAGAAAAGAAGTTGATAGAAAATAGGGACAGATATTGAGGGTTCTTGCTAATTAAGGATGTGTCTTGTTTGTTATGGAGTCCTATTTTTTTAAACCGCATTATCTCTTTAGCTATAAAACTAGTTTTTGTGATGAATATTGAATAGACTGAAATTCCTTTCCTCTTTTTCGAGTATCCTAGCTCTTATATCTCCTCTACCTAGATTTCTCACTAATCACCATTATTCTATCTATCTGACTCCTTTTTGCACTTCTCACCTTCAAATTTCTCTCCTTCACTAATTTTTCCATTTTAAAGAGTAAGTGTAAAGAATTAGACCAAATCAGATCAGAAAATCAGGACAAAAGGGCTTACACAGTAGATCAAGCATAATGAATAGTGGATATAAAAAAAATTCAATCCAGAATCACTAGATATTAGCTTAAAATTTATACGCCTTTAGATAAGACATGTAACTAGAGTTTTATTTTCAGTGTACAGATCATAAGGTATATATTATTTTGTGATGCTTGATGTGTAATGGGTTTTCAGTTCATATTTATATGCAATTTCATGTACTTGCATTTTATTTTATAGGCATTTATATGATTATGTGTTTAATAATTAAACTGTAATAAGAGAATGGAACATAACATTGTTCATTTAGCATTTATATTGGACTTTCAAATACTCTTAAGTAGACCAGTTGAATCTCCAATGCATTTAAACTAATCTCTAATCCAAGATGGAAGAGAATTCCTAAGTAGCTAGGAAAAGAAAGTATACCAAGTACCAACTCTTAAAGAAGATGTAAGGAAAAGAGGAAAAAAAAAACAACATAATCTTTTGTCTACAAATCATCTCTAAGTTTAACCTCCGTTGATCTATAATCTTGTTGATACAATAAAATACTTCTTAGGATAAAGAACAGGACTGATCTTCTTATGATTATACCCAGAATATTCACATTTAGGTCAACACCACAATGTACAAAAACTCCTCCCTTCTTAACCATCCTATATTCTTTCTCCAACTGCCTGACTTAAACCCTTGGCCATATACACGTGCAACATCCCCTCAAATAGGAGATCTTATGAGTTATATGTCACAAATAGAATCTTTAGTGATTGGCTAGATCAAATACGCTCTCCATCTTTCCTTAATTTCATTATCATTTGTCCTGATGTTACTAGTCATACAACATCTGATGAGGTATACAACCATATTTTCCTCTTCCTATTTGTTATTAAGTAATAAGCAATAGTTCTTTATTTAATGTAAGCTATAATTTAAGTCATAGACGGGAACATCATAGGCATTAAGAAACACTTCTTTTCATCATTTTTTCACTAATGCTAAATCTTTCAAGAACTTGTTCTGCCTACAACACCATAAACAGATAAATGATTCCACAGTAAAAGCAGGATATCATCTTTTATGTAGGTATTCAAATGTGCATTCATTAGTGAGAGTTTTCAATCTAGTTAAAGGTATCCAAACATTGTCATGTATTTGTGAGATGCAAAAAACATCCTTGAGAAATCATATTTATTATTCAATGAACCTTTTAACTTTTAATTAATACAATAGTTTCTATCTTGAAGTAGTCATAACATGCAGCAAAAAGGATTACGAAAACTTTTTGTTTGAGATAGTGCTAATCAAAAAAAAAGCGTAATCATCAAATAGAATCTAGCAAGTATTTCTAAGTTCACACAAGAAGAAAAGTAGAAAAGAATAATATATCATCTAACTGAGGCTGTTTCATAAAGCATGAATTCATTCTTGGAATATTGGAGAAACTAAAAGCTTTCCATAAAATCATATCAAGTAATGTTGCATTTCTGCTTATTTCCATATATTCAAAAAAACAAATTTTTAGGACAAAGGAAAACAAAGAGTATGTGGTGACTGCCATATTCAAGGACTACAGAGTGAGAAGGAATAGGTAAAGAAGATGAACGACAAGGAAAGAAATAATTGCTACACTTACCATGCAAGGAACTGAAGAACTTCCCAGCTCTGGCCAAGTTGGAACATATCCATCTCGTACTGGAGCTCTCAGAGGCCAAGAACGGCCAAACATTCTTTTCCTTATTGGGAGAGGCCTATCAGTCTCACCTAGTCTTCTGAAACTTGAAGGCAAACGGCTGTTCCCAGACAAACCATCTCTAATTTCGCGACCATGGTAGCATGGCTCAAGGATATCATAGATGTTTAGGTTACGAAGTTCCTGGATATGGCTACAAAAGCCTCAGATACATGGAGAAGATTAATTAATTAATGACATCAAAAAAAAAAAAATAGCATTACCCGATCAACCCTGTCTAGCATGTTTTGGCAGCTCTCATTTACTGGATTCCAGTAACTTCCATGGCAGGCAGTATTAGCCTCCTGAAATAACAGCATGCAATCCCATAAATCTAGGGCTAAGAATTTGTTGTGTTTCATTGATTCTTTTAAACAATTTATTAATTAAAAAGAAGAGTAAAATTTGGCTTTGTAACCAATTAAGAACATTTTCTAAGAATCAGATAGCTCTAAACAAGCAATTGGAGGATAAGCAAATTTTGCTGCATGTCATTTCAAAATTACTATGAGGAAACATAATAAGATACTGTCATATGGAGTTCACAGTAGCTTCTAGCTTCCCAAAATAAATCCTCTGTCTACTGAAGAGGTGAGTCCATACCTGAAATAAATCGTTCGATATAAGACCCATTCCATGAGCAAACGGAACAAGAGCATCCCCATCAAATACCGTGTCGGCAACACCATTTCCGACCATATAGCCCTGAATGACATGTAAAGAGATCAAAGACAAGCTCAAAATACTTCCATTTATAGTGCCAGTATATTCCTTTATCATTTGTTAAAATAGCAAATGACATATCTACTCAACAGATTCTGACCTTAAAGTTGATTGTAGGCTTTACACCATCTTCAATTCCTGTAAGTAAATAATTAACAATAGACAAACCTAAGTAAGACATCAATCATCTCACAGAAATGATACTACTATCTGAAATCAGCATACCTTTGGCAACTTCAGATGCAAGAGTTGGAACATAGACTCCAGCATATGATTCTCCGGAAATATAGAAAGGATTCTGTTGGAACTCTGGGTATAGTTCAAACCACTGCTTGAACAACAAAATCATAAGAAAACATCCACAATGCATCACCAAACAAAAAGAAGCATAAATTCGTAAAAACAGAACTCAGACTAATCTAGGAAAATTAAGAAAACTAATCGAGGAAGACCATGTAATTCAATGCAATTTGCTAGTGAGTGGCAGGCCTCTCTCAGATTTATCACTATTATTGACTATGCAATGCAAGATTATAATGTTACTCTATCATCCTATCTCAATAAATTGGAGACAATACCTTCAAAATAAATTTGTGTGAATCAGAGGCAGTCTTCAGATCTCCAGTAGCATAATCTGATTCATCATTTGAATATGACATTCCAACACCCGCAGGAGAGTCCAAATAGAGAATGTTAGAGACCTAAATTGTAAAATGATCAGTCATGCCAATACATATGCAATATCAAATCAGTTTTTCTGAAGTGGTGAGCTTGAACAGAGAAGAATTACACTGGTGAGTTCCAAGTCCAAGACCTTTTACCTTAGACCAGCTGTAAGGATTGAGATGCAGCTGTGGCATGCTCCCAGCAGACCCTCCAGACTGAAAGTTGAAGGGACCTGCAACGCAATGCAAATTAGCCCTTCACCAAATTAACATGATCATCTAAGCCTTTAGATTTACGACCTCGAAAGGATAGGTCGCAATCAACTCTAGACTGCAATTTTCAGTAATTTTTTTCTTCGTTGAATTTTGTTTGATGGACAAACATGCATATTCCCAATACAAAAGCATCCACTTTCCATGCATATAACCAAATCTAAATTCCCCATAGGAAAACACATAAAATCCAAATTGACACACGGGTCTGGATTAATTGATACCATGCTCATAGATGAAGCCATCGAAGCTGGAGCAACCTGGCCCGCCATTGAGCCACATGACCACGGGGTCCTCGGACGGGTTTCCTTCTGAGACCACGAAGTAGTAGAAGAGATTCCTCCCATGGCCCTCATCAACAGTCACATACCTTTCCACAGACACCAAGATTAAGAAATCGATGCAACAAGAAAACTATTAACACCGACGCCAGAACCATGAAGAGTGGAAGCAGTCAATACCCAGAGTAGTGCTTGGATGGGAAGGTGGCATTGAAGCCCGGGAGATGAGTGATCAGAGCACTCTCGGGGGCCGCCGAAATCAAGAAAGCACCGCTCAGAGAGAGAAGCAGAATTGAAGAATAAGCCGAGAGGAAAGGAAGAGAAGTGGAAGCAGCCATTGATTCTGCTCAGGGCGGTTCATGTGGACTGGGAATAGTAATATTTATATGACGCGGCCTGCCAGCGACATCAAAATGAAAACGGAAGCGTGGAGGAAACGCAAAGATTGCCCTGGTCCTAATTTTTTTCTTTTCTTTTCTTTTCTTTTTTTAACAGGAATACGGAATCCGATGGAACAAAAAAGGTTTGATTATTTGTTCTTAAATAATAATAATTATTTTTGGAAAAAAAATAAAATTTTTATTTTTCTTTAAATAAGTTTCCATCTCTTTTCTCCTGATTTCTTTTCTTTTTCCCGATCACTCTCAATCCTATCGCCTCCGACTACTCCAGATTTTTGGATCTCCTTGGCCACCTCTCCATCTAATTCAAACTCTTTCTCATCCCTAGCCGCATCATCTATCTCATTATCCCTTCCTCTCGCTTAATATAAACCCTTATAACAAATATATATTTTTTTTCAATTATCAAAAATATAAAAAAATAAAACTCATATTTTAAAATTTTTATTAAAATATCACAGTGCCAAATGCGACCAGGTCCAAGGAAATAAAAATTATAGGAGACAAATACTATAGGAATATGCGCTTGCTCCATGATTTTTGTTTGGTCCAAAACCGATGGCTTTTGACTGAAGCATATTACTTTATATATAAAGTACGGTCGTTTTTTTTTTCTCTCTTTTCTTATTTTTAACACGGTGGCCAGGGAGCAAGGCCGATGGCTTTGGACCGAAGATTGTTTGGGAAACGGGAATACGGGATCCCTGGGCGGGGACCTTGGCATAATTTAGAGTACAAGATGGGCCGTCACACGTGGATTAATCTGATTGGATGCTTTGTGCGTCCCGGCACCCACGAGTTTCTAGCGGAGCGTGCAAGCGCAGGGAGCTTTGGTGACATATTGAAGATGGCGAACGGAGAAAGATAAAATGTCCACTTTCACGTCATGTACCATAAAAAAGCAGAAGAATACCTGATGTTAGATATTTTATTTATTTGTTTGTTTGAGTCTTGGCCTAAAGTGAGTGGACCGGTGGAGATTCATGAGTGGATTGCACTGCCCGTTGTTGGCCCACGGGGTCTGCTTTGCCCTCTTCTTGCGCAGGCAGCAATGAGACAGATGACTTGCGGATGGAGTACTGCTCATCATGGAGCAAGGAAGAATGCCCTGCGAGTGGCATTTTCTTAGTTGATGAGCTAGGTTATTCAAATATATCACTTTCTAAAGTATCTTAGTATTTAAAAAAAATTAATTTTGGAGAATGTGGCTCTCGAAGCTATGAAGGCCTAAATCTACAAGTAGGGGCATGACTAACTCTTTAGACGACAAAGAGGAACCACCAACATGCGAAGTTGGTAACATGTTAGTTCGAGTATTTGATAGATTTAACTGGGAACTCAACTTTGATGTCGGGTCTAAAAATGTCTTCTCTAATCAAAAGAAACTTTAGGTCCAATTGGGAACCTTCTGGCTTCAGAGTCTAATATCCCAATTCCTATTGTCAAGAGTGTGGTCGACGGCAGTTTAGTTTATTGTCAAAACAGCCAAGTAGACAAGAGGTAGGGTATTGACCCTAGATAGCTCTGTTTTAGGGAATTAGGAGCAAGTAAGGTACTTCCCCCAAAGCATTAATCAACGAATAAATGTACATAGAAGAGAGAGAAAGAAGTAGATGTACATATGTGCTCTCCAAGTGTTGCCTAGCTATGCAACCTAAAAGGGAGGTGGGGTGACAAATTAGGTTATAAAAATTTTAACAGAAGTTTGCAATTTAAAGAATTCAATTTTCAACATACGTGCGAAGTGAGAATGTAAGAATATGAAGCAAGAAAAATACAAAGAATAGAAAGCAATCAAGATATAAAATTTTGTAGTGGTTCGGTACCAAATTCATCACCTATGTCCACTTCCCAAAACACAATTCTTAGGAATTTCACTATAATCTACTCAAAGATTATAGCCTGATTATTTAACACGGGCTCATAATCAATCGAGTTGATCTTTTATGGTAATCAATCACTGCCATCTCTTATCGAAACCTTTCCTAGGCTTGATAAGAATACAACATGTTATCCCCAAGTTTCAACACTTTAAACTTGTTACAATCAACAAACAAAGAGTGCAAGAAGAATGACTCTTTTAAGAGCAGAAGATCAGTCATTGAAGCTCGTGAGGAAGCACTTGTTGAACTTGATGTGGGCTCGAAAGCTTTGCAATTAATTCTCTCAAGTGTGGTGGATGTAATATTTAAAGCTTATATTGAATGCTTCTCTTCTTTTCTTGTTTTTCACTTTCTCTTGTTTTCTCCAAGTGTTCAAAAGCATTTATAACTTGAAAAAACATTGGAGGGTCGTTTCTAGTTGTTGGAGAAGCTGAAAATAGCCATTGAGAGCAAATATAGACATTCTATTTTTGCAAAAAAAAAACTAGCCATTACTATTATCAGATGCAGACGAGTCAAATCGATGTCTTCAGTTGTGGATTCGTGATCTTCATGGGTCGACTCGAGAAAGCACTGTTTTTTGCTGCGTTTTGTCTTTTGCCTATAGTGATTGTAGGGTCGACTTGAGTTTGCTTGGGATCGACTTGTGATCCACTAGAATCAACTCACAAAAGGGCTAGTTTTTACTTTCTTCTGTCTTCTATCTACAACTATTCTGAAATCGACTCAACTTATGCTGGGGTCAACTCATGTTCGGTAGGAGTCTACTCGTAATTCTTCGGGGTCGATTCATAGATGTTCAATTTTTACTCCTTTTCTGTTTTTTGCCTGAGATTGTTCTAGGGTCGACTCGATTGATCCAGGAGTCGACTCGCAAAGCATGCCGGTCTCTTTTCTTGTGCCGGGGTCGACTCGTGTTCTTTTGAGGTCGACTCATAAACCATCCAAAAATTGAGGTCTTCTATTCAATCAGAAGTCGGTTTCTAGTATCTTGGGGTTGGCTTCTCTTGCACAAATTTCATAATCTTAACTTACATTCTTTTGCACCTTCAGTATTTTGAATTGATATTAACTTGACATCCCGTTAGCATTCTTGCACTCTAAAAATATGATTAGTGAACTTTTTACTTAAATATTTTGTATCATCAAAATCAAATTTTTTGGGCGAACACTAAGTAACCAAGCGCTAAAACAAAACTACAAGGTTTGAGGAATGATCGAGGAAGAAACACAACCTCAAGCTTTTCGATGACATTCTGTCATCTTATCAGACCGAAGGTATTCCCATTGGTGCAAGGTGTGAGACCCTGGAACTGGGCCCGGTCCACTTGACCGGCCCAGTCCCAAGTTTTGGCCTCACGTGCGGTGCACGTGAGGCAACGGGATGGAGGGATCCATCTCGAAGTAGAAGGAGCCCCTGTTTTAGGGCTCCTTCTCCTTCTCCTTTGAGTCCACCGAGGGAGAGAGCCGCCGCACCCCAAGGAAGAAAGGGGGGAGGATTCTTCTTCGTGTTACCACCGAGAGGAGAGAGAGAGAGAGAGAGAGAGAGAGAAAGAAGCCATTGCACGGGTGGCATTCTTCTTCCTTTGCTGCCGGAGAAGGGAGGAGGCGCCGGACGTCGGGGGCGGAGGTGAGAATCCTTAGCCTTCTCTCCTCTTTCTTTCATTGCTTGGCCATGACGCTGTGGTGGGTTTGGAGCCGGCCGATCGCCGGATTTGGGTCCAAAACGGCTTGCTCTAGCCATCGGCCGTGTCGCCGCCGCCAGTCGCCGGGGGTGGCCGGGATTTGCTCCGCCACTTGCTGCCGCTGCCAAGGCCGGCCACCGCGGCCGCCTTGGGTTCGACCAGGAGGAAAGAAGAGGGGGCGCAGCAGGGGGGTCATGGATCCCTGTTTCGCCGAAGGAGAAGAAGGGAGTCGGGAGAGAAAAGAAGAAAGAAGAAAAAGGCGAAAAAGAAGGAAAAAGAAAAGAGAAAAGAAGAAGAAGAAAAAGAAAAAGAAAAAGAAAAAGAAAAGAAAAAGAAAAGAAAAGAAAAGGAAAATAATTTAAAATAATAAAGAAAGAGAATGGTGTTTACGGGTATGAACCCAAACTCGGGATGCTAGCACTCCTGCGGGGGCCAGCCATGGGAGGATATTAAAAATTTAAGTCTTATATATATTTATTGTGATGAATTTTAAAAAGATGAATACGATTTTTGAATATTAGGTTCTGGAAGGGATTGTGGAATTAATGGATTTGTCGTAGATCGCGTTCGCCAAGGTAAGTGATGTAACCTCTTTACTAGATTTATCGGCAAACTAATATCATCTGTTTTACGAATCGAATTTTTCGTGATTACAATTTGATACATGGATTATATGTATATTTTTAGAATATTGTATGACTCTGATTGAACGTATTTGCTTTTGGTTTGAATTGTATTTAATTGCTCTGACATCGTATTTTCGACTTGAAACACTGAACATAATGTAAGAAAAGATAATGACTTGAATAGATTCAGACTTGCAGTCGGAGCTATTTGAGGACCTTGGCCAATGGAGGCTAATACATTGTACCGCAAGAAGAATAGTCGGTGATATGACCCTGCCACAGGGAACATGTGGTCATAGTTTCTGGCTGTTGAGTTGAATCTGATAAATTAAAAGAAATTGAGATATGAACGACATTTGGTTTTGGCACTGTATGTTGTTTTTATATAACTGAAATATGAAATAGACTTATAGAGAACAACTGAACTTCGACCTGGCTATGTTGAGGACCCTGCCAATGGGGGCAGATACGTTGGCAATTGACTGTCCTGAAGGACTCACCGCAAGAAGATTAGTCGGTGTTGATGACCCTGCCAAGGAAATATGTGGTCATAGTCCAGGATCGACAAGATGAATTGAATATATGAAAGAATCTTGAAACCGCGAAAGAATCTTATGAATTCAAGAAATATTTGACTTATACTTTGAACTGCATATTTATTTATTTTCCACATATTATTGCTTGATTTATCTAGCTAGAGTGTTCATTACTTACTGGGCTGTCTAGCTCATTATACCATCTCTTTGTTTTACAGATTTCGAGAACTAGTCTATTGGGATTCAAATTGGAGAGCGACTAGAAGGATTGTGGCACAAGTTATATTAGATTAGGGTTATTTGAGTTGATTTGTTATTATGGACATTTATTATGATTGGTGGACTTTTGTTATTTTAAGAACTAGGTTTCTACATGTTGGTAAATGATTATTCCGCTGCGTATTTAGACTTGTGAGACCTTATGACTTGAGTTAGTCAATGGAATAAGATTGCATTTATTCAGTTAAATTATTTTAGAATTACATAATTGAGGTGTTTGGTTTAGATGCCTTGCATGCTGTGGGGAGAGTTTCTACGGGTGTGCGCGGTTGGCGCGACCCCCGGCTCGCGATCTCGGGCTGGGGGCGTGACAACTTTTAAGGTATCAGAGCCAGGTTGGATAAAATCTAAGACAAAGAATCTGACATAAGATGAGTGTAGGTGGGTAAACACTAAGGGCATTGGACGTGAATCCATGTCAATTGCATTGTAAGCTACTTTCAAGATTTTTCTATTAAGCCTTGTGATAATTATGTATGAGAAGGTTACTAGGAATTATGATTGAATTTACTTATGAGGTTTGATACATTATGGAAGATTGGGCAATCTATGAATTCAAGTTATAATTAGTTAGATTTGGATCTAAATTAAGTGCAAAAGGATTGGCCATGGAATATTATCATGCATTGTGATTATTTATTATTTAAGTGAACTTGTAACTCAAAAATTGATATGGAGGATATACTATGATTTTGCTTAATTTTGAAGATAATTTTTTAGAGGCAAATTAAGATCCATTTATATAAAGTTGTTTAAGATTTGGGCTATGAAACCTTTTTACAGTGCTTGATTAAATATTCTTCGAGGATTGAAAACTGTATGTGGATCATGTATGAAACTCTGTGTAGATGGAAATATATTTGGGATAAAATTCTAGAATTAATTTAAAATTACAATATAGTTGGGATTATGATTGAAGTAATTTAGTAAATTATGAGAATACTGGTTGTTTAAATTATTTTAAGATGATCAACGATATTAACTCTATGATTGGAAAATATTTTCTGATGGGTTTCCTTGTTAAGGAGAATTTCGTTGTCAAAGAAAAGAATAGTATTTTTGATTTTGACTGATATTATCATGTATTAATAGGTTCTTCTATCTGTTGTAAAAAAAGAGAGAGAGAGAGAGAAATCTGGCATCCAAGTCTAGGATTAATGGTTCTTGCATTAGCTGATTTGTTTTGGAATGTTTTTGCCTAGATCTCTTTTCCCTTAATTTGTAGCTTATGCTTTTGACAGAATTAAGAAATAATTATCAATCTTGAAGAAATAATTTTATTGGAGATTGTAAAGTATTCATCTCGGTGGATTATTATTAATTTAAATTATCGTCTTTGATCCAAATAATAGATCTTGTTCATGTCTATCAGAGACTATTGATGTATATAAAACTTCAATTCAAAGTTTGGATTTAAGCCGATCTAGGGTCTTTTGTCAATATTGTTGCGGTTGCTGATAAAAAATCTAGATTTGCATAAAGAATTTGTATTTTAAAGGCTTACATGGTTATGATGAAGGATTTTTGATAATGCTAAAGATCTCGATGAAGAAAATGTTAGGAGAGATGGTTGAGTTGGTTTTACTCATTTGTATCGATTTAACGCCTTCTAATTTGGACGAGCATTGAGAGAATTCTTCTGGTTGATTTTACGTGGAGTTGACTTAGAATCCTCTAGTTGAACTGATAAGAGAATTAAGATTCAATCAATTTTGACCCGAGGGTGAATCTAGACGGATGGCTTGAGGTAAAGTAGGGACGAGAATCAAAGATTTCTTTTTAGGCTTTACGTGGAAATTGAAATTTTGGATCTCTTTAGTTCATAATACAAAATAGTATTTGATCAAAAAATTATTAGTGAATCCAAAGAATTTTGGTAGTTTGAATCAGAGTGCGCAACGAAAGCGTAGTGGTCTGAACTATTTTTCTAAGTTGGTCAGGAAGTATTATTCCTTTAATTCGGCAAGTTTTAATAACAAAGACTTGATTTGATTTTGAATTTTTGGATGTCGCTGCACTATCTTAGGTTCTCTAATTTATGTCATGCTAAGGAAATGATTAACATCTTGAGACTAGAATTAATAGATCATCGATTTGATTTGGATCTGAAATTTTTGGTGTAGACTATTTCCTCCTAAATCTGAAGCTGTACTTCTTCAATTATATCAACCCTCTATTTGAAAGAATTGAGGTTGTCAAGTGACTTTGATGAATATTCCACTAGGGTGGATTAGAGTTATTTATGATCTAATCTTGTGATAGATCGATTAATCACGAATGAGGTAGTTATTATATGTAGTTGATATTTTGACAAAGAAACTTGATGTCTTTTCAAATTAAGACGTTGATTTTATTTATGAGAGAGAGAAGTTTGATTTACATCATCTATAAAAGAACCAAATCTGGAGGTATTGGACCTTATTCTTATGATAAGATGAAATTATATGATAAGTAGAATATTGGAAGACTGAGGTTAGTCTTCTAGTAGGAAGAATGTTGTGGTTCTATGAATAATCTGAAGGTAGCTATGTAATTTTCATCAGTGGGGTTTTCTATTGTTGACAATTCTTGGAAGAATCTTGGGCATCTTAAATTTAGTATTAACGGATTGATGGTTACTTGGTTGGACTTAGATCTGGAAAGTTTTAACATGGATCTTCTATTCCTAATTCTAACATTGTTAATCTGGCTATTTGAAAGGGCTTGAGGTTTTATAAGACAAAGGTTGATCATTATATCATGGAAAAAAAAATGAGGAGCATTTGATACTAAAGCTTTCTCCTACTTACATTTAACCGATTAAATTTCTATGTAGAATTAATCAGGAGCAATTAATTTCTTAAAAAAAAAAAGAATTATGACATGTTAATCCAAGGCTGGAAGGTTAGTCTTATTTTGAAAGAGATCAAAAGAACTTGCTATGAATCATAGATGGAAAGGATTAAGTTTTAAGATGCCATAATTTTGCCAAAATTTGTGAGCCTGCATTTCGAGATGGGGATTGTTTAGGAGCTCGGGAATGATATGATGTTTCTATACTTTCAAAATTTGAAGCCTTAAGTGAGTTAATTTCGACGACGAAATTATTTTAAGGGGGAAGAATGTGAGACCCTGGAACTGGGCCCGGTCCACTTAACCGAAACAGGATGGAGGGATCCATCCGAAGAAGAAGGACCCTGTTTTAGGGCTCCTTCTCCTTCTCCTTCTCCTTTGAGTCCACCGAGGGAGAGAGCCGCCGCACCCCAAGGAAGAAAGGGGGAGGATTCTTCTTCGTGTTACCACGAGAGAGAGAGAGAGAGAGAGAAGCCATGGCACGGGTGGCATTCTTCTTCCTTTGCTGCCGGAGAAGGAGAGAGGCGCGGACGTCGGGGCGGAGGTGAGAATCCTTAGCCTTTCTCTCCTCTTCTTTCACTGCTTGGCCATGACGTGTGGTGGGTTGGAGCCGGCCGATCGCCGGATTTGGGTCCAAAACGGCTTGCTCTAGCCGTCGGTGTGTTCGCCGCCGCCAGTCGCCGGGGGTGGCCGGATTTGCTCCGCCACTTGCTGCCGCTGCCAAGGCCGGCCACCGCGGCCGCCTTGGGTTCGACCGGGAGGAAAGAAGAGGGGGCGGCGGTAGGGGGGTCATGGATCCCTGTTTCGCCGAAGGAGAAGAAGGGAGTTGGGAGAGAAAAGAAGAAAGAAGAAAAGGAAAAGAAGGAAAAAAGAAAAGAGAGAAAAGAAGAAGAAGAAAAAGAAAAAGAAAAAGAAAAGAAAAGAAAAGAAAAGAAAAGGAAAATAATTTAATAATAATAAAGAAAGAGAATGGTTTACCGGTATGAACCCAAACTCGGGGTGCTAGGCACTCCTGCGGGGCCAGCCATGGGAGGATATTAAAAATTTAAGTCTTTATATATATTTATTGTGATGAATTTTAAAAGATGAATACGATTTTTGAATATTAGGTTCTGGAAGGATTTGTGGAATTAATTGGATTTGTCGTGGATCGCGTTCGCAAGGTAAGTGATGTAACCTCTTTACTAGATTTATCGGCAAACTAAATATCTGTTTTACGAATCGAATTTTTCGTGATTACGGAATTTGATGCATGAATTATATGTATATTTTTAGAATATTGTATGACTCTAATTGAACGTATTTGCTTCTGGTTTGAATTGTATTTAATTGCTCTGACATCGTATTTTTCGACTTTAAACACTGAACATAATGTAAGAAAAGATAATGACTTGAAATAGATTTAGACTTGCAGTCGAGCTATGTTGAGGACCTTGCCAATGGGGCTAATACATTGGTACCGCAAGAAGAATAGTCGGTGATATGACCCTGCCACAGGAAACATGTGGTCATAGTTTCTGGCTGTTGAGTTGAATCTGATAAATTAAAAGAAATTGAGATATGAACGACATTTAGTTTTGACACTGTATGTTGTTTTTATATAACTGAAATATGAAATAGACTTATAGAGAACAAACTGAACTTCGACCTGGCTATGTTGAGGACCCTGCCAATGGGGCAGATACGTTGGCAATTGACTGTCCTGAAGGACTCACCGCAAGAAGATTAGTCGGTGTTGATGACCCTGCCACAGGAATATGTGGTCATAGTCCAGGATCAACAAGATGAATTGAATATGTGAAAGAATCTTGAAACCGCGAAAAGAATCTTATGAATTCAAGAAATTTGACTTATACTTTGGAACTGCATATTTATTTATTTTTTACTATTATTGCTTGATTTATCTAGCTAGAGTGTTCATTACTTACTGGGCTGTCTAGCTCATTATACCATCTCTTGTTGTTTTACAGATTTTGAGAACTAGTCTATGTTGGGAACCCGCCTATGCCGCTGATATTTCAAAACAAAAATCAGATGCAGCGGAATCGGCATAAGCGGGATCGACGTTCATCGCATGAACGTTGTTTCTAGACCGTTCGTAGTTAGATAAGAATTAAAAATTTACTTTAGGAAGATCAAATCTTCACCTTGTGCGGGTAGATGATCACCGCAAACTGAAGTTCGTGGTTTTAGGGAGAGGGTTCGCTTGAAGCCGTTCAAACGTCCGGCCTCTACGGGTATCCACACGAAGCAGGACCGATCAAAGCTCTTGTCTTCCCGGGGTGCTAGCTCCCTTGCAAAGACTTCTTTTGATGGCTGATCTCCTCTCTTTCTTTCAACTCTTGATGTGCTTGAGAGGAGGAAGAAGAAATGAAGAAGAGGAGAAGAAGAATCCCCACGCAGCCTTCTTTCTTTTCCTGCGTTGGAAAGGAAGAAGGAGAGGAGCCGCCAACCTTGGTTTCTTCTTCCTTGCTTGCGGCTGAACAAGAGAGGGAGAGGGTGGCCACGGCAAGGGAGAGGAAGTTCTCTAGGGCGCCGGCCATGCCTTTTATAGCCATCTAGGGCTCCTAAAGTAGGAGCCCTAGACTTTCCAAAGAGGGGGCGCCGGCCCCCTCTCTTGTGCCGCACCAATGGAAAGGGGAGGGGCTTGCGCCCCTCCTCTTGGTAAACCCTAATCCACATTAGGGTTTGCATGCCCTAATGTGGTCAAGCCCTAATCCAATTAGGCTTAGCCCAAGGGTGAACCAATGGATCCAATCTAGGTAAGTCCTAATCCAATTAGAACTTGAATCAATTTTGACTCAATTGAACTCTTCAATCCTAATCCAATTAGGAGTCTTATTGATTCATTAGATTAATAATTAATTGTGACTTAAGAAACCCTAATCCAATTAGGATATTTAATTTTAGTCCTAATCCAATTAGGACTCTATTTGAATCCGAAGTCCTAATCCAATTAGGACTTCTAGGAATCCTACTCCAAGTAGGAATCCAATTTTAATTCAAAATCCTAATCTCATTAGGATTGTAGGAATCCTATTCCAAGTAGGAATCCAGTCCTACTCCAACTAGGATTCCCAGTCCTAATCCAATTAGGACTCTAGGAATCCTACTCGAAGTAGGACTCTTGTTTAAGTCCAATTAATTAATTCCCTTTGTTCCTTCTTCAACTCTTATCAATCGAATTGATTACTTGTGATTCCTAATCACGATTCAACCATCGGATCGGTCAATACTTCTAGTGTGTGTGACCCCATAGGTTCTATTCTGACTGGTAGTGAGATATATTGTGATCTCTATCACTATATCATTGAAAACTCCTTTCAATGGGTTGGAACGATTCCAACTCAACTCATTAGGGTTTATCGATCATCAAGATAATCCCTATGAGTCCCACCATCCACCAGTGACACCTAGCAGCATGTAGTGGCTACCCAGCAGAATAGAATGATGAACCTCTAGGTGCAGTTATGTGATACAGTCCTACTATCGTGGATCCCTACAGGACGGAGGTCATGGACAACTCGTCAAACCCCATCGTCTGTCATATGTCAAGATTTATTCGACTTAAGTTCGATAGTGGAAAACTCTTTCTCCACTGTGCATACTGCCCCGGCCGAGGTCTTACGAACTCAGTCTTATAAATCACATAGGATCTCTCCTTATCTATCAAGGTCGATAGATTCCTTATAGGTGCATACCCTACTCCTACAGTGAACTTACTGCAGCCAATCTACACTGCATGGACCCATATGGCTAGAGACCATGTATGTGTGCAGTCAAACTACAATAACCTCACTGTGAGTAGCCGAAGCACCGCAGGTCAAAGGACCAGTCACACTACTGCAACATCAAGCAAGTCACTGACGAGTGGATAGACATCCAAGTGACTTCTTGTCTTGGTCACGCTCAGTACCCTTGTTCTCTAACAAGCACCTGCACTATCACTTCAGTGTCCCTACACTGTGGACTCAAGTCTCGTCCATCCAGAAGGAAAGTGATCTGTGCACTGATCGGATCGATCACCGTCCTCGTGATGATCCATTGATCAGGAGCATTTAGAAATTAATCACCAATGATACATGGCTCAAATTCTCAACTCTTGAGAATATGCATCATCATCTTATTAATTTCTTGGACGATTCATAGACACATAAATAATATGAATGAAAAGATGCCTTTTATTTATTCAATAATAAATAGTCAAGTACAAAATTATGTCCCTAGAATTAACAATGTGTCAGCCAAATTGGCTTCTAGGGCATACATCTAACAATCTCCCACTTGCACTAAAGCCAATCAGTCATATATCTTAGCCCATCTTCTCAAGGTGGGCTTCAGTCTTTTGCTGACTTAGCTGCTTAGTGAACGGGTCTGCCACGTTATCCGCGGAGTCTACTCTCTGCACCTCTACATATTTCTTCTCAACATAGTCGCGTATGAGGTGGAAGCGCCGCTCTATATGCTTGGACTTCTGATGAGACCTTGGCTCCTTAGCAAGGCTATGGCGCCATTATTATCGCAGTAGAGTGTTATGGCATCTGATGTCATCACATCCAACTCTGCAATGAATTTCTTGAACCAGAAGCCTTCCTTAGCAGCTTCAGAGGCGGCGATGTATTCAGCTTCCATAGTAGAATCAGCAATGATCGGTTGTTTAGAACTCTTCCAATTCACCGTACCACCATTGCACAAGAACACATATCCAGATGTTGACTTCCTATCATCGACATCAGTCATGAAGTCTGAATCTGTGTACCCTTCTACCTTTAACTCTGATGATCCTCCAAAAACCAAGAATAAATCTTTAGTTCTTCTCAAGTACTTAAGAATATTCTTCACAGCTGTCCAGTGTTCTTCACCTGGATTCGACTGATATCTGCTTGTGACACTCACAGCAAGAGCTATATCAGGTCGTGTACATAGCATGGCATACATGAGGCTCCCTATTGCCGATGCATAGGGAATCTTGCTCATGCGTTGAATCTCTTCAGATGTGTTGGGGCACATCTTCTTGGAGAGATGAATTCCATGCCTAGGGGTAAGAGACCCCTCTTGGAGTTTTCCATGCTGAACCTCTTCAGCACCTCCTCTATGTACATTTTCTGTGAAGGCCAAGCATCCTTTTAGATCTATCTCTATAGACCTTTATTCCCAAAATATAGGATGCTTCCCCAAGGTCTTTCATGGAGAATTCTTTTGACAACCAGACCTTGACCGAGGTTAGCATGGGAATATCATTCCCTATCAGGATGTCGTCACGTACAGTACGAGAAAACGACAGCGCTCCCACTAACCTTTTTGTAAACACACGGTTCCTTCGTTTTTGATGAAATCAAACGTTTTGATTGCGTCATCGAAACGAGTGTTCCAACTCCGAGATGCTTGCTTTAGTCCATAGATGGACCTTTGCAGCTTGCAGACCTTGTGATCTCCATCACTGGAAGTGAAACCCAAAGGCTGTTCCATATAGATATCTTCATCAAGATATCCATTCAGGAAAGCAGTTTTCACATCCATCTGCCAGATTTCATAATCATGAAATGCTGCAATGGCAAGCAATGTTCGGATGGATTTTAGCATGGCTACAGGTGAAAAGGTCTCCTGATAGTCAATGCCTTCGCGCTGACTATACCCTTTCGCCACAAGCCTTGCCTTATAGGTCTCTACCTCTCCATCCGAACCTATTTTCCTTTTGTAGATCCATTTGCATCCAATAGGTACAATACCTTCTGGTGGATCTACTAAGGTCCAGACTTGGTTGGAATGCATGGAGTCTAACTCTGACTTCATAGCTTCCAGCCATTTCTCGGAATCGATATCAGATATCGCCTCGTTGTAGGTTTTGGGATC
This sequence comes from Phoenix dactylifera, assembly GCF_009389715.1. NCBI lineage: Eukaryota > Viridiplantae > Streptophyta > Magnoliopsida > Arecales > Arecaceae > Phoenix > Phoenix dactylifera. The sequence goes on from NW_024067683.1 coordinate 1,419,184, forward strand.
CTGTATGTGATCCCTATCTCCCACTAGGAACATTTCCTCGGTATCCTCTTCTAGTATACCTAAGTATCTATCGGGAGGATGGGAGACCCTACTAGATCTACGAGGTGGTCGAGGGACATCGTGTACTGGCTCTGTATGAATGGGTTCAATAGGATCCATGACTCGTTGCTTTTCAGAGACTTTCTCTTCAAGCTCAATTTTCCTCCCACTGCCTCTATCAAGGATAAACTGATTTTCCAAGAAGATGGCATGACGGCTCACAAACACATTGTGATCCTCTGAGACGTAAAAATTGTATCCTAATGACTCTTTAGGATATCCTATAAAACGAGCACTTATGGTCCTAGCCTCTAACTTGTCCGCCTGTAGTCTCTTGACGTGGGCCGGACATCCCCAAATCTTGAGATGACCAGACTTGGTTTCTTACCATGCCATATCTCATACGGTGTGGTAGGAACGGATTTAGAGGGAACTCTATTCAATAAATAAATCGCTGTGAGTAAGGCATCTCCCCAAAGGAACATAGGTAAATCAGTGAAGCTCATCATGGACCTGACCATATCCAATAGGGTCCGATTCCTCCTCTCTGACACCCCGTTGAGTTGAGGTGTACCCGGAGGTGTCCATTGTGAGACTATGCCGTTTTCTTGAGATAGTCCCGGAATTCCCACTAAGGTATTCTCCTCCTCGATCTGATCGAAGAGCCTTAAGAGGTTTTCCAGTTTGTTTTTCTACTTCATTCTTGAACTCTTTGAACTTTTCAAAAGATTCAGACTTGTGTCTCATAAGATACACATACCCATACCGTGAATAATCATCGGTAAAGGTAATGAAGTAAGAATAACGTCCCCTGGCTAGCACATCGAATGGGCCACATACATCTGTATGTACTAGGGTAAGTATTTCAGTGGTCCTCTCCCCATGTCCTACAAAGGGCAATCTAGCCATTTTTCCTTGAAGACAGGACTCGCAAACTGGATATGACTCGGAAGTCAATGAGCCGAGAAGCCCATCTTTATCCATTTTGTTCATTCTATCTTCTCCAATATGGCCAAGTCTGAGGTGCCACAAATATTTTGGTTTATCTCATCTCTGGATCTTTTGGATCCTTTGGCACTCACTTCTTGCTCGGTAACATTCACAGATACATCCATATGTAAATGATAGAGACTGTCAATCATAAAACCACGTGCGACTATTTTATTTCTTAAATAAATAGAACAGCAGTCTTTGTCAAATGTAAAAACATGACCTTCCTGTGCTAGACATGAAACAGAAATCAAATTTCTGCTAGCACAGGTACATAATAGCAGTCTCTAAGTAATAAACTAAATCCAGACGGTAGTCGCAGATGGTAGGTGCCCACAGCCACAGCAGCAACTTTTGCCCCGTTGCCAACCCGAAGGGTTACCGCACCTTCCGCCAGCCTTCTACTTTCCTTTAGACCCTGCATGGTAGTGCAAATGAGCACTAGAACCAGAATCTATAACCCAACTAGAAGTAGAAGAAACCGTTAGATTAGTTTCAATTATGAGCAAGTCTATACCTTCTGAAGGTGTGTCACCTTTCTTGTTCTTCAGGCTCTCGAGGTATGAAGGACAGTTTCTCTTCCAGTGGCCGTCGACATTGCAGTGGAAACATTTTCCTTTGTCGTTAGCCTTTTTCTTTTGAACTTCCTTCTTTGGCTTCTTGTCTTTCTTCTGCTTCTTAGCAGGCTTCTTTTTCTTCCAAGTAGACTTTCTCTTGGAACCAGAAGTCAACTCAGCAGCAAGGACATTGCCCCTTGAACCTTTCAAGGCTCCCTCAGCAGTTACCAACATGTTGATTAGTTCAGTCTTAGTGCATTCAATCTTATTCATGTGGTAGTTTACTATAAACTGACCAAATGAATCAGGAAGTGACTGTAGGATCAAATCCACTTGCAATTCCTTGTGCATGTCATACCGAGCTTCTCAAGCTCCTCTAGGTCCTTGATCATAGTCAGACCGTGATCATGGACAGACTGCCCTTCGCGCATCTTTGTCTTGAAGAGCCTCTGACACTTCAAAACGAGCTGTGCGACTCTGCTCACCATACAACCTTGCAGGTGGCTAGTATGTCCCACAGTCTGAGATTCTCATGCTGGCATTGGAGTCATTAGACATGGATCCACATATAGCACTGACCTAAGTCATCATCCAGCCATTGATGCATCTCGCTGAACATCAGAGGACGTGCTGTAGGGGGAATCTGAATCGAGTATGTAGCCTATTTCTCACAGCCAAAATAATTTGGAGGTTCTAAGCCAGTCTTAAATGGTTCCGGTCAATCGGTGTCCAAGAATACGGATCAAAGGGTTGAAAGCGACATTGATCGCAAGAGTAAAGATTCTAGTTAGACTTTGTACTGATCCTAACTGTCTAAATCTTTTAGAACAAATGTAACTCCCACATTTCTTGAATCCCTCATACTCCTCTGTAGGAAACGGAAATCCCACACACAGTTCTAGTAGTACGCGGTCCCACCAATTACATCCACCTCACCTAAACATATGGTGACACAATAGATGAAATGTACAACCTGACAATGCCTCCAAGCATGGCAGGTAACTGGTCTCTAAGCCATAAGACCTCACCTAACATTATGTCCCATTTCTTAGTTAAGTCAACCCCACCGTATAACTGTAGGAATAAAGTCGTCATGGGTCCTCACCTAACAGTTATTGGTGCCCAACCCACCTTTACCCTACAACATCTCATGTCTATAGAGAGTCCACCCCCCGATGCAACTTGACCACTTGTCCAGCCGAGACAAATCACATTAGAAAAGGCTTAGCAGCTCTACTACAATGGAAGACCTATTAACTTAATATTGGTTAATCAGGTCTTAGGTTGCAACTGAGCCCTTCATAAGAGTAATCGAACAATGGCCAGGTAAGCCATGTGGGAGCTCCCCTTACTCAGAGAGTAAGTCCTAATTAAGTAACCACCTTCATGCTTCCTAGACACCAATAGATCAATAATCTAATACTGCTCAGTCGGTCACTCTCGACTGATGAGAGTTTTTGATTAGGTCTCAATTGGGTTGCTACATTACATGTAAACCTATCTACCCGACTCTCATTCACATCACATGCAAACGGCGCATTGCAGGCATTTATAATCGCAGCAATAATTAAAGCTAAACTTTAAATCGGTGATGATCATGGATTCTAGTTAGTCGTATTACAAGCACATGCACGTCAATCCGATCAACTGGTCTTCAACTCTTGAATAGGTCCAACCTCCTTGACTCGATCCTGACCAACTCTGATCCAATCGCCATCAACCGCTTAGACCCCTGATCATCTCATCATCATCTTCGACTTGATCGTACGTACATCACATCACAGAAATACAACCAAATGTAAAATAAAAATAAAAATAAATTACATCTCCTTTAGGAGGCACGCAGGCCTCTCAAAACATCAAATAAGATGCATGCAAGTATCTGAAAAATTACATGACATCGCAGATCACATCGCAGGTCATTACATTTGATACCAAAAGGGTTTGAATCCTATGATCATCACCATATGCAACAATTATAATTTCAGATCTGATAATTAATTGATTATCTCATGACATAGGTTGCTGATCATGCTAATCATGATTCTAAACTTTGTAATCACATTAACAATGCTATTAGAATCATCCTTTTATCATATAAAAATTAGCATGTAAAAATCAGCACCCTAGAAAAATTCTGCATGCAGAAATTTTCAGCATGCATGATCATTTAATTTTCAGATCTAATAAGCCTACTTATAGTTAATTCTTACCTTAAACTACGAAGCCTAGGCTCTGATACCACTATTGGGAACCCGCCTATGCCGCTGATATTTCAAAACAAAAATTAGATTGCAGCAGAATCGGCATAAGCGGGATCGACGTTCATCGCATGAACGCTGTTTCTAGACCGTTCGTAGTTAGATAAGAATTAATAAATTTAAAACCTTTAGGGAGATCAAATCTTCACCTTGTGCGGTAGATGATCACCGCAAAATGAAGCTCGTGGTTTAGGTGAGGGTTCGTTTGAAGCCGTTCAAACGTCCGGCCTCTACGGGTATCCACACGAAGCAGAGGACCTGATCAAAGATCTCTTGTCTTCCCGGGTGCTAGCTCCCTTGCAAAGACTTCTTTTGATGGCTGATCTCCTCTCTTTCTTTCAACTCTTGAATATGCTTGAGAGGAGGAAGAAGAAGGATGAAGAAGAGGATGAAGAAGAATCCCCACGCAGCCTTCTTTTCTTCCTTGCATTGGATGAAGCAAGGGAAGGGGAGGAGACCGCCAACACTTGGAGTTCTTCTTCCCTTGCTTGCGGCTGAAACAAGGAGAGGGGAGAGGGTGGCCACGGCACAAAAGGGAGAGGAAGCAATTGCTCTAGGGCGCCGGCTTCATAAGCCTTCTTATAGCCATCTAGGGCTCCTCCAAAGTAGGAGCCCTAGATGACTTTCCAAAGAGGGGCGCCGGCCCCCTCTCTTGTGCCGCACCAAGTGATCAATGGGAGGGGCTTGCGCCCCTCCCTCTTGGTAAACCCTAGTCCACATTAGGGTTTGCATTGCCCTAATGTGGTCAAGCCCTAATCCTATTAGGCTTAGCCCAAGGGTGAACCAATGGATCCAATCTAGGTAAGTCCTAATCCAATTAGTACTTAAATCAATTTTGACTCAATTGAACTCTTCAATCCTAATCCAATTAGGAGTCTTATTGATTCATTAGATTAATAATTAATTGCAACTTAAGAAACCCTAATCCATATTAGGATGTATTTAATTTTAGTCCTAATCCAATTAGGACTCAATTGGAATTCGAAGTCCTAATCCAATTGGGACTTCTAGGAATCCTATTCTAAGTAGGAATTCACATTGAATTCAAAAATCCTATTTTAAGTAGGATTGTGGGAATCCTAATCCAAGTAGGAATCCTAGTCCTACTCCAATTAGGATTTCCAGTCCTAATCCAATTAGGACTCTAGGAATCCTACTCGAAGTAGGACTCTTGTTTCAAGTCCAATTAATTAATTCTCTTTGTTCCTTCTTCAACTGATTATCAATCGAATTGATTACTTGTGATTCCTAATCACTATTCAACCATCAGATCGGTCAATACTTCTAGTGTGTGTGACCCCATAGGTTCTACTCTGACTGGTAGTGAGATATATTGTGATCTCTATCACAATATCATTGAAGACTCTTTTCAATGGGTTGGAACGATTCCAACTCAACTCATTAGGGTTTATCGATCATCAAGATAATCCTTATGAGTCCCACCATCCACCAGTGACACCTAGCAGCATGTAGTGGCTACCCAGCAGAATAGAATGGTGAACCTCTAGGTGCAGTTATCGTATGATACAGTCCTACTATCGTGGATCCCTACAGGACGGAGGTCATGGACAACTCGTCAAACCCCATCGTCTGTCATATGTGAAGATTTATTCGACTTAAGTTCAAGAGTGGAAAACTCTTTCTCCACTGTGCATACTGCCCCGGCCGAGGTCTTACGAACTTAGTCTTATAAATCACATAGGATCTCTCCTTATCTATCAAGGTCGATAGATTCCTTATAGGTGCATACCCTACTCCTACAGTGAACTTACTGTAGCCAATCTATACTGCATGGACCTATATGGCTAGGGACCATGTATGTGTACAGTCAAACTACAATAACCTCCCTGTGAGTAGCCGAAGCACCGCAGGTCAAAGGACCAGTCACACTACTGCAACATCAAGCAAGTCACTGACGAGTGGATAGACATCCAAGTGACTTCTTGTCTTGGTCACGCTCAGTACCCTTGTTCTCTAACAAGCACCTGCACTATCACTTCAGTGTCCCTACACTGTGGACTCAAGTCTCGTCCATCCAGAAGGAAAGTGATCTGTGCACTGATCGGATCGATCACCGTCCTCGTGATGATCCATTGATCAGGAGCATTTAGAAATTAATCACCAATGACACATGGCTCAAATTCTCAACTCTTGAGAATATGCATCATTATCTTATTAATTTCTTGGACGATTCATAGACACATAAATAATATGAATGAAAAGATGCCTTTTATTTATTCAATAATAAATAGTCAAGTACAAAATTATGTCCCTAGAATTAATAATGTGTCAGCCAGATTGGCTTCTAGAGCATACATCTAACAGTCTATTGGAGATTCAAATTGGGAGAGCGACTAGAAGGATTGTGGCACAAGTTATCTTAGATTAGGGTTATTTGAGTTGATTTGTTATTATGGACATTTATTATGATTGGTGGACTTTTGTTTAAGAACTAGGTTTCTGCATGTTGGTAAATGATTATTCCGCTGCGTATTTAGACTTGTGAGACCTTATGACTTGAGTTAGTCAATGGAATAAGATTGCATTTATTCAGTTAAATTATTTTAGAATTACATAATTGAGGTGTTTGGTTTAGATGCCTTGCATGCTCGTGGGGAGAGTTTCCTACGGGTGTGCGGCGGTTGGCGCGACCCCCGGCTCGCGATCTCGGGCTGGGGGCGTGACAAAAGGTTTGTAGAGTCTTCTGGAGGATAAGATCGAATACAGGTGACGAAGGAAAATTCTTCCATTTCTTTCAAACCAAATATGCAAAAACATCACCCTCAACAGTTGATCCCATGCTCTTTTGATCGAGTGATGGAGGTTCTTTCTTCTCCAAGAGGTCCATAAAGAATGTAGATTAAACGACCATCCTCTAAGATTCAGACAAGCTATAAAGGTGGTCTGAATACTTCTAGTGAAGGGGCATTTGAGGAAGAGGCATGAGGAACTATCTCAATGGGACCACCACAAAATAGGCAACTAGCACTCATTGCCCATTCTTTTTAGCTAGAACCTCGCCAATGTGCAGTCTATTCTTCAATGCGAGTCATAAGAAAATCTTAAATTTTTCGGGCACTGCCGCTTTCCAGACCACTTTGTAGTTAGGGGCATAGAAGTCCTCCATATTAATGAATATATAGTTAGAATTAATTGTGAATGAACATGCTTGAGAGTTTCCAAGCTGGGTATCCACAATTCAAGATAGTTTTAAGTGTGGACAACAGATCTAAAAAAACTCTACAACTGCATCATTTGAGGTTGGGATAAAGGACCATGAGAGAAATTTTCTGCGAAGCATCCTCCAACTTCACTAAGAGCTACCAATATGTTTTTCTTGAAGCATATAATATAAAATCATCAAAGAGAAGAGCAAAGAGGGACTGTGGCCAATTCATGTATCCTCCCAAAATCTTATGCTACTTCCATTTCCTAATTTGAAGACGTACAGCTTCCAAATGTTGTCAAGTCCTAGCTTATGTCTTCCCAAACAGGGGATAGCTTGCAGATGCTTTTCTGACACTTACGCCAAACCTTCGTTCTTGAGTAGTATGAATTTTTGATCTGACTCTGCCAAGTGGAGCCAGTGAGCCAGTGCCTGAGAGTAATTCCCAAAGCCCATTTGCCGACAAAGCCATATTCATGCTCTTCAAGTTCTGATAACAAGTCCTCCTTCTTTTGTCCTGCAACTTTATCCCATCTCAATTGAAGCCCTTCACACCATCCTTCCCCAACCATAGAAAAGCCTTCCTCATCCGATCAATTCTCTTTAAAATGGAATCTAGTGATCAATTCCTAACATGTTTACTCATTTTACAAATATTATACATGAACTTAAAAGTCTTGGTAAATTTTATTCTAACAATGATTTGGTAAGAAAGATTCTCAGGTCATTGCCAAGAATTTAGGAGGCCAAAGTCACTCATTCAAGAAGCCAAAGATCTCAATATTCTTCCTCTTGAAGAACTGCTAGGGTCGCTGATGACTCATGAATTATCCATGAAGCAAAGTCAGGAAGAAGACGAATCTAAGAAAAGAAGAATTGTTGCTCTCAAATCTACTTCTCAACTAGAAGAAAAGAGTGAGGAATCAGACAGTTCAGAGGGTGATGAAGAAATTACCCTCATTATAAGAAAATTTAGAAGGTTTATTAGAAGGCAAAGATTAAGAAGAAAGTCTTCGCTAAGGGGGAGCCAAGTAAAGAAAAGGAGAAAAAGCAGCTGTTGGTATGCTATGAATGTGGGAAATATGGCCACTTTAAAGCAGTCTGCCCATTAATAAAGAAGGCCCTGAAAAAGCTTAGAAAAGAGACAATGGTTGCTACTTAGAGTGATAGTGATGAAATCAAGCTCAAAAGAAGAAGAAACCCAAGAAGCAGCAAACCTATGCCTCAATCACCAATGAGGATGAGATAAATTCTGAACCTCTAAAATGATTTATTTTTATTTAACTTTAGCATGCCTTTTATGATTTATTAAATGAACTTAAAATATTAGTCAGAAGAATAAAAAGCTAAAACTAAAAAATCAAACTCTAATTAATGAAATAAAAATATTTCAAAAGCAAAAAAACCAAAATAAACTTTACTACAAGAAAATTAGAATTTAAGTAAAGAAAGTAAACAAGCTAAAACTTTTTGTTGATAAATTTATCTTGAGCTCTAAAAATTTAAACATGATCTTGATAGCCCATAATTATTTTTTGAAAAGGCTAGACTTGGCTATAATCCTCTGTTAAAATAGAGACCCTTAAAAGAAAATGTTTTTCAAATCTTCAAACTTTCAAAACAAGGAAGATAACATGTTTTAATGTGGATTTACTGGACACAAGTACTTTACCTACAGTCATAAAGCAATTAACTTAAATGATAAAATTGCTATCAATAAAATTTGGGTTCCAAAAGGAACCATAATGCTAACCTGCAGGACCCAAGAGAGCTTGGGTACCTAAAATAAAAATTTGATTTTCTATGTTGCATTTGTGTCTAATAACTTATGGAGAAAACAAAAAAAGGTACTTAGATAGTGGGTGCTCTAGACACATGATAGGAGATAAATCTTAATTCATTTCTCTGAAAGAAGCAAAGGAGGGGTGGTCACTTTTGGAGACAACACAAAAATAAGGATCATTAGAATTGGTAAAATCAATATCACTCCTTCTGCATTTATTGAAAATATTTTACTAGTAAATGAACTAAAATATAATCTTTTAAGTATAAGTCGATTATGTAATAAAGATTTTAAAATAACTTTTGAGTCATCTATATGCATTGTGTCCAATCCCAATGATAATGGCAGAAGGTTCATAGGGCATAGGTATGGTAATATATACTTAATCAATCTTGACCATTTATCCATGAAAAACATGCAATGTTTGGTTGCCATGAATGCCAAAATCAGTGACATTAGTTGGTTGTGGCATCGTAGATTAGCTCATGCAAATATGGACTTTATTTCTAAACTAGCTAGAAATAATCTAGTCACAAACCTCCCAAAGTTAAGTTTTGTAAAAGATAAAATCCGTGATGCATGCCAGCTAGAAAAATAGACTCGAGAGTTTCATTTAAAGCTAAAAATATGATTTCAACTTCTAGGCCTTTGGAACTTTTATATATGGATTTATTTGGACCAACAAGAACTTTAAGTCTTGATGGTATACATTTTGGATTTATCATTATTGATGATTTTTTAGATTTACTTGGGTGTTATTTCTTGCTCATAAAAATGTTTCAATTTTTTCAAACCTTCTTTAAAAAATTTCAAATCAAAAAGATTTACATGTTCCTAAAATAAGAAGTGATCATGGTACCGAATTTCAAAATTATGAATTTGAAGATTTTTGCAATTAAAATGGAAGAACGTAATATTTTGCACCTAAAACACCTCAATAAAATGGGGTGGTTGAAAAAAAGAATAGAACCCTTGAAGAAATGGCTAGAACTATGCTGTGCAAAAGTCATCTTTCAAATATTTTTGGCCTGAGGCAAAAAACATAGCTTGTCATATTTTAAACAGGGTTTCTATCAGACCTTTGTTGAAGAAAACACCCTATGAACTTTAACAAAATAGAAACCTTAAAAACAGATATTTTTATATTTTCGGGTGTAAATGTTTTGTACTTAATGGTAAAGATAATGTAGAAAAATTTGATGCCAAATCTGATAAAGCAATCTTTCTTAGATACTCTTCATCTAGCAAAGCATATAGATTATTCAATAAAAGAATTTTAGTAGTTGAAGAATCTATTCATATTGTATTTGATGAAACTAATCACTTTCCTTCAATTAAGAAAAAAAAATGATGATGATGCAAGTTCATTGAGCAAGGAGATAAAGAACCTCACCTTGAAGGACACATCTACACAACATGCAATGGACCAAGAAGACAAAGATGATGGTAATGATCAAGAAGAAGAGGATTAGCCACAATAGCAATCTCAAGGTAGATATGACTTATCTGAAGAATAGAGGTGTGTTCATAGTCATCCTAAATAATTAATTATTGGTGATCCTTCACATAAGGTAAGAACTAGATCATCTAATGAAATATAGTTGAAATTATTTAGCATTTGTTCTCTCAAATTGAACCTAAAATAATGGAAAAAGTTGAACATGATCATAAATGGTTAAATCCTATGCAAGAAAAACTTAAACAATTTGAAAGAAATAATGTTTAGCAACTTGTAAGTAGACCCAAGGATTATCTTGTTATACAAACTAAATGGTTTACAAAAACAAACTAAATGAAGATGGAATTGTGATAAGAAACAAAGCCAGATTGGTTTTCAAAGGATATAACCAAAAAGAAAGCATCGATTTTGATGAACTTTTGTACCTGTAGCAAGACTAGAAGCCATCAGACTATTACTTGCATTTGCTTGCTATATAAACTTTAAATTATTTTAAATGGATGTCAAAAGTGTCTTTCTAAATAGTTTAATTACTGAAAAAGTTTATGTGGAACAACCGCCTAGTTTTGAAAATCATAAATGTCAGAAATCATGTTTTTAAATTAAACAAGACTCTATATGGTTTCAAGCAGGCTCCTAGAGATTGTATGAAAGACTAAACAAATTTTATTAAAAAATAATTTTTCAAGAGGAAATATGGATAAAATTTTATTTATAAAAAGAAAAGATGATGACACCTTAATTGTGCAAATTTATATAAATGATATCATTTTTGGTGCTACCAATGAAGTTTTATGTTAAGCTTTGGCCAAGCTCATGCAAAAAGAATTCAAGATGAGCATGATGGGTGAATTTACATTCTTTTTCGATCTCCAAATCAAGAAAACAAGAGATGAAATTTTGTTAGCCAAAGCAAGGATACATGAGAAATCTTAAAAAATTTGGAATGGAGAATGCAAAGCATATGAGTAGTTATATAAGCCCCTCTTGTAAATTAGATAAAGATGAGCATGGTAAAAGTGTTGATTTAAAATTTTATAGAGGCATGATAGAATCTTTATTATATTTAACTACAGGTAGGCTTAATATCATGTCTAGTATTGATTATGTGCTAGATATCAGTCTAATTCTAAAAAATCACACTTAATAGTAGTTAAAAGAATATTAAGGTACTTAAATGGAACACAGAACATAGGCTTATGGTATTCAAAACAATCATCAATAAACCTAATTAGATATTTAGATGCTGATTTTGCTAGCTATAAAATTGATAGGAAAAGCATTAGAAGAACTTGACAATTTTTAGGAGTTAACTTAATCTTCTGATTTAGCAAAAAAACAAAATTGATAACTGATGAGAGCACAAAAGTGCAATCGTCATACCATCTTAATTAGTGTTATAGCTAATCATTAATGATAAAAATAACTAATTAACGTTGTATTTGTGTTTGAGTGCGAGTAATACAAGAGACCCAATAACATTGGGTTTGAGCTTAGCTCATCCCAGCGTGCCAGCCAGCAACAGCCCGTGCCGTACCATAGCGTATCAGCCCATTCCAAGCTTCACGCGATGAAGGTTCCAACCGAAGCCATGCAGTCCCCATGTCCAGCTCGTCTCCGTTCCTTCCGGCCGTTTCGAGTAAACACATGTCCGAGCTCAAGTCAAGCCAGCATCTTCACGTGATGGAGCTCATCTCGCGATGCGGCCAGCTTTCCAGCATGTCTCCGCGCCAGCCCGCGTCTCCTCCGACCCAGCACTCCCACGCTTCCGTGGTCCAAAGAAGGAATTTCATGAAGCTCTCGGAGTCCCAGCAATCTCCCAGCGCCCATCATCCGGATCCACGTTCTCCTCCTCTTCCGTGATCCAGTCTCCCATGCCCGTCCGACTGCAAGCGTGATCCAAGCATCGCGTCCAGCCGCCCGTTTCAAAGATCCCAGCCTTCTGGATTCCATCCGTGACCCAACCGCTCGTGAAGCCCCGTTGATCGCATCTGCCCTCTTCACGCTTCCAGCTCCATTCCGTGATCAACGTCCCAGTCGTGAAGCATCCTGTGATCCAGCCATCTTCTTCAGCCTTCCGTTTCTGCATCCAAGCATCACGTCCATCTTCTTCTTCCGCCCAGCCAGTCCAGCTCTCTTCCAGCTTTGAAATCCCAAGCGTCCGCCTCACAGATCGCGTCCGCCCTCTCCTTCCTCCCATGATCCAGCCTCCTCCGCGTCCGAGCTCCACGGATCACGCTGCAGTCAAGCCTCCGAGTCCGCCTTTTCCTTGAAAAGCATCCAATCACGGCGTCCGATTCCTTCCGATTCAAAATCCCAAGATCCTCCCCCTCCTTCCAGGGGGTTGATCTATAAAGAGGAGACACCATCGGCTGGAGGGGGGGTGTGCTCGGTTGGGCCAAAGAACAGGGGAGGAGAGGAGTGCTCGGCTGGTTCAAAAGAAAAGGAGGAAGAATGGAGGATGCTTTGTTCTTGAGAAAAGAAAAAAATAAAAAAGAAGAGAGAGTTCCACCGTTGGAGAGAAAGGGAGAGAAAATGCAATTTTCTTATTTTTATTTTATTTTTATTTGCAAAAGAGAAGAAGCATTAGGCTTCCTATCTCCATTTTTATTTTTGTAATCAGTTTTCTTTTTATGAAATCCATCAATGCTCTTTCATGCAATCCTTGTTCTATGTTCAGTTTAATTTTCATTTTTTAAGCAATCTTTAAATTTTTCTTTCATGCAATATATGAAATTTTCTCTCATACAATCTATGTTACAGGCTTCAATCTTCTTAAGCACTGTTTTCATCCATACCAAAATTTTCCTTTGAATAGTTAAATATTTCATTAAATTTATAAATGCTCTTCGATTCCAAGTATCTGTCTTTTCGTTATTTTCAAATAGAAAACATTCTCTGGTAGACTAGAGAATCATTCAACATCCCCGAGGTATTTTTTTTTATTATTCAAAAATCAATTTTGAATTCGAGTGAACGTTTTGATTTTTATGCAACTCCAACTGCCTCCCTGTGGATCGACCTATTACGACCACTATTCTTCGAGTAGAAAAGATAAGAGTGTAATTAAATTAAACTTTGTTTGTCGGCTCTAACAACGATCTGTTTAGCGTATTTTTAGGTAAACAGAAATATGATAACAAAATTTTGGCATCCCCAACTAGCTTATTGCTAGTCTCTAGCAACTTAGTGCGAAAATGAGAAAATGAGAGTGCAAAAGTTTTATTTTTATTTTTAGTATTAATTATTATATATATATGAACTAAAATAAATACTCACTTTCGTAGAGCACCACAATTGCACTTAGTACGTGCAACAAGCCGTTAAACCCCTAGGTTATCCTAGTGGACAAGTGTTGTCTCGTGAGGGTTTGCAGTGAAGTTACCCACAAACTTCAATCCCAAAATAAAATTTGTTTTATGAAATGAAAGTCTAATTTTAAGTACATAACTGATAATAATTTCAAAAGCACACAAGATTTTAATTACTAAGTAGCCCAAATTCTAGGTTAGTATGCAATTTAAGTTGAAGTCATTAAGTTTTTCGTTAGGGAGTTGTAAGACTTATTTACACTTGAGTGCTCAGTGAAGTCTGGACCATGCACAAGCTAAGATTTTGGATCTCCAAAATATCGCTAATGCCAGTAGTTTCCAAAGATTGGTCGAACAAGACTTATTTGCTGATTCAAAATCATCTTATCTGTAGGATTTCGAGAGCTGTGGATGTTTACTTTAATACCTCATGGGCTTTATCTGTAATATTCTAGTTTACTCGAATTTTTGCAACGACGGTTTTCACACTATTGCCTTTCTTAAGGTCAATATACATAATTTTTTTTTTCAAGAAACATGATAATGTATATATTGTGCACTTTTACTCCTGTGATGATTCCTCCATGTAGCAAGCAATTAGTCGATAATTCTCACACCAGTTGGCATGAGGTGTCGGGCATCAAGACTCCCCTATGGACCTATGCTCGGGTTCCTCATCACAAGCCCGCTGACCTTTGACAATAGGTAGCCCTTTTCGATGTACCTGACTAAAACCACCATTTTTTTGTGTGTGTGAATCAGAAAAAGATGGTTCATCAGGATTCGAGGTTGCTACCATATTCTCAACACAATGTCGAACCTATACCTTAGAAATGCAGATCAGATGTGTTGTGAAATTTAAAGCACTAATTAGCTTACAACTCACTAAAACGAACTTAATACAAAGAACTCACTTTGCACTACTTTCGACTAGTCATTGGGCTCTTAGATTTTATATACCTTGTGTGTTGTACAGAAATTATATATATATATATATATATATATATATTATTTTCAAATTTTTTTTATTTATTTATATACCTTGTGTGTTGAACAGAAATTAGATATATATATTTTTTTCAATTTTTTTTTATTTTAAATGCTTAAAAACACCCCCAAACCTAAATCTAACATTGTCCTCAATATTAAAGAAAATTTAAATCAGTAATAGGACAGAGGAGAAGTTACCTGATATGGATAGGTAAAGTGACAATTGGGGTAAAAATCCCCAAACCTGCATGTTAGTAAAATTTTACAATTTATATAAATTGTGTTGCCTCCCCAGAGCGCTAAGTTTTATGTCTTCAGCCAGACAATTCTAACTTAATTAGTATAAACAGGATCTACCAAAAGTGTTTCTTCAACTTTTGGATTCAGATAATCGAGGTAGGGTTTGAGGCGATGTCCATTAACTTGAAAAGATCTACCATCCCAGGTACTGTTTATAATTATCGCACCATGTGGATGCACTTTCTCCACAATGTATGGGCCAGTCCAACGAGATTTAAGTTTTCCAGGGAACAGATGTAATCGAGAGTCGTATAAAAGAACTTTCTGTCCTGGGTGAAATTCCTTACGAATGATCATTTTATCATGCATGATCTTCATGCGATCTTTGTACTTCTTGGCACACTCATAAGCATCGTTTTTAATTTTTTCAAGCTCATCGAGCTGAAGCTTTCTATGTTTTTCCGCTTTGTCAAGATCGAAATTTAAATGTTTAATCGCCCAATAGGCCTTGTGCTCTAACTCGACAGATAAATGGCAGGCCTTTCCATAGACAGTTCTATATGGAGACATTCCAATTGTTGTTTTGTAAGCCATCCGATATGCCCACAGTGCATCTGTTAGCCTAAGAAACCAATCCTTCCGAGATGTATTAACAGTTTTTTCAAGGATGGTCTTGATTTTCGATTGGAAATTTCGACTTGTCCACTTGTTTGTGGATGATATGGTGTACTGACCTTGTGATTAATGTTGTACTTTCTCATAAGGGTTTTAAAGATTCTATTACAAAAATGTTTCCTCCCATCACTAATGATAGCACGAGGGGTGCCAAAACGAGCAAAGATAGATTCTTTAAGAAACTTGATCCCCACTTTGTGATCATTGGTCTTACACGCGATAGCCTCAATCCATTTTGATACATAGTCAACTACCACAAGAATGTACTGGTGCCCAAACGACATAGGAAAAGGATGCATAAAATCAATACCCCAAACATCGAAGATTTCTATAATTAAGATAGGGTTCAGGGGCATCTCATTCTTTCTCGAAAGTTTTTCTAATCGTTGATATCGATCGCAAGAATAGCATGCGCATCTTGAAAAAGTATGGGCTAATAACATCTGCACTGCAAAACTTTTGCAGCAGTTTTCTTCCCACTAAAATGACCACCACAAGCAGGATCATGACAAAAGAAAAGGACATTCCTTTGATCGTGTTCAGGGATGCATCGTCTGATGATTTGATCAGGATAGTATTTGAACAAGTATGGTTCATCCCAAAAATACCATCTTACACAAGCTAGGAAACGGAATTTCTCTTGTTTGGTCCATGAACTGGGCATTTGTTCAGTAACTAGATAGTTGACTACATCAACATACCATGGAACATTGGTATGAGAAATCATCATTAATTGTTCATCAGGGAAGGTTTCGGACATAGGCATGGATTCTCCAGATGATTCAACAATTAATCTGGATAAGTAGTCAGCTACAACATTTTCAGATCTCTTTTTATCTCATATTTCAAGATCAAATTCCTAGATCAATAGGATCCAACGAATTAGTCTTGCCTTGGCATCCTTCTTTGTGAGAAGGTTCTTAAGGGCGACATGATCAGAATAAATAAGGACCTTGGATCCTATCAGATAGGGACAAAATTTGTCAAGAGCAAAGACAACAGCCAACAACTCTTTTTCAGTGGTAGAATAGTTGAGTTGGGCGTCATTCAGAGTTTTGCTCGCATAATGAATCACATGGGGAAGCTTCCCTACTCGCTGACCTAGGACGGCACCTATTGCATAGTCAGATGCATCACACATGATTTCAAATGGCAGATTCCAATCAAGAGATCTTATGATGGGTGTTGAGGTTAGTTCAAACTTCAGTCTTTCAAAAGCAGTTATACAAATTGGCGAAAAATTAAAAATAGCATCTTTCGCCAACAGATCGCATAAGGGTTTCGACAATTTACTAAAATCCTTGATAAAGCGGCGGTAAAAACCCACATGCCCTAAAAAGGATCTAACTTACCTAATAGTTTTGGAAGGTGGTAACTTAGCAATTAATTCAACTTTGGCTTTATCCACCCCAATTGCCCTTTGTGACATAATGTGTCCCAAAACAATACCTGATTGAACCATAAAATGACATTTTTCCCAGTTAAGAATTAAATTTTTCTCTTTACATCGTTCTACAACAAGGGTCAAGTGATGCAAACATTCATTAAAATTAAATCCGAATACAGAAAAGTCATCCATAAAAACTTCTAAAAATTTCTCCACCATGTCGGAGAAAATGCTCATCATACACCACTGGAATGTAGCCGGTGCATTGCATAACCCAAAAGGCATGCGACGATTGGCAAAAGTGCCATAAAGACAGGTGAATATGGTTTTCTCTTGATCCTCACGTGCAATTGGAACTTGGTTATATCCAGAATAACCATCAAGAAAGCAGTAATGAGAGTGGCCAGCTAGACGTTCTAACATTTGGTCAATGAAGGGTAGTGGAAAGTGGTCTTTTCTAGTCATGGTTTTTAGCTTTCTGTAGTCGATGCATACTCGCCATCCAGGTTGGATTCGAGTTGGGACTAATTCATTGTGGTCATTTTTAATTACAGTAATTTCAAATTTCTTTGGTACGACTTGAACTAGGCTCACCCACTGGCTATCAGAAATAGGATATATAATCCCTGCATCTAAGAGTTCAATGATTTCAACTCGAACCACATCCTTCATGACTGGGTTAAGTCGCCTTTGTGGTTCTCTAGAGGTTTTTGCATCCTCTTCTAAATAAATTTTATGTTGGACCACAGAAGGGCTAATCCCCTTGATATCAGCTATAGACCAGCCGATCGCTTCTTGATTTTTCTGAAGAATATTTAACAACTTCTCTTTCCGTTCTTCAGTTAAATTTGATGCGATAATAATAGGTAAGGTGTTGTTGTCCCCGAGAAATGCATATTTTAAGTTTTCAGGCAGATCTTTAAGTTCAAGCTGGGAAGGTTTGATACTTGAAGGTACTAGCTGGGATTCAGGTATAGGTAATGATTCAAATTTAGTAGCCCATCTGCTAGTATCCATTACAGGAATGGAATCTAACAATGCATTAACCTCCTGATTCGACTCTCCTTCCTCACAATCTTGACTGAATTGGGCCAAACTGCTGAGTTACACCCCGTTCGATGCGACGTTCGCAGCGGAATTCGAACGGAACGTTGTTCATCGTATGAACGTGCCTCGGATCGTAGAATTCAAAAAAATTTATGAATCTAAATCCAGAAGATCTTTGAACTCATTAGGAAGGTAAGATTAGGATCTGAGGAGGGTTGATTAAGATTTATAAAACTGAAACAAAAATCAGAAGTTATAAATTTGAAGATCTCATCTTCAAAAATTCTGCAGGTGTAGAACACCGTAGCCTGATGATCTATTCTAGGTTCTTGTTTGAGCCACACAATTGTCAGGCCTCTACAGGTATCCACACGAGGATCTAATCATCTGAGAATGGGTCTTACCGGAGTGCTAGCTCCTTGCAAAGATCTCTCATGACTATCATAAGTTGTAATAAGAATCTGCAACTTATCTCCTTGATGAAGAACCTTTCTTCTTCAACCTTGCTCGCGATGGAGGAAGAGGAAGGAGGAACCTTGCACGTGGATCTTCCTTGCCTTGCTACCGTGGAAGAAGAGGAGGATGAAGACCCCTTGCTGCCATGGAGAAGGAGGAAGTAAGAAGAGGAGGCGTGGAGAGGAAGAGGAGAGAATTGATTCATAATGTCTCTCTTGCTACCCTTTTATAGATTGGGTTTAGGGCCTCTCCTAATCTTATTAGGAGTATGGGACTATAACCCACCCTTGGATTAATGCCAAGTGTCCAATCCTTGTGCTCATAGATGCATGACATAGGTCTACTTAATCAACTAATTAATTTTCTAATCACATTAGGATTCCTAATCTCATTAGGAGAATTAATTGATTTGGGAGCATGCATCATCTATATGTGTGACCCCATAGGTTCTATTTTGACTGGTAGTGAGACATATTGAGATCTCCATCTCAATATCACTGAAACTCCTTTTAGTAGACTAAAAACGATTTCAGTTCTACTCTCAGGATTCACTGATCACCAAGTGAATGCCTTCGAGTCTCACAATCCACTAGTGACACCTAACAGTATATGGTGGCAACCCAGCAGAATGAAATATCTGAACCTCTAGGTGCAGTTAGCGTATGATACAGTCCCTCTATCATGGATCCCGATGTGACGGAGGTTATGGATATCTCGTCAAACTTCATTGTCCGTCATATGTCAAATTTATACGACTTCCAGTTCGAGTATGGAAAACTCTTTTTCCAAAATACCTGTCCAGGAATTTATCGAACTCAGTCTCATAAATCACATAGAATCACTCCTAATCTATTAAGGTCAATAGATCCCTTCTAGATGCAATCCTATTCCAAAATGAACCTACTGTAGCCAATCCACACTACAAGAACCCGAATGGCTAGGGCCCAAGTTCACATGCTCGTCAAACTACAGCAACCTCACAGGGAATAGCTGAAGCATCGCAGGTCAAAAGACCAGTCATACAACTGCAGCATAAGTAGTCACTGACGAGTGCATAGACATCCATGTGACTACTATCTTTGGTCACGCTCAGTACTTTGTTCTCTAACAAGTACTTGTATAATCACTCCAGTGTTCCTACACCATGGACTCGAGACTCGTCCATCTGACTAAGTGATCTGTGTACTAATCTCAGCGGATCGATCACTATCCCTCGTGATGGATCCATCGATCAGGAGCACTTAGAAATTAATCCCTAATGACACATGCCTCAAATTCTCAACTCCTTTGAGAATATGTGTCATCATCTATTAATTTCTTGGACGATTCATGGATACATACAAAACATGAATGAAAAATAAATTGCCTAATCTTTTTTATTAATAAGAGTCAAATTACAAATTTGTGCCCTAGATTACAAATATGCGTCAGCCACGTTGGCTTCTAGGGCATACTTATAACACAAACATCTTTCTAGTGGATCAGAATAACTTGATTCCTCGAAGGACTTGCTGATTATGTTCTCAATCATGTGAATTTCTTCTAAATCGTCCATCTTAGATGGTTGATTACTACTGTGAAAGACATTGAGCTGGACGGTCAAGTTTCCAAATGCTAAGGTCATTATCCCATTTCGGCAACTGATCACAGCATTTGAAGTGGCCAAAAATGGTCTGCCTAAGATTACCGGGATGTGACTACCTAGATTTTTCACTGGTTCAGTTTCGAGGACTACAAAATCCATAGGGTAGTAAAACTCATTAACCTTTACAATTACATCCTCTACAATTTTCTTAGGATACTTCACAGTCTTATCTGCTAATGACAAAGTAATGTTTGTGGGCTTTAATTCTCCCAAACCTAGTTCGGTGTAAACAGAATAGGGTAAAAGGTTTACACTTGCTCCTAAGTCTAATAGGGCTCTTTGGATGGTTGTTTCCCCTATTTTTATTTCAATGGTAGGGCAACCAGAATCTTTGTATTTTGGGGCAATCTGTTGTTGAATGAGAGATGAAGCCTGTGCAGCCATAACAGCTTGCCTAGGAATGCTGTTTTTTCTTTTGACCGTGGTGAGGCCTTTCAAGAATTTTGTATAGGAGAGAATTTATCGTATGGCATCGAGGAAAGGTATATTTATTTGAACATTTTTAAAAACTTTCATTATTTCATTAAAGTTAGATTGTTTCTTGGAGTCCTGAAGTCTATTGGAAAAGAGAACCTTAGGTTTGTATGTTTCTATAGGTTCTTTCTTTTTTTTTGGTTTGTCCTGTTCTTGACCCCTCTTTTGAATAGGGTTCTTAATGGGTTTATATTTATTTTCTTTTACGTGTTCAGAAAGTTGGACTTTATTGTCTACTTGCTTGCCAGACCTTAAAGTGGTAATTGCTTGGACTTCATGGGTCGGATTTTCATTAGAATCAATTTGATACTGATCTCTCTGACCTTGTTGTCTACTAGGGTTAGGCACTCGTTGACTAGGTAGTTCACCTTTCTTCCTATCCCCTAGAGAGTTTGCTATTTGGCTCAGACTAACTTCAAGTTTTGCAATTGCTTGCGCATAGAATTGGTTAGTCTGGGTTTGGGTCATGTTGGTCTGCTGTTGCTGTTGGATAAAATCTTGTTGTTGTTTCATCATATTAGCCATCATGGTTTCTAATGGTGAAGATTGTTGTGGGATAGGGGTATTGTAAGGAGGTACAGATGGAACCAAAGGTTGGTTCATTGTTGTGCGGTTCCTGTCCACCTAAAAATATGCTAGACAGATCGTTGTTAGAACCGACGAACAAAAGTTAAATTTAATTTACTCTTACCTGTTCTACTCGAAGAATAGTGGTTGTAAGAGGTCGATCCACAGGGAGGCGATTGGAGTTGCTTAAAAATTAGAACGTTCACTCGGATTTGAAATCGATTTTTGAATAATAAAAGAAAAACATTATCTTGAGGATGTTGAATGATTCCCTGGACTACCAGAGAATGTTTTCTAATTGAAATTAACAGAAAAACAGTTACTTAAATTTGAAAAGCATTTATTTAATTAATCAAAGAAGAGTTTTTTGCATAAATTAAAATGGATGAAAACAGTGCTTAGGGAGATTGAAGCCTGGAACATAGACTGCATAACATAAAACAAACTGCAGGAATTAAACTTAACCTGAAACATGAATTGCATATAAGAAAAATTAAAAGATTTCATAAAAAGAAAACAGAAATTAACTCGAACCTAGAACAGGGATTGCATGAAAGAAATTTTTCTAGATTTCATAAAAAGAAGACTGATTACAAATAAAAGTGGAGATTAGAGGCCTAATACTCCCCATTTTGCAAATAAAATAAAGAAAAGAAAACAAAGAAAAAAAAATCACTTCTCTTTCTCTCCCATTCCCACGGTGGACTTCCAACATAAAATAACTTTTTATGTTCTTCTTCTTCCCAAGAACAGAGCACCCCTGTTCTTGAAAAACAGCCGACTCCTTCTTTGGTTCCCACCCCAACCGAGCACACCCTCCAGCCGATGGCCTCTCCCCTCTTCTTATAGGCTTGGAGATGTGGAAGAGGCGGGATCAGTGGGATCGGCTGGGGATGCGGGATCGCCGGTGATTGCGGAAGAGGGAGATGGCTGCGTGATGCTGGGATTTTGATGGCGTAGAGGAAGGAGATGGATCCGGGCGCTGGGAGGAGGGGCTGATCCGAGGGTGCTGCTGGCACGGATGCTTGGATGCGGAGGAGAAGATCACGGACGCGTGAGGGGAGTCGCTGATCTTCCCTTCTTTGATTGGAAGCGGGATCGATGGGATTTGCTTCCTATTTCCTTCTTCCGGTGATTTGGGAGGCGGATCCGGTCAATGGCTTGCCAACAGAGGGAGCCGGTGGATGCTCGAAGATGGCGGGCTGATGCGGAAGGAAGGAGGCGCTGGATGCTGTGAAGCTTCTGGGAGCTTGGATCACGGAGGAGACGCTGATCACGGGCTTCACGAGCGGCTGGGTCGCGGATGGAAGGTTGCTTCTGGGCTGATCGCGAGAAGAACGGGATCACGGGATGAGATGGATCCGTGGGTGCAGAGGCGGGTCACGGATGCGGTGGATCTTGAACGCGGAAGGAGGGAAGAGCCGGGAGCTTTGTCATGCGTGCGGACGGCTGGGAGGATATGGGAGACATCAAGTTCCATCCGATTAGTCATATAGTATGATATGAAATTTTGCTTGTAGACGGACGGGTCATCTATTCTGGCTAGAGGTCAAGTGCAATTCTTTCAAGTCATGGGTCACCCAACACCTTATGGCAAATTTAGATTTGCCAAAAATTATTTTCCAAAGGCTCAAAAGAAATGGATCCGATTCGAACCCGAACCCGACTCGGACCCGATTTGAAGTCAAATTTGTAGTCAATGTGCATTTTATCTATAATTTATACTAATCTATGTTAAATCCAAATATAATATTAATCTAGTGAATTTATTATTATCGGTTAACAATAACACTAATTTTAGTAACATGTAGGTCGCACTTTTGTGCTCTCATCATACCCCCCAACTAGCTTATTGCTAGTCTCTAGCAATTCAATGCGAAAATGATAAAATGAGAGAGCAAAAGTGTTATTTATTATATAAATATCCTAAGATAAATACTCACTTTCGTAGAGCATTACGATTGCACTAAGCATGTGCAACAAGCCGTTAAACCCCTAGGTTACCCTAGCGGACGAGTGTTGTCTCGTGAGAGTTTGCAGTGAAGTTACCCACAAACTTCAATCCCAAAAAAAATTTGATTTGTGAAATAAAAGTCTTATTTCATAACTGATAAGAATTTCAAAAGCACACAAGGTTTTAATTACTAAGTAGCCCAAATTCTAGGTTAGTATGCAATTTAAGTTGAAGTCATTAAGTTTTCCGTTAGAAAGTTGTAAAACTTATTTATACTTGAGTGCTCAGTGAAGTTTGGACCATGCACCAGCTAAGGTTTCGGATCTCCAAAATATCGCTAATATTAGTACTTTCCAAGAATTGGTCGGAAAAGACCTATTTGCTGATTCAAAATCATCTTATCTGCAGGATTTTGAGAGCTGTGGATGTTTACTTTAATACCTCATGGGTTTTATCTGTAATATTCCAGTTTACTCGAATTTTTACAACAACGGCTTTCACACTATTGTCTTTCTTAAGGTCAATATACATTTTTTTTTTTCATCATTTTTTTTTGTTGTTTTTTTTTATTTTTTGTTTTTGTTTTTTTTTTTTCATTAAAGAGAAATGATAGTGTATATATTGTGCACTTTTACTCCTGTGATGATTCCTCCATGTAGCGAGCAATTAGTCGACAATTCTCATACCAGTTGGCATGAGGTGTCGGGCATCAAGACTCCCCTACGGACCTATGCTCGGGTTCCTCATCACAAGCCCGCTGACCTTTGACAATAGGTAGCCCTTTTCGATGTACCTGACTAAATCCACCATTTTTTTTTTTTTGGATCAGAAAAAGATGGTTCATTAGGATTCGAGGTTGCTACCATATTCTCAACACAATGTCGAACCTATACCTTAGAAAAAGCATGCCAGATGTGTTGTGAAATTCAAAGCACTAATTAGCTTACAACTCACTAAAAGGAACTTAATAAAAAGAACTCACTTTGCACTACTTCCAACTAGTCATTGGGCTCTTAGATTTTATATACCTTGTGTGTTGTATATTTTTTTTATTTTAACTAAAAACTTTTTTTTTATTTTTATAAAATTCCAATGCTTAAAAATACCCCCAAACCTACATCTAACATTGTCCTCAATGTTAAAAAAAATTTAAAGCAGTAAGAGGACAAAGGAGAGGTTACCTGATATGGGTGGGTAAATTGAAAATTGGGGCAAAATCCCCCAAACCTGTATGTTAGTAATCTTTTTTTTTTTATTTTTTTTTATAGAAGATATTTATATGTTGGGTTGCCTCCCAAGAGCGCTAAGTTTTATGTCTTCAGCCAGACAAAATGTAAATCTCCTTTTTTTTTTTCAACCATTATCTAAGAATGGTTTTGGACAAGTCCGATGAAGAACAGTCGGCTGATGACGATCTATGCTCATAAGGGGAACAGAACTAAGAGGCGCATGCTTGATCCTTTCCTCGGAATGGGCAAGGTAAGCTTCTAAAGGGTCCTTATTATAAGTTTGTAAGAAAGTCTCCTGAACCAGACTTTCAATCATGTCAACTTCATTGATTTCTTTGTCGTCTGGTGGTTGTTTACTTATGTTGAAGACATTAAGCTCGACTTTCATGTTGCCAAAAGATAACTTCAGCATCCCATTTCGACAGTTGATCACAGCATTTGCTGTGGCTAAGAAAGGTCTACCTAAAATTATAGGTGTGTGACTGTCTGGATGTATTGCAGGTTCAGTCTCAAGGATAACGAAGTCCACAGGATAGTAAAACTCATTTACTTTCACTATTACATCCTCTACAATTCCCTTGGGGTACTTCACTGTCCTATCTGCTAAGGAAAGGGTAATATTTGTAGGCTTTAATTCCCCCAAACCTAATTTTTGGTACACATAGTAGGGAAGTAGGTTTACACTGGCTCCTAAATCTAATAGAGCTCTCTGGATGATTGTCTCTCCTATTTTTATTTCAATAGTTGGGCAACCAGGGTCTTTGAATTTCGGGGCAATCTGTTGTTGAATGAGAGATGAGGCTTGTGCAGCCATAACAGCTTGCCTAGGAATACTGGTTTTTCTTTTGACCGTGGTGAGGTCTTTCAAGAATTTTGTATAGGAGGGAATTTGTCTTATGGCATCGAGAAAAGGTATATTTATTTGAACAGTTTTAAAGACTTCCATGATTTCATCAAAGTTAGATTGTTTCTTGGAGTCCTGAAGTCTACTGGGAAAGGGAACCTTGGGTTTGTATGTTTCTATGGGTTCTTCCCTCTTTTCCGGTTTGTCCTGTTCTTGACCCCTCTTCTGAATAGGGTTCTTATCGGATTCAGTTTTATTTTCTTTTTCATGTTCAGGAAGTTGGACTTTATTGTCCACTTGCTTGCCAGACCTTAAAGTGGTAATTGCCTGGACTTCATAGGTCGGATTTCCATTAGAATTGATTTGATACTGACCTATCTGACCTTGATTTTGTTGTCTACTAGGGTTAGGCACTGGTTGACTAGGTAGTTCACCTTTCTTCCTATCCCCTAGAGAGTTAGCTATTTGGCTCAGACTAACCTCAAGTTTTGCAATTGCTTGCGCATGGAATTGGTTAGTCTGGGCTTGGGCTATATTGGTCTGTTGTTGTTGCTTGATAAAATCTTGTTGTTGTTTCATCATATTAGCCATCATGGTTTCTAATTGTGAAGGTTGCTGTGGGATAGGGGCATTATAAGGCGGTACAGATGGAACCAAAGGTTGGTTCATTTGTGGTGGACCTATCCTGGGTAAGTTGTTCTGAAAACCTGGTGGACCACCTTGATGCTGAATAGGTTCATTTTGTTTGTATGAGAAATTTGGGTGGAACCTATTATCAGGGTGATAAACTGGGCTGAACGAGTTGGGAGTGGGCTTCTTAAAGGCACTATATGAATTTAGAGCATTTGCTTGCTCGGCCTTTATGGTGGGCAGATTAGGGCAGCACTCCACTAGATGCTCCGGACTGTTACACAAGACACACAAACTATATGACTCGTGTTCCACTTTCATGATGGGATTTGACTCTTTGTATGAACTCGAACTAGTGAAAACAGTAAAAGCATCAAACTTTTTACTTAAATTGTTCATCCCATTCACTAGGTTGGACATAACATTTTTGAGTTCTGGGTCTGTTTTCATTTCATAATTACCTGGTTTTCTAGACCCGAACTCATCTCTATTTACTTCCTCACCATAGCTACTCCAATTTTGGGCGTTCTCGGCTAAGTCAACAAGAAATTCATAGGCTTGATCCGGGGTTTGGTTCATGAACCTACCCTTGTGCATTGACTCAATCATGTTTCTATGTGCCGGAGTTAGTCCTTTGTAAAAGAAATGTACTAGATCAGCCTTGTCAAGCCCATGGTGTGGGCACTTGACTAACAGATCATGGAATCTTTCCCAAAGTTGGGAAAATTCCTCCTCAGATTTTTCTCTAAAAGTTCTGATGGCATCCTTAATTTTTTCAGTTTTAACCATGGGATAGAACTTAGCCATGAACTTCCTAGACAACTGTTCCCATGATGTGATGGAATTTGAAGCAAGGGAATACAGCCATGCAGCAGCACGATCTTCTAAAGTCATGGGAAACAATCTTAATTTAATACCCTCTTCATCTAAGTTTTGATTTCTAAATGTTTGACAGATTGTCAAAAACTTGTTTAGATGAATATAGGGTTGTTCACTCTCGAACCCATGAAACTTGGGTAACATGTTTATTGTTGCAGCCCGAATTTCAAATTGGGCTGCATTATTTATTGGCAATACTATACATGTAGGTGGACTAGCGGATGCAGGAGCGAATAATTCATTCAGGGTTCTAATATGTTCACCCATTGTAGAGATCGACGGTTGGTTTACAGTTCGCAGGTTATGATGAAAAGTTCTGTCAATCTCAGGATCAAATGGGATTAACTTATCCCTTAATGACCTTCTACCATGCATACATTTTCCACAACTTAATTAGACTCAAAATTATTTATTTTTTTTTTAAACGAAATCCTAAAAGATAAGAAGAAGGGCTAGACCAAGATGACCACAATCAACACCACACAACAATTTGACCCTATTAGTCTTAGAGCTAAGTGAGGTTTAGTAACTTCTTAAATCTAGTTGCATAGAGACTTATCAGGTTAAAAAAGTTCCTGAAATTCTCTCTAGATTAGACAGCTCCTAATCTCCCTTTCAGATTAAGCTTGAGCTTACCAGTTAAGTGATCCAGTAACCAGTGATCAGGAAAGTCCCGGGGTGTGCAGTGGTGCCAGAAGGGATACACCGATACCACAATACCCGTAACAGTTCTCACTGTTGTAAAACTTTTCTAGACATCACCAATTACTAAATCCTCACTGGAGTGGCTTTCAGCCGCTTCTTTCCAAGAGCCTAATTGAGCTCGAAAATCCTAAGGCCAACGTCTAATTTGATTTTAATTTAATTTGGCTTAGGATAAGTATGCAAGGTGGTGATTTTTGGGCTAAGGACAGGTAATGACTTCCCGACCTTATCTTTTTAGTGGATTTTGCCCTTAATTACTTTATGCAAATGCTTAATACTAAATGCAGCAAATAATCAATATATTTTTTTTAAAAGTTTATGCAATGTCATTAGGTTGTATTGATTAAATGAGCAAGCAAATTTTTTTTTTATTTTTTACTTTTTTTTTAATTTTAATTTTTTTTTTAGCAATAACTTGAATGTAAACTAAACACAATCCTTATGCGTCAGTCAATCTCCGAATGCCTGTTGAATAAGCTCTGGAGATTACTCCGTGAGGAGCCCCAATAGAGGTATGATCACCTCGGGGGATTGCACCCTATCAATTATTAGCAAAAATAATATTTTTTTTTGATTTTTTTTAATTTAATTAATTTTTTTTAACTTTTTTTTTAAACAAAAAAAAAATTAAATTTCAAATTTCGAATCACAGAATTCAAATTTTGAATTTAAATTTTTGAATTTTTGAATTTTTTTCAATTTTTTTCAAATTTTTTTTTTACTTTTTTTTTGAAAACTTTAATTTCGAATTTCAAATTTCAGAATTAAATAACTACGAAATTACTAACTAAAAATAATCAAAATAAGAAAAATTAATAAAAATAAAAACTTACTACCGGAGTGCGTTCACTCCGGGCATCCAAAATCCGATTTGATCTTTGTATCGTTCTTGCTTCTCGATTTGCCTCCCCGGCAACGGCGCCAAAATTCTGTTCGTCCTGTTCCTGTCCACCTAAAAATATGCTAGACAGATCGTTGTTAGAACCGACGAACAAAAGTTAAATTTAATTTACTCTTACCTGTTCTACTCGAAGAATAGTGGTTGTAAGAGGTCGATCCACAGGGAGGCGATTGGAGTTGCTTAAAAATTAGAACGTTCACTCGGATTTGAAATCGATTTTTGAATAATAAAAGGAAAACATTATCTTGAGGATGTTGAATGATTCTCTGGACTATCAGAGAATGTTTTCTAATTGAAATTAACAGAAAAACAGTTACTTAAATTTGAAAAGCATTTATTTAATTAATCAAAGAAGAGTTTTTTGCATAAATTAAAATGGATGAAAACAGTGCTTGGGAAGATTGAAGCCTGGAACATAGACTGCATAACATAAAACAAACTGCAGGAATTAAACTTAACCTGAAACATGAATTGCATATAAGAAAAATTAAAAGATTTCATAAAAAGAAAACAGAAATTAACTCGAACCTAGAACAGGGATTGCATGAAAGAAATTTTTTTAGATTTCATAAAAAGAAGACTGATTACAAATAAAAGTGGAGATTAGAGGCCTAATACTCCCCTATTTTGCAAATAAAATAAAGAAAAGAAAACAAAGAAAAAAAATCACTTCTCTTTCTCTCCCATTCCCACGGTGGACTTCCAACATAAAATAACTTTTTATGTTCTTCTTCTTCCCAAGAACAGAGCACCCCTGTTCTTGAAAAACAGCCGACTCCTTCTTTGGTTCCCACCCCAACCGAGCACACCCTCCAGCCGATGGCCTCTCCCCTCTTCTTATAGGCTTGGAGATGTGGAAGAGGCGGGATCAGTGGGATCGGCTGGGGATGCGGGATCGCCGGTGATTGCGGAAGAGGGAGATGGCTGCGTGATGCTGGGATTTTGATGGCGTAGAGGAAGGAGATGGATCCGGGCGCTGGGAGGAGGGGCTGATCCGAGGGTGCTGCTGGCACGGATGCTTGGATGCGGAGGAGAAGATCACGGACGCGTGAGGGGAGTCGCTGATCTTCCCTTCTTTGATTGGAAGCGGGATCGATGGGATTTGCTTCCTATTTCCTTCTTCCGGTGATTTGGGAGGCGGATCCGGTCAATGGCTTGCCAACAGAGGGAGCCGGTGGATGCTCGAAGATGGCGGGCTGATGCGGAAGGAAGGAGGCGCTGGATGCTGTGAAGCTTCTGGGAGCTTGGATCACGGAGGAGACGCTGATCACGGGCTTCACGAGCGGCTGGGTCGCGGATGGAAGGTTGCTTCTGGGCTGATCGCGAGAAGAACGGGATCACGGGATGAGATGGATCCGTGGGTGCAGAGGCGGGTCACGGATGCGGTGGATCTTGAACGCGGAAGGAGGGAAGAGCCGGGAGCTTTGTGATGCGTGCGGACGGCTGGGCGGATATGGGAGACATCAAGTTCCATCCGACTAGTCATATAGTATGATATGAAATTTTGCTTGTAGACGGACGGGTCATCTATTCTGGCTAGAGGTCAAGTGCAATTCTTTCAAGTCATGGGTCACCCAACACCTTATGGCAAATTTAGATTTGCCAAAAATTGTTTTCCAAAGGCTCAAAAGAAATGGATCCGATTCGAACCCGAACCCGACTCGGACCCGATTTGAAGTCAAATTTGTAGTCAATGTGCATTTTATCTATAATTTATACTAATCTATGTTAAATCCAAATATAATATTAATCTAGTGAATTTATTATTATCGGTTAACAATAACACTAATTTTAGTAACATGTAGGTCGCACTTTTGTGCTCTCATCATTCATTTGTGATGGACCTATCCTAGGAAAGTTTCTCTAAAAACCTAGTGGACCACCTAGTGGGCTGTATTGGTCTGTTGTTGTTGCTTGATAAAATCTTGTTGTTGTTTCATCATATTAGCAATCATGGTTTCTAATGGTGAAGGTTGCTGTGGGATAGGGGCATTATAAGGAGGTACAGATGGAACCAAAAGTTGGTTCATTTGTGATGGACCTATTCTTGGAAAGTTGTTCAGAAAATCTGGTAGACCACCTTGATGCTGAATAGGTTCATTTTGTTTATATGAGAAATTTGGATGGAACCTATTATCAGGGTGGTAAACTGGGCTGAACGAGTTGAGAGTGGGCTTCTTAAAAGCACTATATGAATTTAGAGTATTTGCTTGCTCGGCCTTTATGGTGGGCAGATTAGGACAGTACTCCACTAGATGCTCAGGACTGTTACACAAGATACACGAACTATGTGGCTCGTGTTCCACTTTCATAATGGGATTTGACTCTTTGCATGAACTTGAACTAGTGGAAACAGTGAAAACATCAAATTTTTTACTTAAATTGTGCACTGCAGTTGATGAGAATACAAAAGTGCAATCGTCATACCATCTTAATTAGTATTATAGCTGATCATTAATAATAAAATTAACTAATTAATGTTGTATTTGTGTTTGAGTGCAAGTAATCTAAAAAACCCAATAACATTGGGTTTGAGCCCAACTATGATTCCAGCGTGCCAGCCAGCAATAGCCCAAACCGTGCGGGCCCAATCCTCCCATGATCTGATTAAGCACATTTGTACCCAAACATCCGAGCCCACGTGCGATCTCCCAATGATCCTCGCGGATTAGCACCCGCACTCTTTCGGAATAGAGATTCCACTCTCACTTTATCACAAAGAAAAAGAACTTTTTAAATCCCATGAAGAATAGCTGAAAAGACTATTCCTGAAATTATTATTCATGCTGAAAACACTGTTCATATGAACAGTATTTCGTGAAAACACTATTCTTCTTCTTCCTCCTGCAGTGCATCACGGCCGTCCATCTTCCAGATCAGATCCCGCGGCCTCGAGTCCGTGATCAAGGTGCCAGCAACAACCGCGTCCCAACCGGCGTTGCAACCTTCCGCAACAGCCCTTCCCTCCCGTGCCAGCCCAGCTGCAAGGCGTCTCCAAATCCATTGATCACGGGAGACCCTAGCTCCATTCCAGATCACGCCATCATCCCGTCCGTATTCATCTTTCGCTTCATCACCGGCACCTTCCGCGTCCGTGATCCCAGCTCATCCCGTGACTCAGCCATCCATGAATCACCCCCTCCACGGACCAAGCTTCCGTGTCCAAGGATTTCATCCATCCGTGATCAAGGAACCGCAGCCAGCTTCCTTCCCGAATTAGCATCCACGATCCACTCCTTTCGACTGAAGCATCCCAGCCGTGATGCATCAGTGATCCAGCCGCATGCATCTCCTCCCTTCCGTTTCTTCCTCCCGCAGTGCCCCAGCCACGGATCACCATCCAAATCAGCTCCCTCCGGCTTGATTCGTCCGCACTCTCCCAGCATAGTGCCCATCAAGCCATGATCGGCTCCTCCCAGCGCCCGGATCCACGTTCCCGTCCTCTTCCGTTTCGATCCGCCTAAGGAGCCTGTGATCTAGCCCATCTCCCACGGATTGATGCCCTCCACCTCATCCGTCCGTGATCAGCCCCCATCAATCCTGCGACCGTTTTGATCCATCGCCGGCTTCAAGGCTCGGGCGATCTATAAGAAGGGGAGGACGAGAGGAGGAGAGGGAAGCTCGGGGTCGTCGGTTGGGATTGGGGCCAAGTAATAGGGGAGGTTGGCTGGTTCAAGAAGGAATAGGATGGAGTGTTCAGTTTAGAAGAGAGAAAGGAAAAAAAAAAATAGAAACAAAGCATGGCTCTGTTTTGGTTTGAAAAAAAAGAGAATAAAAAATAAGGGGAGGGGAAGAAAGGGGAGTTTTCTTGTTTTTTTTTTCATTCTTGATTTTTATGTTTTATTTTGTAGAAGGAGGAAGCATTAGGCTTCCAATCTTCATTTTATTTTTGTAATTGCCCTTTTATGCAATCCATACACTTATCTTTTATGCAATCTATGTTTTAAGTTTCAATTTAAATCCTGCAATTTATTTTATGCATTTTGGAATTCTTAATTTTAAGATAACTCTGAAATTAATCTTTGCTGTTCAACTGGCGATTTTAATTCATAATCTGTCTTTAGAAATCGACTCCTACTCTGCATCCAATTTCAATTGCAAAATTTTCCTTCTTTCCTTTGTTTATTTTCAATTAGAAATCATTTAACATCCTCAAAGTAATGTTTTTTTTCTGTCATTTAAAAATCGATTTCGAATCCGAGTGAATGTTTACATTTTTATGCAACTCCAATCGCCTCCCTATGGATCGACCTCCTACGACCATTATTCTTCGAGTAGAACAGGTAAGAGTAAAATTAATTTAAACTTTGTTTGTCTGTTCTAACAACAATCTGTTTAGCGTATTTTTAGATAAACAGGAACCGGACAACAAAATTTTGGTGCCATTGCCGGGGAGGCAAATCGAGAAGCAAGAACGATCACAAAAATCAAATCGAATTTTGGATGCTCGGAGTGAACGCACTCCGGTAGTAAGTTTTTCTATTTTTATTTTTATTAATTTCTCTTGTTTTGATTATCTTTAGTTAATAATTTCAAACTTATTAAATTCTGAAATTTGAAATTCGGAATTTAAAAATTTTTTTAAAAAAAGAAGTGATTTTTTTTTAAATTTCAAAAAAAATAATAATTAAATTTTTTTTCCAAAATTTAAAAATTTAAAAAATTAAAGTCAAAATTTGAATTCTGAAATTCAAAATTAAAAAAAAAAATTGCTAGTAATTGATAGGGTGCAATCCTTCGAGGTTATCATACCTCTATTGGGGCTCCTCATGGAGTAATCTCCAGAGCTTATTCAACGGGCATTCGGAGATTGACTGACACATAAGGATTAGTTTTTAGTTTATATTCAAGTTATTTCTATATATATATAAATATAAATATAAATAAATAAAAATAAATATAAAAAAATTTGCTTGCTCATTTAATCAGTACAACCTAATGACATTGCATAAACTTTAAAAAAAATCATTGATTATTTGCTGCATTTAGTATTAAGCATTTGCATAAAATAATTTAAGGGCAAAATCCATTAAAACAACAAGGTCGGAAAGTCATTACCTGTTCTTAGCCTAAAAATCACCACCTTGCATACATATCCTAAGCCAAATTAAATTAAATCAATTAGACATTGGCCTTAGGATTTTCGAGCTCAATTAGGCTCTTGGAAAGAAGCGACTGAAAGCTACTCCAGTGAGAATTTAGTAATTGGTGATGTCTAGAAAAGTTTTACAACAGTGAGAACTGTTACGGGTATTGTGGTATCGGTGTATCCCTTCTGGCACTACCATACACCCCGGGACTTTCCTGGTCACTGGTTATTGGATCGCTTAACTGGTAAGCTTAAGCTTAATCTAAAAATGAGATTAGGAGCTGTCTAATATAGGAGAGAATTTCAGAAACTTTTTAACCTGATAAATCTCTGTGCAATTAAATTTAAGAAGCTACTAAACCTCACTTAATTCTAAGACTAATAGAGTCAAATTGTTGGGTGGTGTTGGTTGTGGTCATCTGTGTCTAGCCCTTCTTTTCTCTTAGGATTTCGTTCATTTTAGGAGTCAAATCCGATGAATTGTTGATAATGTATGCATGGTAGAAGATCATTAAGGGGTAAGTTAACACCATTTGATCCTGAGATTGATAGAACTTTTCATCACAATCAGCGAATTGTAAGCCAACCGTCAATCTCTACAATGGATGAAAATATTAGAACTTTGAATGAGTTGTTCGCACCCGCATCCGCTAGTCCCCCTACTTGCATAGAATTACCAATCCATAATGCAGCCCAATTCGAGATTCAGGCTGCAACAATAAACATGCTACCCAAATTTCATGGGTTTGAGAGTGAACAACCGTATATTCATCTAAACAAATTTTTGACAATATGTCAAACATTTAGAAATCAAAACTTAGATGAAGAGAGTATTAAATTAAGGTTGTTTTCCATGACTTTAGAGGATCGTGCTGCTGCATGGCTGTATTCTCTTGCGTCTAATTCCATCACATCATGGGAACAACTATCTAGGAAGTTCATGGCTAAAATCTATCCCATGGCAAAGACTGAAAAAATTAAGGATGCCATAAGAACTTTTAGAGAAAAATCTGAGGAATTTTTCCAACTTTGGAAAAAATTTCATGATCTTTTGGTCAAGTGCCCGCACCATGGGCTTGATAAGGCTGATCTGGTCCACTTCTTTTATAAAGGATTCCCTCCGGCACATAGAAACATGATCGAGTCCATGCACAAGGGTAGGTTCATGAACCAAACCCCGGATCAAGCCTATGAATTTCTTGTTGACTTAGCCGAGAACGCCCAAAATTGAAGTAGCTATGGTGAGGAAGTAAATAAAGATGAGTTCGGATCTAGAAAACCAGGTAATTATGAAATAAAAGCAGACCTAGATCTCAAAAATGTTATATCCAATCTGGTGACTGGAGTAAACAATTTAAGTAAAAAGTTTGATGCTTTCACTGTATCCACTAGTTCAAGTTCATATAAAGAGTCAAATTCCGTCATGAAAGTGGATCACGAGTCATATAGTTTGTGTGTCTTGTGTAACAGTCCGGAGCATCTAGTGGAGGGCCGTCCTAATCTGCCCACCATAAAGGCCGAGCAAGCAAATGCTCTAAATTCATATAGTGCCTTTAAAAAGCCCACTCCCAATTCGTTCAACCCAGTTTACCATCCTGATAATAGGTTCCACCCAAATTTCTCATACAAGTAGAACGAACCTATTCAGCATCAAGGTGGTCCTCCAGGTTTTCAGAACAACTTCTCCAGGATAGGTCCATCACAAATGAACCAACCTTTGGTTCCATCTGTACCTCCTTATAATACCCCTATCCCACAGCAACCTTCATAATTAGAAACCATGATGGTTAATATGATGAAACAACAACAAGATTTTATCAAGCAACAACAACAGACCAATACAGCCCAAGCCCAGACTAACCAATTCCATGCGCAAACAATTGCAAAACTTGATGTTAGTCTAAGCCAAATAGCAAACTCTCTAGGGGATAGGAAGAAAGGTGAACTACCTAGTCAACCAGTGCCTAACCCTAGTAGACAACAAAATCAAGATCAGAGAGGTCAGTATCAAATCAATTCTAATGGAAATCCGACCTATGAAGTTCAGGCAATTACCACTTTAAGGTCTGGCAAGCAAGTGGACAACAAAGTCCAACTTCCTAAAAAAGAAAATAAAAATAAATCCGATAAGAACCCTATTCAGAAGAGGGGTCAAGAACAGGATAAATCAGAAAAAAAGGAAGAACCCAAAGAAACATACAAACCTATAGTTCCCTTTTCCAGTAGACTTCAGGATTCCAAGAAACAATCTAACTTTGATGAAATTATGGAAGTCTTTAAAACTGTTCAAATAAATATACCTTTTCTCAATGCCATAAGACAAATTTTCTCCTATACAAAATTCTTAAAAGACCTTACCACGGTCAAAAGAAAAACCAGCATTCCTAGGCAAGCAGTTATGGGTACACAAGCCTCATCTCTCATTCAACAGCAGATTGCCCCGAAATTCAAAGACCTGGTTGGCCCACCATTGAAATAAAAATATGAGAGACGATCATCCAGAAAGCCCTATTAGATTTAGGAGCCAATGTGAACCTACTTCCCTATTATGTGTACCAAAAGTTAGATTTGGAAAAATTAAAGACCACAAATATTATCCTTTCCTTAGCAGACAGGACGGTGAAGTACCCCAAGGGGATTGTAGAGGATGTAATAGTGAAGGTAAACGAGTTTTACTATCCTGTGGACTTCGTTATCCTTGAGACTGAACCTGCAATACATCCAGATAGTCACACACCTATAATTTTAGGTAGAACTTTCTTAGCCACAGCAAATGCTGTGATAAATTGTCGAAATGGCATGCTGAAGTTATCTTTTGGCAACATGAGAGTCGAGCTTAATGTCTTCAATATAAGTAAACAACCACCAGACAATGAAGAAATCAATGAAGTTGACATGATTGAAAGTCTAGTTCAGGAGACCTTCTTACAAACTTATAGTAAGGACCCTTTAGAGGCTTACCTTGCCCATTCCGAGGAAGGGGTCGAGCATGCGCCTGCTAATTCTGTTCCCCTTATGAGCATAGATCGTCATCAGCCGACTGTTCTTCCTCGGACTCTTCCAAAACCATTCTTAGATAATGGTTGAAAAAAAGGAGATCTATATTTTCTCTGGCTGAAGACATAAAACTTAGCGCTCTTGGGAGGCAATCTAACATGTAAATATTGTATTAAAAAAATCAATAAATTACTAACATGCAGGTATTGGTTTTTTTTTTGGCCCCAATTGTCAATTTACCTACCCATATCAGGTAACTTCTCCTCTGTCCTATTATTGCTTTAAATTTTCTTTAAGCAATGTTAGATTTAGGTTTGGGGGTATTTTTAAGCATTAAAAAAAAACCTAATTTCTGTACAACACACAAGGTATATAAAATCTAAGAGCCCAATGACTAGTCGGAAGTTGTGCAAAGTGAGTTCTTTTTAATAAGTTCCTTTTAGTGAGTTGTAAGCTAATTAGTACTTTGAATTTCACAACACATCTGACCTGCATTTCTAAGGTATAGGGTCGACATTGTGTTGAGAATATGGTAGCAACCTCGAATCCTGATGAATCATCTTTTTCTGATTCACAAAAAAAATATAAAATAAAATAATAAAATTTTGTGAATTTAGTCAGTACATCGAAAAGGGCTACCTATTGTCAAAAGTCAGCGGGCTTGTGATGAGGAACCCAAGCATAGGTCCGTAGGGGAGTCTTGATGCCCGACACCTCATGCCAACTGGTGTAAGAATTGTCGACTAATTGCTCGCTACATGGAGGAATCATCACAGGAGTAAAAATGCACAATATATACATTATTATGTTTCTAAAAATAAATAAATAAATAAATAAATTCTGTATATTGACCTTAAGAAAGACAATAGTGTGAAAGTCATCGTTGGAAAAATTCGAGTAAACTAGAATATTACAGATAAAGCCCATGAGGTATTAAAGTAAACATCCACAACTCTCGAAATCTTGCAGATAAGATGATTTTGAATAAGCAAATAGGTCTTGTCCGACCAATTCTTGGAAACTACTAGCATTAGCAATATTTTGGAGATCCAAAATCTTAGCTTGTGCATGGTCCAGACTTCACTGAGCACTCAAGTATAAATAAGTCTTATAACTTCCTAACGAAAAATTAATGACTTCAACTTAAATTGCATACTAACCTAGAATTTGGGCTACTTAGTAATTAAAACCTTGTGTGCTTTTGAAATTCTTATCATTTATATACTTGAAATTATACTTTCATTTCATAAAACAAATTCTATTTTGGGATTGAAGTTTGTGGGTAACTTCACTGCAAACCCTCACGAGACAACATTCGTCCACTAGGATAACCTAGGGGTTTAATAGTTTGTTGCACGTGCTAAGTGCAATCGTAATGCTCTACGAAAGTGAGTATTTATCTTAGGTCATGTATTTATACAATAATAATTAATACTTTTGCACTCTCATTTCTGCACTAAATTGCTAGATGATGAGAGCACAAAAGTGCAATCGTCAAACCATTTTAATTAGTATTTTAGCTAATCATTAATAATAAAATTAACTAATTAACGTGGTATTTGTGTTTGAGTGCAGTAATCCAAGAAACCAATTAACATTAGGATTGAGCCCAATGCCCGGCAGCCCGAGCTCAAGTCAAGCCAGCATCTTCCAGGGCCTGCCTAACTTCATCCCACGATACAACACAACATCGCAAGCATCCCATATCCAGGTTCAACCGAGTCCCAGCTGCATCTGACTTCTCTTAATTCCCACGGCCATCACCCTGATGGAGTCGAGTCACTGCTGACTGCCATCCCACCATTGTCTCAGCCCAACTGTGATTCGAGCTCCCAATCACGCGCATCAACGTATCAGCCATTGATTCTGGTATGGCACCAACCTCACCCATGCATGGCAAAAGCCAGCGTCATCCCCGTGCTAGCCAGCGTGCCATGCATGGCACATTCCCCCCATCTCAGCAATCAGCCCGTCATCCCCGTGCCAGCCAGCGTCTTCCCCGAATATCTCTTGCCATCAAGGAGCCACCTCCGCACTCCGTTCCAGATCAACATCTCCCGCTTCCAATCTGGCACCCAAAGAAGGAAACCCATCACCTCTTCTTCCGGTGGAACACGTCCGCTACCAGTTCCCGTGATCCAACCTCCACTGCGTCCATGAATCAGCGCCCCTCATGCAGCTTCTTTCGCCCGTTTCAAAGATCTCCAGCTTCATCCCAGCCGGTCCGTTTGTTCATCCCAGCAATCACGGAAGATCCCAGCTCTCCCGTAATTCCGCATCCTTCCCAGATCATCATCCATGTCCTCCTCCTTCCCAGCAACCGAAGAAGGAAGCCCGCGTCCCCACCTTCCTCTTCAGCTCCCAGCAGCGCCCGAAGAAGGAAGCCCGCCCCTTCCGGCGATCCCGCATCCGTGGCCCAAAGAAGCAAGTTCACGCCTCCCTTCCGCGATCTGCCCGACCGATCCAGCCGTCCGCGTCTCTTCCGGAGCTGATCCAGCCTCCACCGCATCTCCAAGGGCCTATAAGAAGAGGGGAGGAGAAGCAATGGGGGTGTGCTCGATTGGGGGTGGAGGCCAAGAGAGAAGAGGGTTCGATTGGGGGAAAGAAGAAAGAAAGAAAACAGAGCTTGCTCTGTTTTCGGGAAAGAAAAGAAAAAGAAAAAAAAAAGAAAGAAGAGAGGAGTATTTTATTAGTTTAGTTTGAGTTTAGTTTTTTTTAATTCATGAGAGCAATGTATTTTTTTTATTTTAGTTATACTTTAGTTGAAAGTTTTTATTGAGAAGTATATTTTGAGTTTGAAAGCATATTGTTCTTATTTTTAGTTTCATTTAAGGTTTTGTTTTGAGTTTTAATTTTTGAGAGTTTATTCGGGTAGAAAGTTATATTTATTCTGCAATTTTAATTTCTGTTCTGCAATCCATTAAATCCTCTTTCATGCAATCTATATTTCAGTCTGCAATTTTCCTAACACTATTTTCATCCATTTTAATTTATGTCAAAGCTTTAATACATGAATGCTCTTTGAATCTGACTACCTGTCTTGTAGTTAATTTCAATTAGAAAACATTCTCTGGTAGTCCAGGGAATCATTCAACATCTCCAACGTAAGGTTTTTCTTTCGTTATTCAAAAATCGATTTCGAATCCAAGTGAATGTTTTTATTTTTAAGCAACTCCAATCGCCTCCCTGTGGATCGACCTCTTACGACCACTATTCTTCGAGTAGAACAGGTAAGAGTAAATTAAATTTAAACTTTGTTTGTCGGTTCTAACAACGATCTGTTTAGCATATTTTTAGTTAAACAGGAATCGGACAACAAAATTTTGGCGCCGTTGCCGGGGAGGCAATTCGAGAAGCAAGAACGATCACGAAGATCAAATCGGATTTTGGATACCCGGAGTGAACGCACTCCGGTAGTAAGTTTTTATTTTTTCTTATTTTGATTATTTTTAGTTAATAATTTCGTAGTTATTAAAGTCTAAAATTTGAAATTCGAAATTTAATTTTTTTTAAAAAAAGTAAAAAAATAAAATTCAAAAAAAATTTAAAAAAATTGAAAAAAAAAATAAAAATTCAAAAATTCAAAAATTTAAATTCAAAAGTTGAATTCTGAGATTCAAAATTTGAAATTTAAATTAAAAAAAAAAGTTTAAGAAAATTAATTAATTAAATCAAAAAAAATTAAAAAAATTATTATTTTTGCTAGTAATTGATCGGGTGCAATCCCCCGAGGTTATCATACCTCTATTGGGACTCCTCACGGAGTAATCTCCAGAGCTTATTCAATGGGCATTCGGAGATTGACTGACACATAAGGATTGTGTTTAGTTTACATTCAAGTTATTGCTATATAAAAAAAAATTTATAAAAAAAATTAAAAAAAAATAAAAAATAGTAAATAAAAAAAATAATTTTGTTTGCTCATTTAATCAGTACAACCTAATGAGATTGCATAAACTTTAAAAAAAATCATTGAATATTTGCTGCATTTAGTATTAAGCATTTGCATAAAATAATTTAAGGACAAAACCCATTAAAAAGATAAGGTCGGGAAGTCATTACCTATCCTTAGCCCAAAAATCACCACCTTGCATACATGTCCTAAGCCAAATTAAATTAAAATCAAATTAGACGTTGGCCTTAGGGTTTTCGAGCTCAATTAGGCTCTTGGAAAGAAGCAGCTAAAAGCCACTCCAGTGAGGATTTAGTAATTGGTGATGTCTAGGAAAGTTTTACAACAGTGAGAACTGTTACGGGTATTGTGGTATCGGTGTATCCCTTCTGGCACCACCGCACACCCCGGGACTTTTCTGGTCACTGGTTACTGGATCACTTAACTGGTAAGCTCAAGCTTAATCTGAAAGGGAGATTAGGAGCTGTTTAATCTAGAGAGAATTTCAGAAACTTTTTTTAACCTGATAAGTCTCTGTGCAACTAGATTTAAGAAGCTACTAAACCTCACTTAGTTCTAAGACTAATAAGGTCAAATTGTTGTGTGGTGTTGATTGTGGTCATCTTGGTCTAGCCCTTCTTCTCTTCTTCTAGGATTTCGTTTAAGAGTCGAGTCTAATTAAGTTGTGGATAATGTATGCATGGTAGAAGATCATTAAGGGGTAAGTTAACACCATTTAACCCAGAGGTTGGAAAAAAGCATCATCACACCCGACGAATTATTGATCAACCACCAATCTCTACAATGGGTGATCACATTAGAACCCTGAATGAATTATTCGCCCCTGCATCCGCTAGTCCACCTACATGTATAGTATTGCCAATAAATAATGCAGTCCAATTTGAAATTCGGGCTGCAACAATAAACATGTTACCCAAGTTTCATGGGTTCGAGAGTGAACAACCCTATATTCATCTAAACAAATTTTTGACAATCTGTCAAACGTTTAGAAATCAAAACTTAGATAAAGAGGGTATTAAATTAAGGTTGTTTTCCATGACTTTAGAGGATCGTGCTGCTACATGGCTGTATTCCCTTGCTTCAAATTCCATCACATCATGGGAACAACTATCTAAGAAGTTCATGGCTAAGTTCTATTCTATAGTAAAGACTGAAAAAATTAAGGATGCTATAAGAACTTTTAGAGGAAAATCTGAGGAGGAATTTTTCCAACTTTGGGAAAGATTCCATGACTTGTTGGTCAAATGCCCACACCATGGGCTTGATAAGGCTGATCTGGTCCACTTCTTTTATAAAGGACTACCTCCAGCACATAGAAACATGATTGAGTCCATGCACAAGGGTAGGTTCATGAACCAAACCCCGGATCAAGCCTATGAATTTCTTGTTGACTTAGCTGAAAATGCCCAAAATTGGAGTAGCTATGGTGAGGAAGTAATTAGAGATGAGTTTGGGTGTAGAAATCCAGGTAATTATGAAATGAAAGCAGACCCAGAACTCAAAAATGTCATGTCCAGTCTGGTGGCTGGAATGAACAACTTGAGTAAAAAGTTTGATGCTTTCACTGTTTCCACTAGTTCGAGTTCATACAAAGAGTCAAATCCCGTAATGAAAGTGGATCACGAGTCATATAGTTTGTGTGTTTTGTGTAACAGTCCTGAGCATCTAGTGGAGTGCTGCCCTAGTCTGCCTAACATAAAGGCCGAGCAAGCAAATGCTCTAAATTCATATAGTGCCTTTAAGAAGCCCACTCCCAACTCGTTCAGCCCAGTTTACCACCCTGATAATAGGTTCCACCCAAATTTCTCATACAAGCAAAATGAACCTATTCAGCATCAAGGTGGTCCACCAGGTTTTCAGAACAACTTTCTCGGGATAGGTCCACCACAAATGAACCAACCTTTGGTTCCATCTGTACCGCCTTATAATGCCCCTATCCCACAACAACCTTCACAATTAGAAACCATGATGGCTAATATGATGAAACAACAACAAGATTTATCAAGCAACAACAACAGACCAATACAGCCCAAGCCCAGACTAACCAATTCCATGCGCAAGAAATTGCAAAACTTGAGGTTAGTCTGAGCCAATAGCTAACTCTCTAGGGGATAGGAAGAAAGGTGAACTACCTAGTCAACCAGTGCCTAACCCTAATAGACAACAAAATCAAGGTCAGATAGGTCAGTATCAAATCAATTCTAATGGAAATCCGACCTATGAAGTCCAGGCAATTACCATTTTAAGGTCTGGCAAGCAAGTGGACAATAAAGTCCAACTTCCTGAACATGAAAAAGAAAATAAAACTGAATCTGATAAGAATCCTATTCAGAAGAGGGGTCAAGAACAGGACAAACCGGAAAAAAGGGAAGAACCCATAGAAACATACAAACCCAAGGTTCCCTTTCCCAGTAGACTTCAAGACTCCAAGAAACAATCTAACTTTGATGAGATCATGGAAGTCTTTAAAACTGTTCAAATAAATATACCTTTTTTCGATGCCATAAGACAAATTCCCTCCTATACAAAATTCTTGAAAGACCTCACCACGGTCAAAAGAAAAACCAGTATTTCTAGGCAAGCTGTTATGGCTGCACAAGCCTCATCTCTCATTCAACAACAGATTGCTCCGAAATTCAAAGACCCTGGTTGCCCAACTATTGAAATAAAAATAGGAGAGACGATCATCCAAAGAGCTCTATTAGATTTAGGAGCCAGTGTAAACCTACTTCCCTACTATGTGTACCAAAAATTAGGTTTGGAGGAATTAAAGCCTACAAATATTACCCTTTCCTTAGCAGATAGGATAGTGAAGTACCCCAAGGGGATTGTAGAGGATGTAATAGTGAAAGTAAATGAGTTTTACTATCCTGTGGACTTCGTTATCCTTGAGACTGAACCTGCAATACATCCAGACAGTCACACACCTATAATTTTAGGTAGACCTTTCTTAGCCACAGCAAATGCT
Source organism: Phoenix dactylifera (assembly GCF_009389715.1). Classification (NCBI taxonomy): domain Eukaryota; kingdom Viridiplantae; phylum Streptophyta; class Magnoliopsida; order Arecales; family Arecaceae; genus Phoenix; species Phoenix dactylifera. The sequence continues at coordinate 1,462,340 of NW_024067683.1, forward strand.
GTGATCAACTGTCGAAATGGGATGCTGAAGTTATCTTTTGGCAACATGAAAGTCGAGCTTAATGTCTTCAACATAAGTAAACAACCACCAGACGACAAAGAAATCAATGAAGTTGACATGATTGAAAGTCTGGTTCAGGAGACTTTCTTACAAACTTATAATAAGGATCCTTTAGAAGCTTACCTTGCCCATTCCGAGGAAGGGGTCAAGCATGTGCCCCTTAGTTCTGTTCCCCTTATGAGCATAGATCGTCATCAGCCGACTGTTCTTCATCGGACTCTTCCAAAACCATTCTTAGATAATGGTTGAAAAACAAAGGAGGATTTATATTTTGTCCGACTGAAGACATAAAACTTAGCGCTCTTGGAAGGCAACCCAACATGTAAATATCTTCTAATTATTAAAAAAAAATCAATAAATTACTAACATGCAGGTTTGGGAGATTTTGCCCCAATTTTCAATTTACCTACCCATATCAGGTAACTTCTCCTCTGTTCTCTTACTGCTTTAATTTTTCTTTAACATTGAGGACAATGTTAGATTTAGGTTTGAGGGTATTTTTAAGCATTTTGGAATTTTATAAAAATAAATAATTAAAAAAAATTTAGTTAAAATTTTTGGAATTTTAAAAAAAAATACAACATACAAGGTATATAAAATCTAAGAGCCCAATGACTAGTTGAAAGTAGTGCAAAGTGAGTTCTTTTATTAAGTTCCTTTTAGTGAGTTGTAAGCTAATTAGTGCTTTGAATTTCACAACACATCTGGCCTGCATTTTCTAAGGTATAGGTTCGACATTGTGTTGAGAATATGGTAGCAACCTCGAATCCTGATGAACCATCTTTTTCTGATCCAAAAAAAAAAACTATTTGGTGGATTTAGTCAGGTACATCGAAAAGGGCTACCTATTGTCAAAGGTCAGCGGGTTTGTGATGAGGAACCCGAGCATAGGTCCGTAGGGGAGTCTTGATGCCCGACACCTCATGCCAACTGGTGTGAGAATTATCGACTAATTGCTCGCTACATGGAGGAATCATCACAGGAGTAAAAGTGCACAATATATACATTATCATTTCTCTTTAATGCAAAAAAAAAATGTATATTGACCTTAAGAAAGACAATAGTGTGAAAGCCGTCGTTATAAAAATTCGAGTAAACTGGAATATTATAGATAAAGCCCATGAGGTATTAAAGTAAATATCCACAGCTCTTGAAATCCTGCAGATAAGATGATTTTGAATCAGCAAATAGGTCTTGTCCGACCAATTCTTGGAAACTACTAATATTAGCGATATTTTGGAGATCCGAAACCTTAGCTGGAGCATGGTCTAGACTTCACGAAGCACTCAAGTATAAATAAGTATTACAACTCCCTAACGGAAGACTTAATGACTTCAACTTAAATTGCATACTAACCTTGAAATTGGGCTACTTAGTAATTAAAACCTTGTGTGCTTTTGAAATTCTTATCAGTTATTTACTTGAAATTAGACTTTCATTTCATAAACCAAATTTTATTTTGGGATTGAAGTTTGTGAGTAAGTTCACTGCAAACCCTCACGAGACAACACTCGTCCACTAGGGTAACCTAAGGTTTAACGGCTTGTTGCACGTGCTAAGTGCAATCATAATGCTCTACGAAAGTGAGTATTTATCTTAGTTCATGTATATTTATATATATATATAATAAAAAAAAATTTTGCACTCTCATTTTATCATTGTCGCACTAAATTGCTAGAGACTAGCAATAAGCTGGTTAGGGGGTGTGATGAGAGCCACAAAAGTTGCAATCGTCAGACCATTTTAATTAGTATTTCAGCTAATCATTAATAATAAATTAACTAATTAACGTGGTATTTTGTGTTTGAGTGCAGTAATCCAAGAAACCAATTACATTAGGATTGAGCCCAATGCCCGGCAGCCCGAGCTCAAGTCAAGCCAGCATCTTCCAGGGCCTGCCTAACTTCATCCCACGATACAATACAACATCGCAAGCATCCCATGTCCAGGTTCAAACCGAGTCCCAGCTGCATCTGACTTCTCTTAATTCCCACGGCCACCTCACCCTGATGGAGTCGAGTCACTGCTGACTGCCATCCCACCATTGTCTCAGCCCAACTGTGATTCGAGCTCCCAATCACGCGCATCAACGTATCAGCCATTGATTCTGGGTATGGCACCAACCTGACCCATGCATGGCAAAAGCCAGCGTCATCCCCGTGCCAGCCAGCGTGCCATGCATGGCACGTTCCCCCCATCTCAGCAATCAGCCCGTCATCCCCGTGCCAGCCAGCATCTTCCCCGAATATCTCTTGCCATCAAGGAGCCACCTCCGCACTCCGTTCCAGATCAACATCTCCCGCTTCCAATCCGGCACCCAAAGAAGGAAACCCATCACCTCTTCTTCCGGTGGAACACGTCCGCTACCAGTTCCCGTGATCCAGCCTCCACTGCGTCCATGAATCAGCGCCCCTCATGCAGCTTCTTCCGCCCATTTCAAAGATCTCCAGCTTCATCCCAGCCGGTCCGTTTGTTCATCCCAGCAATCACGGAAGATCCCAGCTCTCCCGTGATTCCGCATCCTTCCCAGATCATCATCCATGTTGTTGCCCAGAAAGACAACCCAAGAGGGGGGGTGAATTGGGTTTTAAAATAATTTAGCAGTTAAAACGTTTGTGGATGACTAATTAATACTTTTGCAAGATGATTAATTAGTTGCTATGTGCTGTGAGTGAAATGAGAGTGAGAGAGAGAGACACAAGCAATCACAAACACAATGTTTATAGTGGTTCGGAGCTATCCCTTGCTCCTACGTCCACTCCCCAAGTCTCACTTGGGAATTCACTATAACCCCTTGGATTACAGCCGGTTGTTTTACAAGCTCACAACCCAACTTGTTGTTTTACGAGCTCACAACGAACTCGGTCGGTTTTTCCAGGCTCACCGACTAGAACCACCCCGATTGTTTTTCCGGGATCACAATCGAACCCTTACATGTTGGTTTTACCCTCGGCTCACCAACCAACCTCTACACTCTTGATTCAATCCCCTGATTGAATCAAGCAAAGACAAGATGGAAAGAACAAGACAAATAGAAAAACAGAGCTTCTAAAAAGCAGATATACAGCAATATAAACTAGAGAGAAGTTAAGAGCCCTCAAACACGTTTGAGTTGGAGTAGAGTAGGGCTTCTTGAACTGTGAGTCTCCTCTTGAATGTCTGGTCGACTTGAAGGCAGGAGGAGACTTCTTTAAATGCTGGGAAGAGGTAGCTGGATGGAGTTAATGGCGCTCTTCCTTCTTTTCTGTTGAAAACCAGTTGGCGAGATAGGATGCTTGATTTCTTTGAGTGGAATAGTGCTTCTCTGCCTTGCTACAGTCCTCTGTGGCTATTTAAGCCATCCCCCACGGAAACTAGCCGTTAGACACTTTTTCTGCCCGTTCTGCACACTCTGCACATCCTGACAATATGTCCGTTGGGGTCGGAGTCGACTCGCGCGATCTGGAGTCGACTCGGCTGTAGCGGGAGTCGACTCATGCTTTTCTGGAGTCGGCTCGGCAACTGTTCCGGATTTGAATTAAAGTGACCTCCGCGACTGGGAGTCGACTCGACTTAACCGGAGTCGACTCGCCAACTTCTGGAGCTGACTTGCCATTTTCGGAGTCGGCTCATCCCATGAAGTCCATGGAGCTAATTTTTCAACTTGGCCCACTCGAGTCGACTCGACAATCCTGGGAGTCGACTCGGCGCTCAGAGCCCGAACTCCCGATCTTCTGTCTTTTGGCTCGTCCAGTCTTGGAGTCGACTCGAACTGTTCCGGAGTCGACTCGGCTCTCAGTTTCCGAAACACAGCCTTCTGCCTTTTTGATGTAGCGCTGCCTTGGAGTCGACTCGAGCTGTCTGGGAGTCGACTCGGCTCTCAGAGACAATAATTCGGTCTTCTGTCTTTTTGGGGTCGCGCTGTCTCGGAGTCGACTCGCGCATTGCGGGAGTCGACTCGGATCTCAGAGTCCGAAAACTGCTCTCTGACTTTTGCCTTGTGTACCACTGAGAGTCGACTCTCGCTTTCTTTGGAGTCGACCTGCCAACCATCGGAGTCGACTCGCGTTCCACAGGAGTCGACTCGAATCTCAGGGTCGAAAATCGCTCTCTGACTTTTCTGTCTGTAACTCCTTGGAGTCGACTCATACTACTCCGGAGTCGACTCGGTAATCATCGGAGTCGACTCGCGCACTTCAGGAGTCGACTCGCTGACAGGTTTTGAGTTGAGTCTTTCTGTTCGTCTGTCAGTTCTCAGTCGGAGTCGACTCGTAATGATCCGGAGTCGACTCGAGCCCGTGCCAGTGATTCTGATACGCTTGGAGTCGACTCGTAATATCCCGGAGTCGACTCGAGTCTCAGACTTTGGTTCAAACTGACTTCTTAACTTATCCAAAATATCTTGAACCAAGTCTAGAAACACTTAGACAAGATTTTCACTGAAACACTCAATTGAATTCATTAGTAAACAAAAGATATACTCAAATGCTTTGAGCTCATCAAAATCAAATAGGGTTTTAATCAATCACTCCACAATCTCCCTTTTTGATGATGACAAAACATTGAGTATATGTAAAGTGAATTGCTCAATAAACAAGGAAATAATCTATAAATGAATTCAAGTGTCTGGTTATTTAATTTATCCAACTTGAAAGGTGTGAAACAATAAATTTTGGAGTTAAAGCTCCCCCTTTCATTTGGAATTATATAAGCCTTCATGTCATGCACTCAATTGTTTGGCTTATATATATTTAATGATTTGACTTTCTTAAAAATTCAGATTCTCCCCCTCAACATATGCATTCTACTTTGTTTTGATTCTCTGAATTTCTTTTAATGCATTGAAGTTTTTGAACTGAAATTTTTGGTTTTTAGAGGGAAAATCTGTCAATTTGTTCTTGAGTAGGATTCAACTAATCTCCGAATATCCCTTGAATAGATTCTGGAGATTACTCCATTAGGAGCCCCAACAGAGAGATAATGAGCCTCGAGGTATCAAATCCACTAAGAACAAATTATTGTGTGTTTTAATTTTTTTTTGATTTTCATTTGATTCCTTTACATATCTATAAATATTTCTCCCCCTTTTTGTCATCGTATCAAAAAGGAAGTGAATAGAACACACAAGCAAGCAGAGATCAATTGCACAATTGAAAGAATATGTCTACTCATTGTATTGATGTATATATAAATACATTTGTGAATACAATAAGTAAAGCAAAAGATACATGTCAAAATAAAACAAAAAGCAGCTAAGGCTTCCTCGAGGATGGCTCCTCCTCATCTATTCTGTTCCATGAGGAGAGTGACCCCTCTGTGACATTCCCAAGCTGGGATAATGGCCGAGGTGGCCCTGCTGTTGTGGAGAGCTCGGTCGTCTCCTGCAGTGTGTCCAAGCTTGGCGATCAGACATTCGCCAAGCGCTCTGCCCCCTGGGTAGTGGTGCCCATATCTGTCGACGTGTCATCGCGCATCTTCCGAGTGGTGCTCGTGACATCGCTCATGCTGTGGAACTGGGCTTGGATCAGGAACCTTACATTGTAGATCTCTTCCCGCACATGGGCCGTCATCTCAGTCACGGCTGACAGGGAAGGGACCAACGCTGAAGAAGGTGCAGGAGAGGAGCAGCACTGACCTCGGAGCTCCCTAAGCAGGTCGTCCCGGAGATCTCTAACTATCTCCTGCCGCAACTCCCGGAGCTGCTCAGAGATCCGGACCTCCATGGGCTGAGTAGGTGGAGCTGAGGAGGAGGGTCCGGCTGAGGTGGTGGGAGCAGAGGTGGAGGGAAAGGTAGGATAGTCTGAGTCTGGGTCAGGACTGGGGGAATGTCTGGTGGTATGTGTGGAGGTGGATGATTTCCTAACCCAGGTTCCCTCGACCTTCCGAAACCCCATCCTGTGTAGGGTTCCCGGACGCATGCGATCTGTCCATCGCAATGCGCGAGAGGGTTCCCCCTCAGGAATGGGAATCTCGGCCTCCCTAAACAGAAGAGTGAACATCATGCCATAGGGGAGGGTGAGCCTAGGTCTATCTAGTGGCTCACATAGGTATCTATACATCATCTTGGGAAAGTTGATTGGGGTGTCCTGGAGGATGTAGAACATAAGAGCTAGGTCTCTCTCAGATACAAAATCGAAGCGGCCAGTCTTCGGGAAGAGGGACCTAGAGATGATACTCAAGAGGAGCCGCATCTCAACTGAAAGTGAGCTAGCGGACACCTCATCTAAGGGGGACTGAGGTGGATGTCCTAGAATGGCCGTAAGGGCCTCAGTCCTATCCTCGGGGTGTGTGGGAGCCACCCCTACTTGTGGAAGATGGAGGACCTGAGCAATGATATCCTCGAAAAACAATGGGACACCGGCTACCGTCCCTCGATCCCCCATCGCCCTATGTACAGTACCGTAGAACTCCCTAACTAGGCCAGGGTATGTGGGGAGATCTAGGAACAAAAATACTCTAAGCCCTGGGCCCGCAGTCTCTCTCCTATAGTAAAGCCCTCCCGGGAGAGATAGTCGAAATCGACGTATCTCCCGGTGGAGACCGCCTTCCCGGCGCACGGCCTCGAGGGAACCTCCCTGGCGGGGAACGAGCCGGAGGTTGTGGCCTCGCGGGATCGTTCCGAGCCTTGGTCGCTCGGCCTCGCGGGTTGGGGCCTCTTCCGGACAACGGCTTTACGAGGCATTTTGACCTGGAAGGGAAGGAACCTAAAGAGGAGGAAGATGGACGGGAAAAACCTTAAGGTCGGCCGGAGACGCTCTAGGAGTCGGCTCTAGGGCTTGTGAACAGTGGCGGCGGTGAATAGAAGTGTTGAGTAAACTTGAAGTTAGGGTTAAAAATCGGATCCCGACTGCGAGTCGACTCCTCTGAGTCGCGAGTCGACTCGACCTCGAGTCGACTCCAAAGTATGCGCGAGTCGACTCTCCTTATGCGCCTATTGACCTCGAGTCGACTCCCGACTGTATGCGAGTCGACTCCCGTTACGAGCCGACTCTGAAACTCGAGTCGTCTCGAACTCTGGCACGCACCTAAAAATCATGCTATGTTCGTGCCGAATGAGGGAAAATCACTAAGTTATGATCTGATTTGATGATCATGTAAAGAAACTCTATTTCTAATCATCAAAATCAATGAACTAGTGGAAAATACCACTAGGATGGATCAATCACTCCAATCCCCTCCTAAGCACACTAAATCTCTCTTCACTTAAGGGTTTTGTAAAAATGTCAGCTAATTGATCATCAGTGCAAACAAATTGAAGTGTCACATCACCATTCAGTACATGATCTCTTATGAAGTGATGTCTTATCTCAATATGTTTAGTTCTTGAATGCTGAATTGGATTTTTAGTTAGGTTAATGGCACTTGTATTATCACAATTAATGGAAATTTTATCTTGTTTAATGCCATAATCTTCCAATTGTTGTTTGATCCACAAGATTTGAGCACAACAACTCCCGGCTGCAACATATTCAGCTTCAGCAGTAGATAATGCAACCGAGTTTTGTTTCTTGCTAAACCATGAGATTAAGTTTTCTCCTAGGAATTGACATGACCCGCTGGTGCTTTTTCTATCAAGTTTACATCCAGCAAAGTCTGAATCTGTGTATCCTATTAAGTTTAGGCTAGATTCTTTAGAATACCATAACCCTATATTCTTTGTTCCTATTAGGTATTTAAAGATTCTCTTGACTGCAATTAGATGAGATTCCTTAGGATTAGACTGATATCTAGCACACATGCAAACACTAAACATGATATCAGGTCTACTTGCAGTAAGATACAATAAAGATCCTATCATACCTCTATATATTTCTGATCTACAGATTTACCTGATTCATCTTGGTCTAATTTGCATGATGAGCTCATGGGGGTGCTGATTGACTTGTTCCCCTCCATATCAAACTTCTTAAGCATCTCCTTGATGTATTTAGCTTGATTGATGAAGATGCCTTCTTCAGATTGTTTGATTTGAAGCCCGAGGAAATAATTCAGCTCTCCCATCATGCTCATTTCAAATTCACTCTGCATCAAGTCAGCAAATTCTTCGCAGAGGCGATTGTTAGTAGCACCGAAAATAATATCATCAACATAAATCTGCACTAACAACATATCTTTGTTTTTCTTCTTTAGAAACAATGTTGTATCTACATTACCCCTAGAAAACTCATGTTCTAATAGGAATTTGCTAAGCCTCTCATACCATGCTCTAGGTGCTTGTTTCAAACCATAAAGTGCCTTGTTCAATTTATATACATGATTAGGGTATTGATGATTTTCAAAACCAGGAGGTTGTTCTACATATACCTCCTCATTAATATACCCATTTAAGAATGCACTTTTTACATCCATTTGAAATAATTTGAAGTCCTTAGAGCATGCAAATGCTAGTAAAAGTCTAATTGCCTCAAGTCTAGCTACAGGAGCAAAGGTTTCATCAAAATCTATACCTTCTTCTTGATTATAACCCTTTGCTACTAGTCTAGCCTTATTCCTTATTACAATTCCATTTTCATCAAGTTTATTTTTATAAATCCATTTGGTACCTATAATTGAATATTCAGTAGGTCTTTCAACTAGATTCCATACTTTGTTTCTAGTAAATTGGTTTAATTCTTCTTGCATTGCATTTATCCAATTTACATCTTTTTCAGCTTCTTCTATGTGTTTGGGCTCAAAATGTGAAACGAAAGCTAGATGATTGTTTAAGTTCCTAAGAGATGCTCTAGTCCTAACAGGTTGAGATGGATCATCTAGAATTAATTCCTTAGGATGCCCGTGAGCAAACCTCCAAGCCTTAGTCAGCCCATGATCCATAATAGCCTCTTGGCTTGATGATGCATTTCCAATTAATTTTTGATTATCATCTTGTAATGTCATCTCATCTATCTTCTCTTCAAGAATTTCACCATCATCATCAAAATTAACTCTCTTGCTAGAAGAGATATCACTAAAATCATCAAAAACAACATGTATGGATTCTTCTATAACTAGGGTTCTTTTATTAAAGATTCTATAGGCTTTACTAGTTGTGGAGTACCCCAAGAATATACCCTCATCAGATTTAGAGTCAAATTTTCCTAGATTATCTTTCCATTATTATGAACAAAACACCTACATCCAAAAATATGAAAATAGTTCACTTTTGGTTTTCTGTTTTTCCAAAGTTCATAAGGTGTTTTCTTTATGATGGGTCTTAATAAAACTCTATTTAATATATGACAAGAAGTATTGACGGCTTCTCCCCAAAAGTACTTAGGGAGGTTACTTTCACACAACATAGTTCTAGCCATTTCCTCTAGAGTTCTATTTTTCCTCTCCACAACTCCATTTTGTTGTGGTGTCCTAGGTGCAGAAAAATTGTGTGTTATCCCCTTTTTACTACAAAACTCATCAAATAAATGATTTTCAAATTCGGTACCATGGTCACTTCTAATAGCTATTACTGAAGTATCTCTAGCATTTGTTACTTCTTTATGAAATTTCTTGAAAATTGAAAATGCTTGATCCTTATGGCCTAAGAACATGACCCAAGTATATCTAGAATAATCATCTACGATAACTAGACCATATTTATTTCCACCTAGACTTGTGGTTCTAGTTGGTCCGAATAGGTCCATGTGTAGTAGTTCTAGAGGTCTAGAGGTAGAGACACAATTTATAGATTTAAAGGAGTTCCTTGATTGTTTGCCAAATTGACATGCTTCACATATTTTATTCTTTTCAAACTTTAATTTTGGCAAACCTATCACAGAATCTCTTTTAACTAGTTTAGATATGGTGTCCATGCTTGCATGACCTAACTTACGGTGCCATAACCAACTAGCATCATTATCCTTAGTTTCATTAACAACTAAACATGGGTTGTGTTTGGCAAGATCCTCAAGGTCTACAACATACACATTTCCACGTCTTATTCCTTTAAAAACTAAACTATTGTCATTTGGGTTTGTTATGATGCATAGTGATGGTTTAAACATAACATTATAACCTCTATCACATAATTGACTAATGCTTAATAAATTATGCTTAAGACCATCAACATATCGAACATTATCAATAAAAGTTGAAGGGTAATTTGTACTTTACCTATACCAATGATGTGACCTTGGTTATTGTCTCCAAAAGTCACAACACCTCCCTTCTTAGCTTCAAGGGTGAAGAATTGATCCTTGTCACCCGTCATGTGTCTTGAGCAGCCACTATCCAAGTACCAACAATTTTTGTCGACCTTGGCTGCAAGACACTCCTACACAAGCAAATCATATAATCTTAGGTACCCAAGTTTTCTTGGGTCCTTCATGGTTAGTAATGTTGGTTCCTTTTGGAACCCAAACCCTCTTAATTTTTCTTTTAGTTTTCCTTTCCTATAATTACACACATTTGCTTTATGTCCTAAAGTTCCACAACAAAAGCAGGTTATTTTCTTAGTTTTACTTTTCCCTGCTTTAACAAAGAAGTTACTAAGAAGTTTTTGCTTATGTTTAGGTTTATACCCTAAACCCGCTCTATTGAATACCGCTCGTTGACTATTAAGTATCATATTCAATTTTTCAGAACTATATGTAAATTTTTCAACCAAGGGTTTGTATTTTTCAAGTTCTTTAGTTAGTGTTTGTTTTTCTGCTTTTAGATCATTTAGTTCTTTTGTGAGACTCTCATTTATATGTTTATTGTTTTTGGGTTCTAATGTTTCTTTGTTCAGCCTTTCATTTTCTTTAGTTAAGGTATTATTCTTTTGTATCAAGATTTGGTTGCTTGTTTTAAGTTCTGCATTTTCTTTGATAAGAACATCTTTATCCTTAACTAATGAATCATACTTACGGAGATGAGTTTGGTTAGTTACTTTTAGTTCTTTGTTTTTAACGTTTATTGTTTTGTATTCATCCATTAATTCATTGAAAGCATCATATAATTCATCGAAAGTAAAATCTAAATGTGGTGCGGATGTTACCTCATTTTCATTGGCCATGAAGCAGAAATTGGCCTTTTCTCCTTGTTCCTCATCCGATGATGATGATGATGTGTCGGAGTCCGATAGGGTGGTGACAAGGGCTTTCTTCTTCTTGTACTTGCTCCCCTTCTTCAGTAAAGGACACTCAGCTCTGATGTGTCCCGGCTTCTTGCACTCATAACATCCAATCCCCTCATTTTCCCTTTCTTACCTTTATCCTTTCGATAGAAATTTGAGGGGCCTCTCCTTTGATGAAAGGACTTTTGGTTGATGAATCTTCTGAACTTACGTACGAGAAGAGCCTCATCATCCTCTCCTCGTGATCTTCTTCTTCACTGCTGCTACTGCAAGACAAGTCTTTGTTAGATGATGTAGATTTGAGAGCTATTACCTTTTTCTTATGGGAGGACTCTTCTTCGCTGTGTTGCTTCATTGTTAGCTCGTGCGTCATTAGGGATCCAAGAAGCTCCTCAAGTGGTAGCTTGTTCAAGTCCTTGGCTTCTTGGATTGCCGTCACCTTGGCTTCCCATGACCTTGGTAGACAGCGAAGAATCTTCCTGACAAGATCACTGTTAGTATAGTTTTTGCCAAGGCTTTTTAGGCCATTGACAATGTCAGTAAATCTAGTGAACATGCAAGTGATTGTTTCATTAGAATCCATCTTAAATAGTTCATACTTATGAACCAATATGTTTATTTTGGATTCTTTGACTTGATTCGTGCCCTCATGGGTCACTTCAAGTCTATCCCAAATCTCTTTTGCAGAATTGCAAGTAGAGACTCTATTGAATTCATTCCTATCTAATGCACAGTAAAGCACATTCATTGCTTTGGAATTGAGTTGTGCCTTTCTCATGTCATGGTCATCCCAATCCTTTTCGAGTTTGGGTACAGTGACACCCTCTACATAGATGGATGGGATGTATGGTCCATTTACTACAATGGTCCACATCTCATAGTCTTGGGCTTGGATAAATATTCTCATCCTAGCCTTCCAATATGAGTAGTCGGATCCATTAAAGAATGGGGGTCTTTGGGTGGACTGACCCTCAATGTGGGAAGATCCAAATGGGGTTGTCATTTTGATCTTTTACTCTTAGGGTAGAAGAGTTTAGGCTCTGATACCACTTGTTGCCCAGATAGACAACCCAAGAGGGGGGGTGAATTGGGTTTTAAAATAATTTTGCAATTAAAACGTTTGTGGATGACTAATTAATACTTTTGCAAGATGATTAATTAGTTGCTATGTGCTGTGAGTGAAATGAGAGTGAGAGAGAGAGACACAAGCAATCACAAACACAATGTTTATAGTGGTTCGGAGCTAACCCTTGCTCCTACGTCCACTCCCCAAGTCTCACTTGGGAATTCACTATAACCCCTTGGATTACAGCCGGTTGTTTTACAAGCTCACAACCCAACTTGTTGTTTTACGAGCTCACAACGAACTCGGTCGGTTTTCCCAGGCTCACCGACTAGAACCACCCCGATTTTTTCCGGGATCACAATCGAACCCTTACACGTTGGTTTTACCCTCGGCTCACCAACCAACCTCTACACTCTTGATTCAATCCCCTGATTGAATCAAGCAAAGACAAGATGGAAAGAACAAGGACAAACGAAAAACAGAGCTTCTAAAAAGCAGATATACAGCAATATAAACTAGAGAGAAGTTAAGAGCCCTCAAACACGTTTGAGTTGGAGTAGAGTAGGGCTTCTTGAACTGTGAGTCTCCTCTTGAATGTCTGGTCGACTTGAAGGCAGGAGGAGACTTCTTTAAATGCTGGGAAGAGGTAGCTGGATGGAGTTAATGGCGCTCTTCCTTCTTTTCTGTTGAAAACCAGTTGGCAGAGATAGGATGCTTGATTTCTTTGAGTGGAATAGTGCTTCTCTGCCTTGCTACAGTCCTCTGTGGCTATTTAAGCCATCCCCCACGGAAACTAGCCGTTAGACACCTTTTTCTGCCCGTTCTGCACACTCTGCACATCCTGACAATATGTCCGTTGGGGTCGGAGTCGACTCGCGCGATCTGGAGTCGACTCGGCTGTAGCGGGAGTCGACTCATGCTTTTCTGGAGTCGGCTCGGCAACTGTTCCGGATTTGAATTAAAGTGACCTCCGCGACTGGGAGTCGACTCGACTTAACCCGGAGTCGACTCGCCAACTTCTGGAGCTGACTTGCCATTTTCGGAGTCGGCTCATCCCATGAAGTCCATGGAGCTAATTTTTCAACTTGGCCCACTCGAGTCGACTCGACAATCCTGGGAGTCGACTCGGCGCTCAGAGCCCGAACTCCCGATCTTCTGTCTTTTGGCTCGTCCAGTCTTGGAGTCGACTCGAACTGTTCCGGAGTCGACTCGGCTCTCAGTTTCCGAAACACAGCCTTCTGCCTTTTTGATGTAGCGCTGCCTTGGAGTCGACTCGAGCTGTCTGGGAGTCGACTCGGCTCTCAGAGACAATAATTCGGTCTTCTGTCTTTTTGGGGTCGCGCTGTCTCGGAGTCGACTCGCGCATTGCGGGAGTCGACTCGGATCTCAGAGTCCGAAAACTGCTCTCTGACTTTTGCCTTGTGTACCACTGAGAGTCGACTCTCGCTTTCTTTGGAGTCGACCTGCCAACCATCGGAGTCGACTCGCGTTCCACAGGAGTCGACTCGAATCTCAGGGTCGAAAATCGCTCTCTGACTTTTCTGTCTGTAACTCCTTGGAGTCGACTCATACTACTCCGGAGTCGACTCGGTAATCATCGGAGTCGACTCGCGCACTTCAGGAGTCGACTCGCTGACAGGTTTTGAGTTGAGTCTTTCTGTTCGTCTGTCAGTTCTCAGTCGGAGTCGACTCGTAATGATCCGGAGTCGACTCGAGCCCGTGCCAGTGATTCTGATGCTTGGAGTCGACTCGTAATATCCCGGAGTCGACTCGAGTCTCAGACTTTGGTTCAAACTGACTTCTTAACTTATCCAAAATATCTTGAACCAAGTCTAGAAACACTTAGACAAGATTTTCACTGAAACACTCAATTGAATTCATTAGTAAACAAAAGATATACTCAAATGCTTTGAGCTCATCAAAATCAAATAGGGTTTTAATCAATCACTCCACACATGTCCTCCTCCTTCCCAGCAACCGAAGAAGGAAGCCTGCGTCCCCACCTTCCTCTTCAGCTCCAGCAGCGCCCGAAGAAGGAAGCCCGCCCCTTCCGGCGATCCCGCATCCGTGGCCCAAAGAAGCAAGCTCACGCCTCCCTTCCACGATCTGCCCGACCGATCTAGCCGTCCGCGTCTCTTCCGGAGCTGATCCAGCCTCCACCGCATCTCCAAGGGCCTATAAGAAGAGGGGAGGAGAAGCAATGGGGGTGTGCTCGATTGGGGGTGGAGGCCAAGAGAGAAGAGGGTTCGATTGGGGAAAGAAGAAAGAAAGAAAACAGAGCTTGCTCTGTTTTCGGGAAAGAAAAAAGAAAAAAAAAGAAAGAAGAGAGGAGTATTTTATTAGTTTAGTTTGAGTTTAGTTTTTTTTAATTCATGAGAGCAATGTATTTTTTTTATTTTGATTATACTTTAGTTGAAAGTTTTTATTGAGAAGTATATTTTGAGTTTGAAAGCATATTGTTCTTTTTTTAGTTTCATTTAAGGTTTTATTTTGAGTTTTAATTTTTGAGAGTTTATTCGGGTAGAAAGTTATATTTATTCTGCAATTTTAATTTCTGTTCTGCAATCCATTAAATCCTCTTTCATGCAATCTATATTTCAGTCTGCAATTTTCCTAACACTGTTTTCATCCATTTTAATTTATGTCAAAGCTTTAATACATGAATGCTCTTTGAATCTGACTACCTGTCTTGTAGTTAATTTCAATTAGAAAACATTCTCTGGTAGTCCAGGGAATCATTCAACATCTCCAACGTAAGGTTTTTCTTTCGTTATTCAAAAATCGATTTCGAATCCAAGTGAATGTTTTTATTTTTAAGCAACTCCAATCGCCTCCCTGTGGATCGACCTCTTACGACCACTATTCTTCGAGTAGAACATGTAAGAGTAAATTAAATTTAAACTTTGTTTGTCGGTTCTAACAACGATCTGTTTAGCATATTTTAGTTAAACAGGAATCGGACAACACTAGAGACTAGCAATAAACTGGTTGGGGTGTGATGAGAGTACAAAAGTACAATCGTCGTACCATCTTAATTAGTATTATAGCTAATCATAATAAAATTAACTAATTAACGTTGTATTTATGCTTGAGTGCAAGTAATCCAAGAAATCCAATAACATTGGGTTTGAGCCCAACTGTGATTCCAGCGTGCCAGCCAGCAACAGCCCAAACCGTGCGGGCCCAATCCTCCCATGATCTAATTAAGCACATTTGCACCCAAACATCCGAGCCCGCGTGCGATCTCCCAGTGATCCTTGCGGATTAGCACCTGCACTCTTCCGGAATAGAGATTTCCACTCTCACTTCATCACAAAGAAAAAGAACTTTTTAAATCCCATGCAGAATAGCTGAAAAGACTATTCCTAAAATTATTATTCATGCTGAAAACACTGTTCATATGAACAGTGTTTCGTGAAAACACTGTTCATATGAACAGTGTTTCGTGAAAACACTGTTCTTCTTCTTCCTCCTACAGTGCATCACGGCCATCCATCTTCCAGATCAGATCCCGCGGCCCGAGTCCATGATCAACGTGCCAGCAACAACCGCGTCCCAACCGGCGTTGCAACCTTCCTCAACAGCCCTTCCCTCTCGTGCCAGCCCAGCTGCAAGGCGTCTCCAAATCCATTGATCACGGGAGACCCCAGCTCCATTCCAGATCACGCCATCATCCCGTCCGTATTCATCTTTCGCTTCATCACCGGCACCTTCCGCGTCCATGATCCCAGCTCATCCCGTGACTCAGCCATCCGTGAATCACCCCCTCCACGGACCAAGCTTCCATGTCCAAGGATTTCATCCGTCCGTGATCAAGGAACCGCAGCTAGCTTCCTTCCCGAATTAGCATCCATGATCCACTCCTTTTGACTGCAAGCATCCCAGCTGTGATGCAAGCCGTGATCCAGCCGCATGCATCTCCTCCCTTCCGTTTCTTCCTCCCGCAGTGCCCCAGCCATGGATCACCATCCAGATCAGCTCCTCCAGCTTGATCCGGCCGCAATCTCCCAGCATAGCGCCCATCAAGCCATGATCGGCTCCTCCCAACACCCGGATCCACGTTCCCGTCCTCTTTCGGTTCAATCCGCCCAAGGAGCCCGTGATCTAGCCATCTCCCACGGATTGACGCCCTCCGCCTCATCCGTCCGTGATCAGCACCCATCGATCCCGCGACCGTTTTGATCCATCGCCGGTTTCAAGGCTCGGGCGATCTATAAGAAGGGAGGACGAGAGGAGGAGAGGGAAGCTCGGGGTCCTTGGTTGGGATTGGGGCCAAGTAACAGCGGAGGTCGGCTGGTTCAAGAAGGAACAGGATGGAGTGTTCGGTTTAGAAGAGACAAAGAAAAAAAAAAAATAGAAACAGAGCATGGCTCTGTTTTGGTTTAAAAAAAAAGAGAATAAAAAAATAAGGGGAGGGGAAGAAAGGGGAGTTTTCTTGTTTTTTTTTTCTTCCTTGGTTTTATGTTTTATTTTGTAGAAGGAGGAAGCATTAGGCTTCCAATCTTCATTTTATTTTTGTAATTGCCCTTTTATGCAATCCATACACTTATCTCTTATGCAATCTATGTTTTAAGTTTCAGTTTAAATCCTGCGATTTATTTTATACAATTTGGAATTCTTAGTTTTAAGATAACTCTGAAATTAATCTTTGCTGTTCAACTAGCGATTTTAATTCATAGTCTGTCTTTAGAAATCGACCCCTACTCTGCATCCAATTTCAATTGCAAAGTTTTCCTTCTTTTCTTTGTTTATTTTCAATTAGAAATCATTTAACATCCTCAAAGTAATGTTTTTCCTCTATCATTCAAAAATCGATTTCGAATCCGAGTGAACATTTACATTTTTATGCAACTCTAATCGTCTCCCTGTGGATCGACCTCTTACGACCACTATTCTTATGCATGGACTCGATCATGTTTTTATGTGCCAGAGGTAGTCTTTTATAAAAGAAGTGGACCAGATCAGCCTTATCAAGCCCATGGTGTGGGCATTTGACTAACAAGTTATGGAATCATTTTCAAGTTCTTATGGCATCCATAATTTTTTCTATTTTAATCATGGGAAAAATTTTTGCCATGAACTTGTTAGATGTATGCCCTATAAGCCAATCTGGCGGACACATTGTTAATTCTAGGACACAATTTTGTACTTGACTATTTATTATTGAATAAATAAAAGGCATCTTTTTCATTCATATTGTTTATGTGTCTATGAATCGTCCAAGAAATTAATAAGATGATGATGCATATTCTCAAGAGTTGAGAATTTGAGCCATGTATCATTGGTGATTAATTTCTAAATGCTTCCGATCGATGGATCATCACGAGGACGGTGATCGATCCGATGAGATCAGTGCACACATTGCTTTCCTTGTGGATGGACGAGACTCGAATCCATGGTGTGGTGATACTGAAGTAATAGTGCAGGTGCTTGTTAAAGAACAAGGGTACTGAGCGTGACCAAGACAAGAAGTCACTTGGATGTCTATCCACTCATCAGTGACTTGCTTAATGTTGCAGTAGTTTGACTGATCCTTTAACCTGCGGTGCTTCGGCTACTCACAGTGAGGTTATTTTAGTTTGACTACACGTATACATGGTCTCTAGACATATGGGTCCATGAAGTGTAAATTGGCTGCAATAGGTTCACTGTAGGAGTAGGGTATGCACCTTAATGGAATCTATTGACCTTGGTAGATAAGGAGAGATCCTATGTAATTTATAAGACTGAGTTTGTAAGACCTCGGCCGGGGCAGTAAAAATAGTGGAGAAAGAGTTTTTCACTCTCGAACTTAAGTCGAATAAATCTTGACATATGACAGACGATGGGGTTTGACGAGTTATCCATGACCTCCGTCCTGTAGGGATCCACGATAGTAGGACTGTATCATACGATAACTGCACCTAGAGGTTCATCATTCCATTCTGCTGGATAGCCACTACATGCTGCTAGGTGTCACTGGTGGATGGTGAGACAAGAAGGAGGAGCTTGCGCCCTCCTCCTTTTCTTCTTTGGTGCGGCAAGACAAGAGGGGCCAGTGCCCTCTTTGGAAAATAGTTTGGAGCTCCTAAAAGGTAGGAGCTCCACATGCTATTTAAGAGGATCAAAGGGGCAGCACCTAGGGCATGGGAAGCCCTCTCCTCCTCATCCGTACGCCCCTCCCTCCTCTTGGTCTTCAGCCGCAAGCAAGAAGAAAGAAAGAAAAGGTGTTTGCGGCCTCCTTCCTCCTCCCTTCCTTCTTCCAACGCAAGGTAAAGAAAAGGCTGCATCTAGCCTTTGGTTCTTCTTCAAGATCCCTCCTTCTTCTTCCTCCTCCCAAGCACATTCAAGAGTTGAAAGAAAGGGAGGAGATCAGCCATCAAAACATATCTCTGCAAGGGAGCTAGCACCCGGGGAGATTGGAGCATTTGGGATTGGTCCTCTGCTTCGTGTGGATACCCGTAGAGGCCGGACGCGTGTGCGGCTTCAAGCGAGCCTTCTTTCAAAACCACGATCATCAGTTTGCGGTGATCATCTACCCATACAAGATGAAGATTTGATCTTTCAAATAGTTTTTAAAGTTTGTGATCCTAATCTATCTACGAACGGTTGCTGAATAACGTTCATGAGATGAACGTTGATCCCGCGCATTACCAATTTCGCTGCCATCTGAAAATTTTTTAAATTTTCTGCAGCATGGGCGGGTTCCCAACAGAACTTCCTAGATAGTTGTTCCTATATTGTGATGGAATTTGGGGCCAGAGAATATAGCCATATCGCGGCTCGATCCTCTAAGGTCATTGGAAACAATCTCAATTTTACACTTTCTTCATCTAAATTTTGATTTTTGAAAGTTTGACAAATTGTCATGAATTTATTTAGATGAATATAGGGTTGTTCACTTTCAAACCCATGGAATTTGGGTAGCATATTTTTGAAAGTTATTAATTGGCAACACTATACATGTAGGTGGACTAGTGGATGCAGGAGCGAATAATTCATCAAGGTTCTAATATGATCGCCTATTGTAGAGATTGGTGGTTGATCAATAATTCGTTGGATGTGACGATAATTTTTTCCAATCTCTGGGTTAAATGGTGTTAACTTACCCCTTAATGATCTTCTACCATGCATACATTATCCACAACTAATTAGACTCGACTCCTAAACGAAATCCTAAAAGAGAAGAAGAAGGGCTAGACCAAGATGACCACAATCAACACCACACAACGGATTGGCTCTTTAATCTTGAGATTAAAGAAGGTTTAGTAGCTTTTAATCTACTTGCACAGAGATTTATCAGGTTAAAAAGTTTCTGAAATTCTTTCCTAGATTAGACAGCTCCTAATCTTCCTTCCAGATTAAGCTTGAGCTTACCAGTTAAGCGATCCAGTAACCAGTGACCAGAAAAGTCCCGGGATGTGTGGTGGTGCCAGAAGGGATACACCAGTACCACAATATCTGTAACAATTCTCACTGTTGTAAAACTTTCCTAGGCATCACCAATTACTAAATTCTCACTAGAGTGGCTTTCAGCTGCTTCTTTCCAAGAGCCTAATTAAGCTCGAAAATCCTAAAGCCAACGTCTAATTGATTTTAATTTAATTTGGGTTAGGATATGTATGCAAGGTGGTAATTTTTGGGCTAAGGATAGGTAATGACTTCGCGATCTTATCTTTTTAATGAGTTTTGCCCTTAAATTATTTTATTCAAATGCTTAATACTAAATGCAGCAAATATTCAATGATTTTTTTTAAGTTTATGGAATGTCATTAGGTTGTACTGATTAAATGAGCAAGCAAATTTTTTTTTCTTTTTCCTTTTTTAAAAATTTCGAATTTCAGAATTCAAATTTTGAATTTAATTTTTTAAATTTTAGTATTTTTGGAAAAAATTTAATTTTTAATTTTTTGAATTTAAATTTTTTTCAAAATTTTAAATTCTGAATTTCAAATTTCAGAATTTAATAACTACAAAATTATTAACTAAAAATAATCAAAACAAGAAAAATTAATAGAAATAAAAAAAAAACTTACTACCGGAGTGTGTTCACTCCGGACATCCAAAATTTGATTTGATCTTCGTGATCGTTCTTACTTCTCAATTTGCCTTTCCGGCAACGGCGCCAAAATTTTGTTGTCATAGCCTTATCTACAGCAGAAGCTGAATACATTGCAACTGAAAGTTATTGTGCTCAAATTTTGTAGATTAAGCAACAACTTGAGGATTATGGCATTAGACTTAAAAAAATATCTATTAAATGTGATAATACAAGTGCCATAAAGTTAACTAAAAATTTTATTCGATACTCAAAAACTAAGTACATCGAGATAAGACATCATTTCATAAGAGACCATGTGCAAAATAATTAAATTTGTGTGTTTAAAAAAATAACTTTCTGACATCTTCACAAAATTTTTGAATGAAGACAAATTTTGTATGATTAGAAATAAATTAGGAGTTTGTAAACCTTTCTATTAATTTCTATCTGATTACGCTATTGATTATTCTTTGTGAATTATCTCAATTTCAACTGCATTTCCTTGAAATTCCTAAACTCCCTTCCTCTGTGAGCTGACTCTTAAGATAAATAGTCAACTCTAAATGAGGAACTGACCCCTAAGAGTAAGAGGAAGCCTTGAGTCAACTCGAGAGTTAACTCAAAGCTCTATAGGCTGTTGGAAGCCAACTCATATCCTGTGATGAGTCGACTCATGTGTGGCTGTCGATCTCCTTGGTCGACACTTAGAAGCTCTGCTCTCTTTAATCGAAGCTGACCCTTCTCTTTACTTTCTTTATCGCTTCGAAATTCTTCTTCTCCTTTGTGATTTACCGAGCAAATCTCTTCTACCTTCTCTCGGATTTCTCTAGTCTCTTATCTTCACCTTAGCATCTCGTCCTTAATCTCTGGATGATCCCAAGAAAGATGCTTCCTCTAAGAAGAAAAAAATTTGAATCAAAACAAGAAAAGGATGACCCAGGGAAATCTCCAATCAAACAACAATTAGAGGATTGCTTTTCGCTTCTCCTCATATCAGCCTCTTCTGCGAGGATTCCCAGCATGACACCCCTCTCCACTCGGAAGATCACCTCCAGAAGAAAGATCGACTTTCAGTTTCTGAAAAATGGGGGAATCACAATCGGAAAGCTTATCAGAAACCAAGGCTAGGAGTACTTCTGCAAACTTAAGGGACCCATTTACCCTGACCTCATTTGAGAATTTTGCCAAAATCTCAGGTTTGGCATGGGAAGCATTTCATCTGTGGTAAGAAATGTGAGCATTGAACTAAATGATCATGTGCTTGAGCAAGTTCTTCAGATGCCCAACCAAGATGCTCTCATGGATAAGGTTGAAGATCGGCAAGCAGCCCTGCAGTGCGTACTGGAAATAGAATCAATAAATAAAAATGTTGAAATTGAAGAAACCCAACTCTGTGTGGAGATGAGGTTGCCACATCATATAATCAACATGGTACTTTATCCAAAGTCTGGGAGGTTTGAGATTGTGTCAAAACAGGAGCTTTGCATAATGTTCCACATTATCAAGGAGATCCCCATCAATCTATGATCTCTGATTATTCAAAGGATATATGAAGTTGTTTCAAGGATAAAAGCTCCACTACCCTACTATTTGATGCTTACTGAATATTTAAAAATTTCACTATAAACCCATTGGGTAAGGCAACTAGTGAGTTTATATTTTTTGACACCTACAACAAACATTCTCTGCATCATATGGGATTCAACAAGAAAGATGGTCGTTGGGTGACAACCAATGGAACGGCTAGTGTTGAGGAAGAGGAAAACAGAGAAGAAGCTACAACAGAACTAATAAGAAGAGAAGCATAAAAAAAGCCAATTGCTAAAGAAGACTTAGACATTCCATCGGCAAGTAGAAATCAATTTGCTTACATTTGGCTGCATGAAGATGAGCATAAAATTATCTCTAAACAACTAGCTATGGCCTTTCTAGTAGATAAAGCTTCTGAACTAAGAAATGGCTCAAGGAAGTCTCAAGTGGGAGATCTAACTAATTTAGTTCAAATGATGATAGATCAAAATTCAAAATTATCTTTGATTCAAAATTCTATTGCCAGTCTAAAGAAAAAGTGGCCTCATTGGAAGAAAAGGTTGATAAAGGCAGAATGGATCAAGTTCCAAATGAAGATGCTGTGCAGATTTCAGAACTTGCCTTGAAGATTAGGAGACTCAGAGGACGAATTGAATATGGCATCTAGCAATTAGGAGAAGAGATTCAGGGTATTTCAAAATTATCTTTGATTCAAAATTCTATTGCCAGTCTAAAGAAAAAGTGGCCTCATTGGAAGAAAAGGTTGATCAAGGCAGAATGGATCAAGTTCCAAATGAAGATGCTGTGCAGATTTCAGAACTTGCCTTGAAGACTGGGAGACTCAGAGGACGAATTGAATATGGCATCTAGCAATTAGGAGAAGAGATTCAGGGTATTTCAACTATTGTTTCTTTTGGAGTGATGTTTCTTCTTCAGGCCATAGAAAGACTAATTGGACAACTTGAGAACTCCTCTTCTATCCCTAGAGCCTCCACCTCTGCTTGGCCCCCTGCTCAACCCAGTTAGCCCTCCTCCTCATCTAGACCTCTTCAATTCTTTAGAATTGGGGTCTGCCGAGCTGGTGCTTTCTCGAGCATGTTTGTTCACTTGAATGTCCCTTCTTCTTCATATGAAATTTACTATTCAAGTGATTAAGTTGTACTTGAATTCTTTTGCTTAATGAAATCTACTAGTTTAGTTCAAGTCACTTGTGCTTATCTTTTTGGCAATTATCCCTGATGAATATTTAAATTGAAATGATCAATGTTTGTCTATCTGATATACTGCAATGAATATTTTAATCTGAATGATTCTCATGCTTATTCTGTAAACTAGTGCCCTCCTTATTGATTATAACAAAATGAGGAAGAAAGAGAAAGGAGGAGATACCGAAAGAAAAGGGGGGAGAAAGAAAAATAGGAAAGTAAATGGTAAAAGCTCATTGGCATCAATGATGTAAAACCTTAAGATTAAGATAAAGTTCAAAAGAAATGCAAAAAGCAAAGTAAAAGGAGAATGATAGATTTACACTTTTTGCAAATAGTAATTTAATACTCTTCTTTAAGTAGTCCTATTATTGCATCAAAAAGAGAAAGAATTATTTAACTTATAACTAAAACAACTGTAATCAAGCATAAAGAGTGAATGGTATCAAGCAATATAAAATTTTTTTTCACTCTATGAATTTTGTGAACTTAAATTCAAATGTTATTCATGCTTATTCTTTCTATTTGAATCTTGCAGATATATTTTGTTCTAAAAGATGTTACCATTGTTTATATCAATTTCTTTGGAACTCAAAAATTTTATCATCATCAAAAAGGGAGAGATTATTGAACCTAAAAGATTGATTTTGATGATGCAAAATAGTTAAGTCAAATATTGACTAATGTATTTGCTTTGACTTTAAGTGATAAATTTTAGAAAGCAAAGATGAAAGCCTACAGGCACTCTCAAATGATGATCATCTTTGTAAGCACCACATCAAGAAGCTAAAGTCCAAAAGGCCATAAAAATATTCCTTGGAAGATCACTTGCAAATACAAAAAATTTCACCCTAAGCTATCTCAAGAGTAGACCCCAAGCTTGCAATGAGTCGACCCCGACATACTGTCACTGATTGATGCACCTTAACAAACCGACTCTAACAAATCGCGAGTTGAAATTAGAACAGTCTCAAAGGATAGATAGAAAGCGAAGAAATTCATCTTATTGATGACTTGACACATAAAATACTCGAGCCGGCTCTAAACTAGCAAGAGTCGACCCTAGAATCAAACGAGTGAACCCTAAAATGGCTATAAAGAAAAGACAGAAAGCTGAAAAAATCACTGCATCAGCGAGTCGACCCATGAAATTCACAAGCCGACTCCAGTCAAACTAGAGTCGACCCTAGAAATAGTCGAGTTGACCCCAGAATGGTCACAATAGAAAGACAGAAGTAGTGAAAGACAATCCGTCGAAGAGTTGACCCATGAAATCAAAGAGTCAAGTTATAAAAATCTCGAGTTGACTCCTAAATTGAGAGTGCTGACTCTACAAGTGCCACAGATGAAAAACAGAGTACAGTAGAAATAGAAGCAAGCTCGATCCGACTCCTGAAGATCACGAGTTGACTCCTAAAAATCTCAAGTCGGCCCTAGAAAATGGCGAGGCAACTCTTCTGCACCTGACAACTGTAAGAACTAGTTTTTTACGAATCTAAATGGTTCTTTTCATCTTCAATGGTTTAGCGCCTGACAACTGTAGAAAAATGTTTCAATCTTCTTCCAAAGGTATAAATGTATGGGAACACCAAAGGAGAAAGAGAGCTCAAGCACTACAATGACAAATTCACTAGAGTTAGAAAAAGAGAACAAAAAGAGAGAGCTTAAAAGAAGATATCATTTAAGAACTTTTATAGTGAGCTGAAAAATTACATCTTCAACATCCGAGAGTTAGTGAAGCACCTTCAAGAGTATTCAAGGTAACCAACATAGTGTAGCTCTATTTATTATTTTGTATTTACTGTCTTGGAGTTGTATTGATTGTAACAACATTTACTTCTTTCTATTCATTGCTGTAACAAGTTTCAGAAATTGAAACATGGAAAAAGATTTATCCAAACCTTAAATTGGATTGTGTTGAGCATAGGATAAGCTCGGAAAAGATTTTGGTTGATTGCTTGAAAAATCAACTGAGTTGGATGTGAACCCAAAAAATAATCGGTTAAGATTTTGGTTGATTGACCTAGAAAGATCAACTAGATTTTGTTGTGAAGCCGAAAAATAATTGGGTCGTAATTTGGGTTATAAATTATAGTAAAATTCTCAAAAAAACTTGGAGAGTGGATGTGGTGCAGAGTTAGCACCGAACTACCATAAATTTTTTATATTTACTTTGTTTGTTTTTCCTTGCTTATTTACTTAATGCTTGTCTACTAATTTAAATATTCTTCTATTAAGCATTTAATTTTGTTGTACTATTAGCTAAAGTTTTTGAAAAATCCAATTCACCCCTCTCCTCTTGGGCTACATAGCAGGGCAACAACTTCCTTCAGTTTAGCTTCATTGATCGTATTGACATGATGCAGGAGCATCGATTCAATCACGAGGCATGCGTGGAGATTGAGTCTCCTTCTTGGGTGAGCGCCAAATTACATTGGGTCCGCAAAGTGTCAACACCGAATTATAGTAGATCCAAGATTTTTAGCACCTAGTTACATTGGGCTTGAGTGTTTCAACACCCAATTACATTAAGTCCTAGTTGCATTGAAGAGTCCTAAATTATTTGAAGTCTTTGTAATGGGTCTATGTGTCGTGTAAGAGAGTCCTAGCTGATTTGGACTGTTAGTCATGTGTCAATTAAAGAGTCCAAATTGATTAGGAGTCTTGAGTTAAGGAGTTTGGGTTCAACATTGGGCATGTCCAATGTTAGATTGAGTTCTTTTTGCTTGGCGTGATGCGTCAATTGGAGTTTGATTCCCAACGCCATGAAACCACATTGAGTCCACGGCATTGAAGAGTCCTCGAGTGATTAGGAGTTTGTCTATTTGGTCCATGTGGCGTTTGAGGAAGATTCCTAGCCGACTTAGACTCTAATCCATGTGCCATGGGGAGTCCAAAATTAAGTGGAAGTCCAATCATATTATTTGATTTAGTCAATAATTTGATTTAAAAGAGTCCATGTCAAGTAGGAGTCCTTTTAATTTTGAATTGTAAGAGCCTATGTTTATCCCAACCTCTTACTCTATAAATAAAGAAGGTTGAAGAATAAAATTTAGATTAGAGTGGTTTGAAAAATTATGATCTTTCACGTGAAAGGAGAGATTTCTTATTTTTTTCTTGGTACAACACCAAGAGGGGCTGAAGAAGGATAAGTGAGATGCCATCTAACTCTTCACGCCAACTATTGGATTGAGTGAGGGTGAGACTCTCTCATTCATTCCATAGTTATCCTAATTCCCTACGGTCAATCAGAACTTGTATCCTGGCCAACCAGAACATGCGTCTTGGATATTCTAGAATTCTTCTCCGACTAGAACACCTAAGCCTCCATCACGCCTCCAAGTTGTTGGATGTATGCCCTAGAAGCCAATCTGGCGGACACATTATTAATTTTGGAGCATAAATTTATGCTTGACTTTATTATTATTGAATAATAAATGGGCATCTTTTCATTCATATTGTTTATGTGTCTATGAATTGTCCAAGAAATTAATAAGATGATGATACATATTCTCAAGAGTTGAGAATTTGAGCCATGTATCATTGGTGATTAATTTCTAAATGCTCCTGACCAATGGATCATCACGAGGACGGTGATCAATCCGATCAGTGCACAGATCGCTTTCCTTATGGATGGACGAGACTCGAGTCTACAGTGTAGGGACACTGAAGTGATAGTGCAGGTGCTTGTTAGAGAACAAGGGTACTGAGTGTGACCAAGACAAGAAGTCACTTGGATGTCTATCCACTCGTCAGTGACTTGCTTGATGTTGCAGTAGTGTGACTGGTCCTTTGACCTGCGGTGTTTCGGTTATTCACAGTGAGGTTATTGTAGTTTGACTGCACATATACATGGTCTCTAGTCATATGGGTCCTTGTTGTGTAGATTGGCTGCAGTAGGTTCACTGTAGGAGTAGGGTATGCACTTACATGGAATCTATCGACCTTGATAGATGAGAAAAAATCCTATGTGATTTATAAGACTGAGTTCTAAGACCTTGGCGAGGGCAGAATATACAGTGGAAAAGAGTTTTCTACTCTAAAACTCAAGTCAAATAAATCTAGACATATGGCAGACGATGGGGTTTGACGAGTTATCCATGACCTCGGGTCTGTAGGGATCCACGATAGAAGGACTGTATCATACAATAACTGTACCTAGAGGTTCATCATTCTATTCTACTGGGTGGCCACTACATACTGCTAGGTGTCACTGGTGGATGGTGAGACTCACAGGGATCATATTGATGGTCGATAATCCTTGGTGAGTTGAGTTGGAATTGTTTCAACCCATTGAAAGGAGTTTTCAATGATATTGTAATAGAGATTGCAATATTTCTCACTACCAGTTAGAATAAAACCTATAGGGTCACACACATTAGATGTATTAACCGATCCGATGGTTGAATGTGATTAGGAATCACAAATAATCAATTAGATTGATAAATGGTTAACCCGCTAAGAGTTAGTGGTTAGAAGAAGGAATAATTGCAATCGGATTGCAATTTAATTTAATTAATTGGATTTAATTAATTGGACTTGATCATGAGTCCTACTTGGAGTGAGATTCATGGAGTCCTAATTGGATTAGGATTTCAAATTAAATTAGAGTCCTACTTGGAATAGGATTTCTAAAGTCCTAATTGTCTTAGGGCTGAAATTTGGACAAGTCCTAATTAGATTAGGATTTTCTTAAGTCCTAATTAATTTTAATTTTAATCTAATTAATTAAATGACTCCTAATTGGATTAGAATTAAAGAGTTCAATAGAGTCATGGTTCAATTAAATCCTAATTAGATTAGGATAAGGAGGAAATTGAAATGGATTCATACAAATCCTATTTTGACTAGGATTGGACTCATGCAATGCACCCAAATTAAAATACCCTTTAATTGGATTAAATGGCAGATTAATATGGACTTGAGGGAGGGGCTTACGCCCCTCCTCTTGGGCATTGCGTGGGAGAAAAAGGAGGGGCGCACGCCCCTCCTAGGTGGCATGAAAAATGAGATAAGGATGAGCTCCTAAAAAATAGGAGCTCATCTTTATCTCTTAATATTTCAAAAGGGGAGCATGGGATTTCGGCCAAGGAAGAAGTTTTTCTCCTCATTCCAGCCGTGAGCACCCTCCTCCATCTTCCTCCTTTGAGCCACAATCAAGAGAAGAAAAAGAAAAGCCTAAGACGCCCTCTTCCTTCTTCATCTTGGTTCCAAAAGGAAGAAAAAGAAAAAGGCTGCAGGGTTTTGTTCTTGTTCCTTTGGTTCTTCCTTCTTCTTCCTCCTCTCAAGCCAATCAAAGGTTGATTCAAAGGAGAGGACTTCAGCCATCCATAGCCATCTCTGCAAGGGAGCTAGCACCCCGGTGAGATCCAAAGGCTTCGATCGAGTCAGTACTTCGTGTGGATACCTGTAGAGGCCGGACGCGTGTGCGGCTTCCATTGAACCCTCATCAAATACCACGTAAATCAGATTTGCGGAGACCATCTACCCGCACAAGGTGAAGATCTGATCTTCTTAATAATTTTAAAATGGTTTAAAATAATTTAATTCTAATCCATCTACAAACGAAAGGTTTTAAAATATGTTCATGTGATGAACGGATCCCGCATAGATTTTTCCGCTGCAATCTGAAAATTATTTCAAATTTTTCATGGCATATGTGGGATGCTAACAGTGGTATCAGAGCCATGGTTATGTAGATTAAGATTAGAATTAAATTTTTTAAGGTATTTTAGATATGAAATTTAAGGGATTATGCTTGCTGAAATTTATGTATGCAGAATTTTCAGCTTGCTGATTTTTCTGGCATACTAATATTTAGATGCTTAGATTAATGATTCTAATGCTTTGATAATGTGATTACAAATATTTAAAGTCAAATCTAGCATGATCAGCAAGTCATGAGATGGAATAATCAATTAAATTACAGATCTGAAAATAATTTTTATGCATGTGATGCATATGGTGATGATCATGGATGGACCCTTTGAATGTACTGAAATATTCTGCGATGTTCTGTGATGCATGTAATTTTAATTTTCAGATGCCTGCGTGCATCTTAAATTCATGTATTAGAGACCTGCGTATCTCATGAAAAGGGTTGTAATTTTATTTTTATTTTTATTTAATTTTTAAAGCAATCTGGGATGTAATCTGTGATGTGTGTTGCACGTCGATGGTTGATCGATATGTACATCAACAAGCTCAACATGCGCGGATCGAGATCAAGGGTTGATTGAAGATGAATCAAGGAGTTGATCATAATTGGACCTAGAGGATCAAGATCAAGTCAAGAGTTGAAGACGATCAAACCAATTGACGTGCATGTGCTTGTAAAATGACCCCATCCTGGATCCATGATCATCACCATTTAATTTTATTTTTGATAAATGCCTGGATGTTTAATGCTTATGTTTATGCGGGTAGATTTATATTTGCATGAGATGTGAATACACGATCGAGTGAGACCTAAATCGAAACCTCCCTAATCAGTCGAGGGTGAACCAACATGAGTTAGTCATATTTGATTAATTGATCTAATTGGTGTCTAGGCAAGCCTATAAGGTGGTTACTTAATTAGGACCTTACTCTCTGAGTAAGGGGAGCCTCCCACCTGCTTACCTGGCCAATTGTTCGATTACCTCTTATGAAGAACTCAAGTTGCAAATATTAAGACTTGATTATGCAATATTAAGTCTATAGGTCTTCCACCGTAGTAGAGCTGCTAAGGTCTTTTCGGTGTTGATTTGTCTCGGCTGGACACAGTGGGCAAGTTGCATCGGGGGACTGGACCTCTCTATTAGACATGAGTTGTTGTAGGGTAAAGGTGAGGTTGGGCACCAATAACTGTTAGGTGAGGATCTAATGACGACTTTATTTCTGCGGTTATATGGTGGGTCTGATTTAACTAAGTAATGGGGCCAATAACTGTTAGGTGAGGTCTTCATCACTTAGAGACCAAGTACCACTGCAATATGCTTGAGAAGCATTGTACAAGAGTTGTACACTCATCCATTTATATGTCACCAATAACTATTAGATGAGGCGGCATGTAAATCGGTGAGACCGCAGAGTATGAGGGATTCGAGAAAATAGTGGGAGCATATTTGTTTTAAAAGTCCCTAAAACAAATAGAGTTCAAGTACAAAGTCTAACTAGAATCTTTACTCTCTACATATCACAATGTCAGCTTCAAACTCTTTGACCCGTATCTTGAGACCAACCGACTGACCGGAACCAACTACCAAGACTGGCTTAGGAACCTGAAAATTGTTCTAAATTGTGAGAAACTAGGGTATGTGCTCGAGAACGATATCCCCAAATTACCAGCACGTCCTACTGATGATCAGCATGAGACGCATCAAAAGTGGACAGATGACGACATTAGGGTCAAGTGCTACATCATGGCATTCATGGACTAATGAACTTCAATGCCAGCATGAGAACATGAAGACTGCTAGGAAAATACTAGCTCATCTGCAAGAGTTGCATGGTGAGCAGAGCCGCACTGCACGCTTTGAAGTGTCCAAGAGGCTCTTCAAGGCAAAGATGCGCGAGGGGCAATCTGTCCACGATCACTATTTGACTATGATCAAGGACCTCGAGGAGCTTGAGAAGCTCGGTATGTCCATGCATAAGGAACTGCAGATAGATCTGATCCTGCAATCCCTTTCTGATTCATTTGCTCAGTTTATAGTAAACTACCATATGAATAAAATTGAATGCACGAAGACTGAACTGTTGAACATGTTGGTAACTGCTGAGGGAGCCTTGAAAGGTTCAAGGGGCTCTGTTCTAGCTGCTGAGCTGACTTCTGGTTCCAAGAGAAAGTCTACTTGGAAGAAAAAGAAGCCTGCTAAGAAGCAGAAGAAATACAAGAAGCCTAAGAAGGAAGTTCATAAGAAAAAGGCTAATGACAAGGAAAAATATTTCCACTGCAATGTCGACGGCCATTGGAAAAGGAACTGCCCTTCATACCTCGAGAGCTTGAAGAACAAAAAGGACACACCTTCTGAAGGTATGTTAGACTTGCTCGTAATTGAAACTAACCTTACGGTTTCTTCTACTTCTAGTTGGGTTATAGATTCTGGTTCTAGTGCTCATTTGTGCACTACTATGCAGGGTCTAAAGGAAAGTAGGAGCCTGGCGGAAGGTGCAGTAACCCTTCGGGTTGGCAACGGGGCAAGAGTTGCTGCTGTAGCTGTGGGCACCTATCCTCTGCGATTACCGTCTGGATTTAGTTTATTGCTTAGAGACTGTTATTATGTCCCTGCTGCTAGCAGGGAATTTGATTTCTGTTTCATGTTTAGCATAGGATGGTCATGTTTTGACCTTTGACAAAGATTGCTGTTCTATTTATTTCAGAAATAAATTAGTTGCACGTGGTTTCATGATTGACAGTCTCTATCACTTGCATATTGATGTGTCTGTGAATGCGTCTGAGCAAGTAGTGAGTGCCATAGGATCTAAAAGATCCAGAGATGAGATAAACCAGAAGTATTTGTGGCACCTCAGGCTTGGCCATATTGGAGAGGATAGAATGAACAAAATGGAGAAAGATGGGCTTCTCGGCCCATTGACTTCCGAGTCATAACCAGTTTGTGAGTCCTGTCTTCAAGAAAAAATAGCTAGATTACCTTTTGTAGGACATGGGGAGAGGACCACTGAAATACTTACCCTGGTACACACTGATGTGTGTGGCCCATTCGATGTGCTAGCCAGGGGTCATTATCCGTACTTCATTACCTTTACTGATGACTATTCACGATATGGGTATGTATATCTTATGAGATACAAATTTGAGTCTTTTGAAAAGTTCAAAGAGTTCAGAAATGAAGTAGAAGAACAGACTGAAAAAACCCTTAAGGTTCTTCGATCAGATCGAGGAGGAGAATACCTTAGTGGGGAATTTCGGGATTATCTCAGGATAATGGCATAGTCTCACAATGGACACCTCCAGGTACACCTCAACTCAACGGGGTGTCAGAAAGGAGGAATTGGACTCTATTGGATATGGTCTGATCCATGATGAGCTTCACTGATCTACCTATGTTTCTTTGGGGAGATGCTTATTATCCGCAATTTACTTATTGAATAGAGTTTTCTCTAAATCCGTTCCTACCACAACGTATGAGATATGGCATGGTAAGAAGCCGAGTCTTGGTCATCTCAAGATTTGAGGATGTCCGGCCCACGTCAAGCGACTACAGGCGGACAAGTTAGAGCCTAGGACCATAAGTGCTCATTTCATAGGATATCCTAAAGAATCATTAGGATACAATTTTTACATCTCAGAGGATCACAATGTGTTTGTGAGCCGACATGCCGTCTTCTTGGAAAAACAGTTTATCCTTGATAGAAGTGGGAGGAAAATTGAGCTTGAAGAGAGAGTCTCTGAAAAGCAACGAGTCATGGATCCTATAGAACCTATTCACACAGAGCCAGTACACGTAGTACCTCTTCCACCTCGTAGATCTGTAGGTTCTCCCATCCTCTCGATAGATACTTAGGTATACTAGTAGAGGACACCGAGGAAATGTTTCTCATGGGAGATAGGGAACATATACAGGATTCCAATATCTACAACGAGGCGATATCTGATATCGATTCCGAGAAATGGCTGGAAGCCATGAAGTCAGAGATAGACTCCATGTATTCCAACGAAGTCTGGACCTTAGTAGATCCACCAGAAGGTATAGTACCTATTGGATGCAAATGGATCTATAAAAGGAAGATAGGTTCGGATGGAAAGGTAGAGACCTATAAGGCAAGGCTAGTGGTGAAAGGATATAGTCAGCGCGAAGGCATTGATTATCAGAAGACTTTTTCACCTGTAGCCATGCTGAAATCCATCCGAACATTGCTTGCCATTGCAGCATTTCATGATTATGAAATATGGCAGATGGATGTGAAAACTGCTTTTCTGAATGAATATCTTGATGAAGATATCTATATGGAGCAGCCTCTGGGTTTTACTTCCAGTGATGGAGATCACAAGGTCTGCAAGCTGCAAAGGTCCATTTATGGACTAAAGCAAGCATCTCGGAGTTGGAACACTCATTTCAATGATGCGATCAAATCGTTTGATTTCACCAAGAACGAAGAGGAACCGTGTGTTTACAGAAGGTTAGTGGAAGTGATGTCGTGTTCCTCGTACTGTATGTGGATGACATCCTCTTAATACGGAATGATATTCCTATGCTAACCTCGGTCAAGGTCTGGTTATCAAAAGAGTTCTACATGAAAGATCTTGGGGAAGCATCCTACATTTTGAGGATTAAGGTCTATAGAGATAGATCTAAGAGGTTGCTTGGCCTATCGAGAAGATGTACATAGAGGGGTGCTGAAAAGGTTCAGCATGGAAAACTCCAAAAGGGGTCTATTACCCCTTAGGCATGGGATTCATCTCTCCAAGAAGATGTGCCCCAACACATCTGAAGAGATTCAACACATGAGCAGGATCCCTTATGCTTCGGCAATAGGGAGTCTCATGTATGTCATGCTGTGTACACGACCTGATATAGCCCTTGCTGTGAGTGTCACTAGCAGATATCAGTCGAATCCAGGCGAAGAGCACTAGACAGCTGTGAAGAACATTCTTAAGTACTTAAGAAGAACTCAAGATTTGTTTTTGGTTTTTGGAGGGTCATCAGAGTTAAAGGTAGAAGGATACACAGATTCAGATTTTATGACTGATATTGATGATAGAAAGTCTACATCTAGATATGTATTTGTGCAATGGTGGTACAGTAAATTGGAAGAGTTCCAAACCACCGATCATTGCTGATTCTACCATGGAAGCTGAGTATATCGCTGCCTCTGAAGCTGCAAAGGAAGCCTTCTGGTTCAAGAAATTCATTACTGAGCTAGATGTAATGCCATCAGATGTCATCACACTCTACTGCGATAATAATGGCCATAGGTCTTGCTAAGGAGCCTACGTCTCATCAGAAGTCCAAGCACATAGAGCGGCGCTTTCACCTCATACACGACTACCTCGAAAAGAAATATGTCGAGGTGCAGAGAGTAGACTCCACGGATAACGGGGTGGACCCGCTCACTAAGCAGTTAAATCAGCAGAAAACTGAAGCCCACCTTGAGAAGATGGACTTAGATATATGTCTGATTGGCTTTAGTGCAAGTGGGAGATTGTTAGATGTATGCCTTAGAAGCCAATCTGGCGGACACATTATTAATTTTGGAACATAAATTTATACTTGACTTTATTATTATTGAATAATAAATGGGCATCTTTTCATTCATATTGTTTATGTGTCTATGAATCGTCCAAGAAATTAATAAGATGATGATACATATTCTCAAGAGTTGAGAATTTGAGCCATGTATCATTGGTGATTAATTTCTAAATGCTCTTGATCAATGGATCATCAGAGGACGGTGATCGATCCGATCAGTGCATAGATCGCTTTTCTTATGGATGGACGAGACTCGAGTCCACAGTGTAGGAACACTGAAGTGATAGTGCAGGTGCTTGTTAGAGAACAAGGGTACTGAGCATGACCAAGACAAGAAATCACTTGGATGTCTATCCACTTGTCAGTGACTTGCTTGATGTTGCAGTAGTGTGACTGGTCCTTGACCTGCGGTGCTTCGGCTATTCACAGTGAGGTTATTGTAGTTTGACTGCACATATACATGGTCTCTAGTCATATGGGTCCTTGTTGTGTAGATTGGCTACAGTAGGTTCACTGTAGGAGTAGGGTATGCACTTACATGGAATCTATCGACCTTGATAGATGAGGAAAGATCCTATGTGATTTATAAAACTGAGTTCTAAGACCTTGGCCAGGGCAGAATATATAGTCGAAAAGAGTTTTCTACTCTCAAACTCAAGTCAAATAAATCTAGACATATGACAGATGATGGGGTTTGACGAGTTATCCATGACTCCGGTTGTAGGGATCCACGATAGAAGGACTGTATCATATGAATTGTACCTAAAGGTTCATCATTCTATTCTGCTAGGTGGCCACTACATACTGCTAGGTGTCATGGTGGATGGTGAGACTCACAGGGATCATATTGATGGTCGAAAATCCATGGTGAGTTGAGTTGGAATTGTTTCAACCTATTGAAAGGAGTTTTCAATGATATTGTAATAGAGATTGCAATATTTCTCACTACCAGTCAGAATCGAACCTATGGGGTCACACACATTAGATGTATTGACGATCTGATGGTTGAATGTGATTAGGAATCACAAATAATCAATTAGGTTGATAATGGTTAACCCGCTAAGAGTTAGTGGTTAGAAGAAGAAATAATTGCAATCGGATTGCAATTTAATTTAATTAATTAGATTTAATTAATTGGACTTGATCATGAGTCCTACTTGGAGTGGGATTCATGGAGTTCTAATTGGATTAGGATTTCAAATTAAATTAAAGTCCTACTTGGAATAGGATTTCTAAAGTCCTAATTGTCTTAGGGCTGAAATTTGGACAAGTCCTAATTAGATTAGGATTTTCTTAAGTCCTAATTAATTTTAATTTTAATCTAATTAATTAAATGACTCCTAATTGGATTAGGATTGAAGAGTTCAATAGAGTCATGGTTCATTAAATCTAATTAGATTAGGATAAGGAGGAAATTGAAATGGGTTCATACAAATCCTATTTTGACTAGGATTGAACTCATGCAATGCACCAAATTAAAATACCCTTTAATTGGATTAAATGGCAGATTAATATGGACTTGAGGGAGGGCTTATGCCCCTCCTCTTGGGCATTGCGTGGGAGAAAAAGGAGGGCGCACGCCCCTCCTAGGTGGCATGAAAAATGAGATAAGGATGAGCTCCTAAAAAATAGGAGCTCATCTTTATCTCTTAATATTTCAAAAGGGGAGCATGGGATTTCGGCCAAGGAAGAAGTTTTTCTCCTCATTCCAGCCGTGAGCACCCTCCTCCATCTTCCTCCTTTGAACCATAATCAAGAGAAGAAAAAGAAAAGCCTAAGACCCCTCTTCCTTCTTCATCTTGGTTCCAAAAGGAAGAAAAAGAAAAAGGCTGCAGGGCTTTGTTCTTGTTCGTTGGTTCTTCCTTCTTCTTCTCTCCTCTCAAGCCAATCAAAGGTTGATTCAAAGGAGAGGACTTCAGCCATCCATAGCCATCTCTGCAAGGAACTAGCACCGCCGGTGAGCCAAAGGCTTCGATCGAGTCAGTACTTCGTGTGGATACCTGTAAAGGCCGGACGCGTGTGCGGCTTCCATTGACCCTCATCAAATACCACGTAAATCAGATTTGCGGAGACCATCTACCTACACAAGATGAAGATCTGATCTTCTTAATGATTTAAAATGGTTTAAAATAATTTAATTCTAATCCATCTACAACGAAAGGTTTTAAATATGTGTTCATGTGATGAACGGATCCCGCATAGATTTTTCCGCTGCAATCTGAAAATTATTTCAAAATTTTCATGGCATATGTGGGATGCTAACACAAGTATCTCATTCCCAAACCCAAACCACTTTAGGTCCAAGCCAAGTTCCATTCACCCCTACCTAATCAAGCACAATCTCCAAATTTTAGCCGTCAAACCATTAACCCAAGAGAACCACTTAGCTATCTTCTTCCAACATTCTTCTCCTTCCTTCCTCCATGAACCCTAATCGCCATTGATAGAAAAAAAAAGAAAGATCAGCCACATCCATCTCAAATCCAACAATCTTCCTAATCTCCATTGATGAGACACAAAAGTGCGACCAATATGTCACTAAAATTAGTGTTATTGCTAAACCAATAATGATAAATTTACTGGATTAATATTATATTTAGGTTTGACACAGATTATCATAAATTAGAGATAAAATGCACATTGAGTACAAATTTGACTTCAGAAGGATTCTCTTCCCAGATCCGACCCGGTTGAAGATCGGGTTCGGGTCCGATTCGGGTTCGGTCCGAGTCGGGTTCGGGTCCAATTTCTTTGTGCTTTTGGGAGAAAATTTTGGGCAATCTAATTTGACCATATCATAACTATGATGCTGGCTGACCCATGACTTGAAAGACTTGCAATTGACTCCAGTCAGAACAGATGACCTGTGACGAATTCCCAAATTTCATATCACACTATTTTTATCTATATGACTAATTGGACGGAACTTGGTGTCTCCCAGCTCCCCTCTTAGGAAAAGAAGGACCCGACCTTCTTCCAAATCCAATTCCATTGCAGAAACTGGCACATGACCCATATTCAGATCCCGCGTCTCCTTCCTTTCCGTGATCCGGCGGTCCCTCATCCGTGCAGCCAGCGTGCCAGCCATCTGTCCAGCAAGTCACCCGTTCGATCAAGCTCCAGCATCCCGCGTCCGTGGAAAGAAGCCCCATCATCCTTCCTCTTCCGCGTCCAATCCGGGCGATTCCCTCCCAACAAGGAAGATCCCAGCGCCTCCCTTCCGCATCAGCAGCACCCAAAGAAGGAAGCCAAGTCCCCACCTTCCGCTTCAGCTCCAAGCCATGATCCCGTGATCCCAGCGCCTCACAATCGCTGCCAGCCATCCGCCCGATTTCAGCGCCCGTCCGAGTCCCCAACGCATCTCCTCCCTTCCGTTTCTTCCTTCCGCAGTGCTCCCAGCGTCCGGATCCGCATCCGAGCTCCGTGATCAACGTTCCTAGCTGTCTCCCGGAATCCCAGCGACCGCATTCTTCACACGGCGAAAATTTCAGCGCTCCGCAATCACCGTCGCTGCCAGCTCGTCCCTAACGCGTCTCCAAGAGCTATAAGAAGGAGGGAAGAAGAAGAAGGGGGGTGCTCGGTTGGAGGAGAGTCCAAGGAGAAAGAGAGCTCGGCTTGGTGCGGGATTGGGGCCAAGAAACAGAGGATTGGGGGGGAAGAAGCAGTCGGAAAGTAGTGCTCTGTTTTCAGATTTGAAAACAGAGCATTACATTTCTTTTGTTTATTTTTATTGTTTTATTTGTTTTTTTTTTTTAGAGGTTATATTTTTAATTTGTGTTTAGTGATTCTGTTTTGAGTATCATGTTGTTCTTATTTTAAGTTTAATTGAGAGCAATATACTTTTTTTTTTAGTAGGAGTTTTATCTCGAGACATGTTGTTTTGGGGTTTTTGTTTTAGTTTAATAGAGAATTTTATTTATGCTAAAGCTTTAATTTCTGTTGTGTTTAATTTCTATTGTTTTTAAGCTCTGTTCTCAACTTTTGGAATTTTTCTTTTTATGCAATACATTAAATCTTCCTCTATGCAATTTGTGTTCGCTTCAATCCTCTTAGTTTCATCCATTTTAATTTATGCAAAAACTTTTCTTTTCATTAAATATATAAATGCTTTTTGAATCTAAGTACATGTCTTCTAGTTAATTTTAATTAAAAATCATTCTCCGGTAGACTAGAGAATCTATCAACATCCCACGTAATGTTTTCTTTTATTATTCAAAAATCGATTTTGAATCCGAGTGAACGTTTATTTTTATGCAACTCCAATCGCCTCCCTGTGGATCGACCTCTTACAACCACTATTCTTCGAGTAGAACAATAAGAGTAAATTAATTTAAATTCAACTTTTGTTCGTCGGTTCTAACAACGATCTGTCTAGCATATTTTTAGGTAGACAGGAAAGGACGAACAGAATTTTGGCGCCGTTGCCGGGAGGCAAATCGAGAAGCAAGAACGATCACGAAGATCAAATCAAATTTTGGATGCCCGGAGTGAACGCACTCGGTAGTAAGTTTTTATTTTTATTATTTTGATTATTTTTAGTTAATAATTTCGTAGTTATTAAATTCTGAAATTTGAAATTCGAAATTTAAAGTTTTCTAAAAAAAAGTAAAAAAAAAATTTAAAAAATTTCAAAATTCAAAATTCAAAAATTTAAATTCAAAATTTGAATTCTGTGATTCGAAATTTGAAATTTAAATTAAAAAAAAAAGTTAAAAAAAATTAATTAAATCAAAAAAATTAAAAAAAAAATTATTTTTGCTAGTAATTGATAGGGCAATCCCCGAGGTTCATATACCTCTATTGGGACTCCTCACGGAGTAATCTCCAGAGCTTATTCAACGGGCATTCGGAGATTGACTGACGCATAAGATTGTTTTAGTTTACATTCAAGTTATTGTATATAAAAATAAAAAAAAAAATATAAAAAATAAAAAATTAAAAAAATAAAATAAAAAAAAATTGCTTGCTCATTTAATCAATACAACCTAATGACATTGCATAAACTTTAAAAAATATTGATTATTTGCTGCATTTAGTATTAAGCATTTGCATAAAGTAATTAAGGGCAAAACCCATTAAAAAGATAAGGTCGGGAAGTCATTACCTGTCCTTAGCCCAAAAATCACCACCTTGCATACTTATCCTAAGCCAAATTAAATTAAAATCAAATTAGACGTTGGCCTTAGGGTTTTCGAGCTCAATTAGGCTCTTGGAAAGAAGCGGCTGAAAGCCACTCCAGTGAGAATTTAGTAATTGGTGATGTCTAGGAAAGTTTTACAACAGTGAGAACTGTTACGGGTATTGTGGTATCGGTGTATCCCTTCTGGCACCACCACACACCCCGGGACTTTCCTGGTCACTGGTTACTGGATTGCTTAACTGGTAAGCTCAAGCTTAATCTGAAAGGGAGATTAGGAGCTGTCTAATCTAGAGAGAATTTCAGGAACTTTTTAACCTGATAATCTCTGTGCAACTAGATTTAAGAAGCTACTAAACCTCACTTAGTTCTAAGACTAATAGGGTCAAATTGTTGTGTGGTGTTGGTTGTGGTCATCTGTGTCTAGCCCTTCTCTTCTCTTTAGGATTTCGTTTAGGAGTCGAGTCTAATTAAGTTGTGATAATGTATGCATGGTAGAAGGTCATTAAGGGATAAGTTAACCCCATTTGATCCTGAGATTGACAGAACTTTTCATCAACCTGCGAACTGTAAACCAACCGTCGATCTCTACAATGGGTGAACATATTAGAACCCTGAATGAATTGTTTGCACCCGCATCCGCTAGTCCCCCTACTTGCATAGTATTACCAATTAATAATGCAGCCCAATTCGAGATTCGGGCTGCAACAATAAACATGTTACCCAAGTTTCATGGGTTCGAGAGTGAACAACCCTACATTCATCTAAACAAATTTTTGACAATCTGTCAAACGTTTAGAAATCAAAATTTAGATGAAGAGGGTATTAAATTAAGGTTATTTCCCATGACTTTAGAGGATCGTGCTGCTGCATGGCTGTATTCCCTAGCTTCAAATTCCATCACATCATGGGAACAACTATCTAGGAAGTTCATGGCTAAGTTCTATCCCATGGTAAACTGAAAAAATTAAGGATGCCATCAGAACTTTTAGAGAAAATCTGAGGAGGAATTTTCCAACTTTGGGAAAGATTCCATGATCTTTTGGTCAAGTGCCCGCACCATGGGCTTGACAAGGCTGATCTAGTACATTTCTTTTACAAAGGACTACCTCCAGCACATAGAAACATGATCGAGTCCATGCACAAGGGTAGGTTCATGAACCAAACCCCGGATCAAGCCTATGAATTTCTTGTTGACTTAGCCGAGAACGCCCAAAATTGGAGTAGCTATGGTGAGGAAGTAAATAGAGATGAGTTCGGGTCTAGAAAACCAGGTAATTATGAAATGAAGCAGACCCAGAACTCAAAAATGTCATGTCCAATCTGGTGACTGGAATGAACAACTTAAGCAAAAAGTTTGATGCTTTCACTGTTTCCACTAGCTCGAGTTCATACAAAGAGTTAAATCCCATCATGAAAGTGGATCACGAGTCACATAGTTTATGTATCTTGTGTAATAGTTCTGAGCATCTAGTGGAGTGTTGTCCTAGTTTACCCAACATTAAGGCTGAGCAGGCAAATGCTCTAAACTCATATAGTGCCTTCAAGAAGCCCACTCCCAATTCATTCAGCCCAGTCTACCACCCTGATAATAGGTTCCACCCAAATTTCTCATACAAGCAAAATGAACCTATTCAGCATCAAGGTGGTCCACCAGGTTTTCAGAAGAATTTTTCCAGGATAGGTCCATCACAAATAAACCAATCATTGGCTCCACCTATTCCTACTTATAGTGCCCCTATCCCTCAGCAAACTACATCATTGGAAGCCATGATGGCTAACATGATGAAGCAGCAACAAGACTTCATCCAACAGCAACAACAGACCAACATGGCTCAAACCCAGACTAACCAATTCCATGCGCAAGCGATTGCAAAACTTGAGGTTAGTCTGAGCCAAATAGCCAACTCTCTAGGGGATAGGAAGAAAGGTGAATTGCCCAGTCAGCCAGTGCCTAACCCTAGTAGGCAACAGAATCAAGGGCCGAGAGGCCAGTTTCAGATTGATTCTAATGGAAACCCTACCCATGAAGTCCAGGCAATTACCACTTTACGGTCTGGCAAGCAAGTGGACAACAAGGTCCAACTTCCTGTGCAAGAAAAAGAAGAAAAGCATGAGCCAAACCCCACCCAGAA
This sequence comes from Phoenix dactylifera, assembly GCF_009389715.1. Classification (NCBI taxonomy): domain Eukaryota; kingdom Viridiplantae; phylum Streptophyta; class Magnoliopsida; order Arecales; family Arecaceae; genus Phoenix; species Phoenix dactylifera. The sequence continues at coordinate 1,503,696 of NW_024067683.1, forward strand.
AAAGGCACAAGAACAGGGAACACAAGGAATAGAGGAGAAACCAATAGAAACTTACACACCTAAGGCTCCCTTTCCTAGTAGACTACAAGACTCAAAGAAAAAATCTCAGTACGATGAAATCATGGAAGTCTTTAAAAATGTCCAAATAAATTTACCCTTCCTAGATGCCATCAGACAGATCCCCTCCTATACAAAATTCTTAAAAGACCTAACCACGGTGAAAAGAAAAACCAGTATTCCTAGGCAAGCTGTGATGGCTGCACAAGCCTCATCTCTTATTCAACAACAGATTGCCCCAAAATACAAGGACCCTGGTTGCCCCACTGTTGAAATTAAAATAGGAGAAACCATCATTCGGAGAGCCCTATTAGACTTAGGAGCAAGTGTAAACCTATTACCCTATTCTGTCTACACCGAACTAGGTTTGGGGAATTAAAGTCCACAAATATTACCTTGTCATTAGCAGATAGGACTGTGAAGTATCCCAAAGGAATTGTGGAGGATGTGATTGTAAAAGTTAATGAATTCTACTACCCTGTGGATTTTGTAGTCCTTGAAACTGAACCAGTAAAAAATCCAGAAAGTCACATCCCGGTGATCCTAGGTAGACCATTTTTGGCCACTTCAAATGCTGTGATTAGTTGCCGAAATGGAATAATGACTCTAGCCTTTGGGAACATGACTGTCCAGCTCAATGTTTTTCATAGTAGTAGTCAGTCAACTGAGATGGACGATTTGGAAGAAATTCACATGATTGAGAATATAATTAGCAGTTCTTTTGAAGAGTCGAGTTATTCTGACCCATTAGAAAGATGTTTGGCTAATTTTGGTCAAGATTGTGAGTCAAGTCAAGAGGTTAATGCATTGTTAGATTCCATTCCTGTGATGGATACTAGCAGATGGGCCACCAAGTTTGAATCATTGCCTATTTCGGAATCTCAGCTAGTGTCATCCAATGTCAAACCTCCACAACTAGAACTTAAAGACCTTCCCGAAAACTTGAAGTATGCATTTCTTGGAGAAAACAAGACCTTACCTGTTATAATTGCATCGAATCTAACTAAAGAACAGGAAGAGAAGCTGTTAAGTATCCTTCGGAAGAATCAGGAAGCTATCGGTTGGTCTATAGCTGATATTAAGGGGATTAGTCCTTCTGTGGTCCAACATAAAATCCATCTAGAAGAAGATGCAAAAATTTCTAGAGAACCACAAAGGCGACTTAATCCAATCATGAAGGACGTAGTTCGAGCCGAGGTCATCAAGCTTTTAGATGCAGGGATTATATATCCTATTTCTGATAGTCAGTGGGTAAGCCCAGTTCAAGTCGTACCTAAAAAGTCTGGCATCACTGTGGTGAAAAATGATCACAATGAGTTAGTCCCTACTCGAGTCCAAACGGGATGGCGAGTATGCATCGACTATAGGAAGCTTAATGCCATGACTAGGAAAGACCACTTTCCTCTACCCTTCATCGATCAAATGCTAGAACGGCTAGCTGGCCACTCCCATTACTGTTTCCTCGATGGTTATTCTGGATATAACCAAGTCCCTATCGCACGTGAGGATCAAGAGAAAACCACATTCACCTGTCCTTATGGCACTTTTGCCTATCGTCGCATGCCTTTTGGGCTATGCAATGCACCAGCTACATTCCAACGGTGTATGATGAGTATTTTCTCCGACATGGTGGAGAAATTTTTAGAAGTTTTCATGGATGATTTTTCTGTATTTGGATCCAATTTTGAGGAATGTCTACACCACTTGACACTTGTTGTAGAACGCTGTAAACAGAAAAACTTAGTTCTTAACTGGGAGAAGTGTCATTTCATGGTAGAATCAGGTATTGTTTTAGGACACATTGTGTCACAAAGGGGAATTGAGGTGGATAAGGCCAAAGTAGAATTAATTGCTAAATTGCCACCTCCCAAAACTGTTAGGGAAGTCAGATCCTTTTTAGGGCATGCGGGTTTTTACCGCCGCTTTATCAAGGATTTCAGTAAATTGTCGAAACCCTTATGCGATTTGTTGGCGAAAGATGCTACTTTTAATTTTTCGCCAATTTGTATAACTGCTTTCGAAAGACTAAAGTCTGAACTAACTTCAGCACCCATCATAAGGAGTCCTGATTGGAGTCGTCCTTTTGAAATCATGTGTGATGCATCCGATTATGCCATAGGTGCTGTCTTAGGTCAGCGAGTAGAGAAGCTTCCCCATGTTATTCATTATGCAAGCAAAACTCTAAATGACGCCCAACTCAACTATTCCACCACTGAAAAAGAATTGTTGGCAAGTTGTTTTTGCTCTAGATAAATTTCGTCCCTACCTGATAGGATCTAAGGTTCTTATTTATTCTGATCATGCCGCCCTTAAGTACCTTCTCACAAAGAAGGATGCTAAGGCAAGGCTCATTCGTTGGATCCTATTGCTCCAGGAATTTGATCTCGAAATTCGAGATAAAAAGGGATCTGAAAATGTAGTAGCTGACCACTTGTCCAGATTAATTGTTGAGTCATCTGCAGAATCATTACCTGTGTCCGAGACCTTCCCTGATGAACAATTAATGATGATTTCCCATACCAATGTTCCATGGTATGCTGATGTAGTCAACTATCTGTTACTGAAAATGCCCGTTCATGGACCAAACAAGAGAAATTCGCTTCCTAGCTCGTGTAAAATGGTATTTTTGGGATGAACCATACTTGTTCAAATACTGTCCTGATCAATCATCAGACGATGCATCCCTGAACACGATCAAAGGAATGTCCTTTCTTTTGTCATGACCATGCTTGTGGTGGTCATTTAGTGGAAAAACGGCTGCAAAGTTTTGCAGTGCGGATTCTATTGGCCCACACTTTTCGAGATGCGCAGTATTGTAAATCTTGCGATCGATGTCAAGACTAGGAAAAATTTCAAGAAAAAATGAGATGCCCCTGAACCCTATCTTAATTATAGAAATTTTGATGTTTGGGGTATTGATTTTATGGGTCCTTTTCCTATGTCATTTGGGCACCAGTACATTCTTGCTGTTGACTATGTATCAAGTGGATTGAGGCTATCGCGTGTAAGACCAATGATCACAAAGTAGTGATCAAGTTTCTTAAGATCTGTCTTGCTCGCTTTGGCACCCCTCGTGCTATCATTAGTGATGGGGGAAACATTTTTGCAATAAATTTTTAAAGCCCTTGAGAAGTACAACATCACAAGGTCAGTACACCATATCATCCACAAAAAGTGGACAAGTTGAGATTTCCAACAGAGATCAAGACCATCCTTGAAAAACTGTCATCCATCTCGAAAGGATTGGTCTTAGGTTAACAGATGCATTGTGGGCATATCGACGGCCTACAAAACACCAATTGGAATGTCCCATATAGATTGTCTATGGCAAGGCTTGCCATTTACCTGTCGAGTTAGAACACAAGGCCTATTGGGCAATAAACTTAAATTTCGATCTGACAAGCAGGAGAACATAGAAAACTCGATGAGCTTGAAGAAATTAGAACGATGCTTACGAGTGTGAAGTACAAGATCGCATGAAGTCATGCATGATAAAATGATATTCGTAAAGATTTACCAAGGACAAAAAGTTCCTTATATGATTCTCGATTACATCTATTCCCTGGAAAACTTAAATCTCGCTGGACTGGCCCATACACAGTAGAGAAAGTGCACCCGCATGGTGCAGTAGTAATATGCAATACCAAGGATGGTAGGTCCTTTCAAGTCAATGGACATCGTTTAAAACCATACCTTGAGTATCTGAGTCCAGAAGTCGAGGAGACACTTCTGACCGACCCTATCTATTATGAGTAAATCGGAATTGTCTGGCTGAAGACATAAAACTTAGCGCTTTGGGAGGCAACCCAACATGTAAATTTCTATAAAAAAAAATCATCAATAATTACTAACATGCAGGTTTGGGGGATTTTGCCCCAATTTTCAATTACCCACCCATATCAGGTAACTCTCCTCTGTCCTCTTACTGCTTTAAATTTTCTTTAACATTGAGGACAATGTTAGATTTAGGTTTGGGGTATTTTTACGCATTTGAAATTTTATAAAAAAAAAGTTTTTAGTTAAAATTTTTGAAAAAAAAAATATACAACACACAAGGTATATAAAATCTAAGAGCCCAATGACTAGTTGGAAGTAGTGCAAAGTGAGTTCTTTTTATTAAGTTCCTTTTAGTGAGTTGTAAGCTAATTAGTGCTTTGAATTTCACAACACATCTGGCCTGCATTTTCTAAGGTATAGGTTCGACATTGTGTTGAGAATATGGTAGCAACCTCGAATCCTGATGAACCATCTTTTTCTGATCCAAAAAAAAAAAAATGGTGGATTTAGTCAGGTACATCGAAAAGGGCTACCTATTGTCAAAGGTCAGCGGGCTTGTGATGAGGAACCCGAGCATAGGTCCGTAGGGGAGTCTTGATGCCCGACACCTCATGCCAACTGGTGTGAGAATTGTCGACTAATTGCTCGCTACATGGAGGAATCATCACAGGAGTAAAAGTGCACAATATATACATTATCATTTCTCTTTAATGCAAAAAAAAAAAAAAAAAAAAATGAAAAAAAAAATGTATATTGACCTTAAGAAAGACAATAGTGTGAAAGCCGTCGTTGTAAAAATTCGAGTAAACTGGAATATTACAGATAAAGCCCATGAGGTATTAAAGTAAACATCCACAGCTCTCGAAATCCTGCAGAAAAGATGATTTTGAATCAGCAAATAGGTCTTGTCCGACCAATTCTTGGAAACTACTAATATTAGCGATATTTTGGAGATCCAAAACCTTAGCTTGTGCATGGTCCAAACTTCACTGAGCACTCAAGTATAAATAAGTCTTACAACTTCCTAACGGAAAACTTAATGACTTCAACTTAAATTGCATACTAACCTAGAATTGGGCTACTTAGTAATTAAAACCTTGTGTGCTTTTGAAATTCTTATCAGTTATGTACTTGAAATTAGACTTTCATTTCAAAACCAAATTTTATTTTGGGATTGAAGTTTGTGGGTAACTTCACTGCAAACCCTCACGAGACAACACTCGTCCACTAGGGTAACCTAGGGGTTTAACGGCTTGTTGCACGTGCTAAGTGCAATCGTAATGCTCTACGAAAGTGAGTATTTATCTTAGTATATTTATATAATAAATAACACTTTTGCACTCTCATTTTATCATTTTCGCACTAAATTGCTAGAGACTAGCAATAAGCTAGTTGGGGGTGTGATGAGAGCACAAAAGTGCGACCTACATGTCACTAAATTAGTGTTATTGCTAACCGATAATGATAAATTACTGGATTAATATTATATTTGGGTTTGACACAGATTATCATAAATTAGAGATAAAATGCACATTGAGTACAAATTTGACTTCAGAAGGATCTCTTCCCAGATCCGACCCGGTTGAAGATCGGGTTCGGGTCCGAATCGGGTTCGGGTCCGAGTCGGGTTCGGGTCCGAGTCGGGTTCGGGTCCGATCGGGTCCAATTTCTTTGTGCTTTTGAAAGAATTTTGGGCAAATCTAATTTGACCATATCATAACTATGAGGTGCTGGTGACCCATGACTTGAAAGACTTGCAATTGACCTCTAGTCAGAACAGATGACCTGTGACGAATTCCCAAATTTCATATCACACTATTTTTATCTATATGACTAATTGGACGGAACTTGGTGTCTCCCAGCTCCCCTCTCAGAGGGAAAGAAGACCCAGACCTTCTTCCAAATCCAATTCCATTGCAGAAACTGGCACATGACCCATATTCAGATCCCGCGTCTCCTTCCTTTCCGTGATCCCGCGTCCCTCATCCGTGCCCACCGTGCCAGCGCCAGCAAGTCCCCCCGTCGATCAACTCCCAGCGATCCCGCGTCCGTGAAAGAAGCCCCATCATCCTTCCTCTTCTGCGTGCAATCCCGGCGATTCACCTCCCAACAAGGAAGATCCCAGCGCCTCCCTTCCGCATCAGCAGCACCCGAAGAAGGAAGCCAAGTCCCCACCTTCCGCTTCAGCTCCAAGCCATGATCCCGTGATCCCAGCGCCTCACAATCGCTGCCAGCCGTCCGCCCGATTTCAGCGCCCGTCCGAGTCCCCAACGCATCTCCTCCCTTCCGTTTCTTCCTTCCGCAGTGCTCCCAGCGTCCGGATCCGCATCCGAGCTCCGTGATCAACGTTCCTAGCTGTCTCCCGGAATCCCAGCGACCGCATTCTTCACACGGCGAAAATTTCAGCGCTCCGCAATCACCGTCGCTGCCAGCTCGTCCCCAACGCGTCTCCAAGAGCTATAAGAAGGAGGGAAGAAGAAGAAGGGGGGTGCTCGGTTGGAGGAGAGTCCAAGGAGAAAGAGAGCTCGGCTTGGTGCGGAATTGGGGCCAAGAAACAGAGGATTGGGGGAGAAGAAGCAGTCGGAAAGTAGTGCTCTGTTTTCAGATTTGAAAACAGAGCATTACATTTCTTTTGTTTATTTTTATGTTTTATTGTTTTTTTTAGAGGTTATTATTTTACTGTGTTTAGTGATTCTGTTTGAGTATCATGTTGTTTTCTTATTTTTAAGTTTAATTGAGAGCAATACTTTTTTTTTTAGTAGAGTTTTATCTTGAGACATGTTGTTTGGGGTTTTTTGGTTTTAGTTTAATAGAGAATTTATTTATGCTAAAGCTTTAATTCTGTTGTGTTAATTTCTGTTGTTTTAAGCTCTGTTCTTCACTTTGGAATTTTTTCTTTTTATGCAATACATAAATCTTCCTCTATGCAATTTGTGTTCGCTTCAATCCTCATTAGTTTCATCCATTTAATATGCAAAAACTTTTCTTTTCCATTAAATATATAAATGCTTTTGAATCTAAGTACATGTCTTCTAGTTAATTTTAATTAAAAATCATTCTCCGGTAGACTAGAGAATCTATCAACATCCCCGACGTAATGTTTTATCTTTTATATTCAAAAATCGTTTTGAATCCGAGTGAACGTTTTTTATTTTTGCAACTCCAATCGCCTCCCTGTGGATGACCTCTTACAACCACAATTCTTCGAGTAGAACAAGTAATAGTAAAATTAATTTAAATTCAACTTTTGTTCGTCGTTCTAACAATGATCGGTCTAGCATATTTTTAGGTAGACAGGAAAGGACGAACATCCATCTACATTAATTGGTGTCAGAGCGAAGATCCTTGATCACCATGAGTACATGAAGCAGCCGTCCCTACAATGCTCATCATCAACTTGGGTACTCTACCACCATAAGTATGAGAAGTGGCCATCCCTACAATACCGATCGACCTCAACTTGGGTACTCTACGTTCATGAGTACGAGAAGCAGTCATCCCTACAATGACAATCGGGAAGAAGAAGAGCTGTTGGTTAGAATCGCCAATCAGCTTGCTACTGTGGCACAAAAAATGGATGCTATGGAGGCACTGTCGGGTTACCCCCGTACGCGTTGCGACGATCGCAGCGAAAAGACACATGCGGGGTCGTTCATCTCATGAACGTCCTAGTGAATGTAGATTTCAAAAAAAATTCTGAGTTCTCTAACTCAGAAAATTATGAAATCTTAAAAAAAGATTAAAATTACTAACTCGATTAATTTTAGATCTAATATTAGGAATTGTCAAGATCCTATTTTTACCTTTGAATTATCGAGAAAAGAGTAATGGGGATTATATGTTTCGAAATCATCACGAAAAATGAGTGGGTAGATCTTCACCGCTATCTGATGATAGTTGTATTTGGTTCGCTTGAAGCCGCACAAGCATCCGGGCTCTACATGTATCCACATGAGGTAGATTGCTTCAAGAACCTTGATCTCACTAGGGTGCTAGCTCCCTTGCAGAGATCTTATTTTGATGGCTGATTTTCTCTCTCTTTCAATCAACTCCTTGATTGCTTTGAGAGGAAAAAAAAGGAGGAAAAGGAAGAAGACGTCGACGTTGCTTCTCTCCCTTTTTCTTGCTCACACCTAGAAGGAGAAGGAGGAAGTGTGTGGGCGGCTGAATCAAGGGATCCCCAATGCTTCTAAGCCCTCACGCCACCCCCTCCTTTTATAGGCATCTCATGCCTTGGCAAAACAAAAAAAATATTTCTCCAAATATTTGCTTGTTTCACCCCTCCTAATTTCTCCAAACCCCTTACTTAATTCTTCCACACTCCTCACTTAATTCTTCCACAATCCTTACTTAAAAGGGATTGGAGAGAATCAAGAAGAGGCAACAAGCCTCTCTTGTGCCATGTGGCTAGCCAAGAGGAGAAGGAGGAGGGGACGTTTGCCCCTCCTCTTGTGGCGTGGGGGACCAAAGAAGGAAAGGAGGGGGATGCCCCTCCTTCCTTTGGGCGTGTGACAAGGAGGAGGAGCGGACGCCCTCCTTGTTTTCTCCCTTGTTTTGGCCTGCATGAAGGAAGGGATACTCCCTTCCTTTCATGCTTAAATTATTTAATCCAATTAGGAAACATGTGGTCTCTCTTGATTATTTGAATCCTAATCCAATTGGGACCCAATATGTCCTCCACATTAATTCATACGAATCATAATCCAATTAAGATCCAAATTGGACTTAATGAATTAAGTTCCTTTATCTAATAAGAAGTTCTAATTAATTAAAACTTCTTATCCTTATCAAATAAGGTTTAGGTCTAATTGATTAAGTCCAATTGAATTAATCAAATTGCAATCCAATTGCAAATCCTTCTTCTTTAACTCACTAACTCTTAGTGGGTTAAACTAATTATCAATCAATTGACAATCAAGATCAATTGCGATTCTAAATCGCAATTCAACTGTCAGAATGATTAAAACCTTTCATGTGTATGATCCCATAGGATCTATTCTGTCTGGTAGTGGAGATATATTGTGATCTCTATCACAATATCATTGAAATTCCTTTTCAATGGGATAAAACATTTTCAACTTTTTTCTTTAGGGTTTACTGATCATCAAGTGAATGCGTTCGAATCTCACAATCCACTAGTGACACCTAGCAACATATTGTGGCAACCCAGCAGAACGGAATAGATGAACCTCTTAGGTGCAGTTAGCGTATGATACAGTATATCTATCATGGATTCCGACAAGATAAAGGTTATGGATAATTCGTCAAACACCATCATTTGTCATATGTTTAATTTATTTGACTCAAGTTTGAGATTTAAAAACTTTTTTTTCAAAACTGCCCTGACCAAAATCTTTCGAACTTAGTCTCATAAATCACATAGAATCACTTCTAATCTATCAAGGTCGATAGATCCCATCTAGATGTAATCCTAATCCGACAGTGAGCCTATTGTAGCCAGACTGCACCACAAGGATCCTTAAGGTCCATGTTTATGTGCTCATCAAACTACAGCAACCTCACCGTGAGTAGCTAAGACATCGCAGGTCTAAATACTAGTCATACAACTACAATATCAAGTAAGTCACTGACGAGTGGATAGACATCCAAGTGACTTCTTGCTTTGGTCATGCTCAGTACTCTTATTCTCTAACAAGCACTTGTATAATCACTTTAGTATCACCATATTGTGGACTTAAGACTCGTTCATTAAGAAAAGTGATCTGTGCACTAATCTTATCGGATCGATCACCATCCTTCGTGATGATCCATCGATCAGAAGCAATTCAGAAATTAATTACCTAATGACACATGTTTTAAATTCTCAATTCTTGGAAATATGTGTTATCATCTTATTAAATCTTAAGATGATTCATGGACACATAATAACATGAATGAAAAGAAAATCTAATTTTATTAATTAATAAAAAGATTAAGTACAAATTTATATTCTAGAACAATTACAATGTGTCTGCTAAAATTGGCTTCTAGGGCATACTTCTAACAATCTTTCACTTGCACTAAAGCCAATCAGACATATATCAAAGCCTCATCTTCTCAAGATATGCTTTTGCCTTTTGCTAACTCAAATGCTTAGTGAATGGATCTGCTACGTTATCCGTAGAGTCTACTCTCTGCACCTTTACATACTTTGTTTCGAGTTAGTCGCGTATCATCTGATATCGCCGCTCTATGTGCTTGGACTTCTAGTGAGACTTCGGCTCCTTAGCTAGTGCTATGGTGCCATTGTTGTCGCAGTAGAGTGTGATGGCATCTGATGACATCACGCCTAACTTTTCAACAAACTTTTTGTACGAGAATACTTCATTTGTAGCTTCAGAGGTAGCAATGTACTCAGCTTCCATGGTAGAATTTACAATGATCGATTGTTTGGAACTCTTCCAATTTACCGAACTACCATTGTATATGAACACATATCCTGATGTAGACTTTCTATCATCAATGTCAGACATAAAGTTTGAATATGTGTATCCTTTTAACTTTTTTCTGATCCTCCTTCAAAGACCAAGAACATATTCTTAGTTCTTCTTAAGCACTTAAGAATATTTTCACAGCTGTCTAGTGCTCCTTGCCTGTATTTGACTGATATCTGCTCGTGACACTCACAACATGTGTTATATCAGGTCATGTACATCGCATGACATACATGAGGTTCCCTATAGCCGAAATATAAGGGATCTTGCTCATGTATTGAATCTGTTGCCCAGAGATGGTCACCCAAGAGGGGGGTGAATTGGGTGTTTTAAAACTTTTGTCTAATTAAAAATAAAACACACAAATGTATGAGCTAAAGTAAAAATAAAGGTATGAAAACAGACAATCGCAAACACAAGCTTTTATAGTGGTTCGGAGCTTCCACTGCTCCTACATCCACTCCCCAAAGCACCTTTGGGAATTTTCACTATAATCCAAGATTACAGTACGGTAGTTTTGCGAGTTCACTACCCAACTCGTTGTTTTACACCGGGCTAACAACGAACCCTATAACCCCAAGTTCACCTAGGCTTGGGACGCCTTTCCCTTGTTCCAAGTCCCTTGACTGGAACAAGCACAATATTGAAAAAGTTTTACGAAAGATTTGAAAGCTCTAAATAAGCAAATATAACATTGATAAACAATGAAACCCGGAAGAACCCTTTTAGCCGTTGGAAGCGTGGGAAATGGTGGTTCTTCCGATGTGGATCGCGTTGGCTTGAATGTGAGCTTTGAATGCCGAACGGGAGAGAGTAGTTGAGCACGAAATCAATTGGGAAACTTGAAGGCACTTGATTTCTTCACTTGAATGCACTGACTCCCTTGAACCTCTTTTTCTTTCTTCTCTCTTGAATGATCTTGTGTTGGGTTGGTGAGAAGTTGTTGGAAAGCACTTAAGAGCTCCCTTTTATAGCCCAAAAAGCAAATATAGCCGTTAGAGATAAAGTTAAAGAGATTTGAAATTCAAACCAAACCTGCAAAAGTTGTCAGTCGCGTCCCAGATGCTCCGGAGACGTCTCCGCTTCATCGCGAGACGTCTCGGCTGTAAGATTTTACTTTTGACGATGTTTGGAGTCGACTCGGCGCTTTACGGGGACGACTCTGGAAATGAGCCGTTTGAATACTTGTTTTTCTGTTTTTCTGAGAGGGTCGCCTCGGCACTTTACGGGGACGTCTCGGCTTGTTTGCGCTTTTTGCATGGGGACGACTCCGCTGCCTTGGGGACGACTCCGCCGTTATATCTCCGAAAAACAAGTCTTCTGGAATTCTCTGAGAGAGTCGACTCCGCTCTTTCAGGGGACGTCTCCGCTGCCTTATCACCGAAAAAGACATCCTCTGAAAAACCCTGAGAGAGTCGACTCCGCTACCTCGGGGACGACTCGGGAAGTCTGCTTTTTACTTGCAGGGACGACTCCGCGTCCTGTGGAGACGGCTCGCGCGCATCTCTTGAAATCAGCCTTTCTGCCGCCACTGAGAGAGTCGACTCCGCTACTGAGAGAGTCGACTCCGACCCTGCGAGATGCCTCGCCAGGTGCCGGGGACGTCTCCAAACGTGCCAGTTCTTCCTGTTTGTGCCAGAGACGTCTCTGGGACAAACCGGAGACGTCTCGGCTGTCCCTGATCTGTTTTCTTCAACTCAAAAAATTCTTCAATAAATTCATAAAAATTATGAAAACTTGCCTAGACATTTCTTAACAATATTCTTAATTAATCACCTAAAATTCTCAAGTAAATTGTTAAGATAAATGGAATTATACTCTAGTGTTTTGTATTCATCAAAATCCATTAGGGGGTCAACAATCTCCCCCTTTTTGATGATGACAAAACACTGAGTATATGCAAAATTCGAAATTTAAACATATACACAGTATTTGATCAGATGTACAAGTATAATATTTTGATTAGAGCTAGATACAGTGTGCATAATTCAAAATAGTCAATTTTCAGTTCTATCCTTATGCATAAGATTGATCTTAATAGCTCTTAAGCAATTTTAGCATATCAACTGAATTTGAATCAAGTTAAAATGAGATATTGATGCTAAAGATAATTGAAAGCTAAGTTCTTTTTGACTCCCCCTTTCTTTTCCAGAAGGACAATTATCTTAAAGCCAATATTCTTCAATTTTGCATTCCCTATTGGTTCTACTCCATATATAAGTTCTATATATCTACTCCCCCTTTTTGTCATCAACATTGAAGGGGACAAATTATACGTAGGTACTTAAAACACAATTCCTAGGGGAATTCAGCATATTACAATGAATCACTCAAAGATATTCAAGTTATGCTCCCACTATCTATTGTTTTATTAATGAATTCAGAATTCATTTCACTCCCCCTTTGATATTCAGGTTGTGCTCCCCCTGTAAAAGTAATTCATTTCAGACCTTTGTAAAAGTAATTGTGCTCCCCCTGTTTTGTATGCATTCATAAATTGTGTCAAATTTGAGCACTTAAGGTATGTTATGAGATCTTTAAGGCACATCATAGAGTCACATACACAGAGTCAGAAATGTACACAAGGTTTCAAAAGAAATTGTATGTCATTCATATATCATTGTAAACCTTTGAAGTCATTACAAAGTTAAAAGAGGAGATCATTACAAGTATTCATCTCTAATACAAAAAGTGTTCCAAAATGAGCCTAGGGTTTACAAAAAGAAGAACCCTAGATGTCTACAAAATGTCCCTCATCGGCGACGTTGCTCATAAGCCCTACAAGCTGCATCTATAAATGCATTGATGGAATCTAATAATGTTTTGAACTGCTCTCCCTGGGACTGATGAAAGGCTGCCACTAGTGCTTCAAATTCAATGCTTGCCCTTTCAATTCTTCCTCGAAGTTGGGCAACCACAGTGCCCACATTACCTCCAGGGCTTGTCAGTTCTTGAAGGCTATTTGAAATGGTCCTCAAGCTGTCTTGTAGCTCAATTGATCTGAAGGCTTGGGTGGCATTCACACTAACTAGTTCTTGCGCTGTAGCTTCTATCTGAGCTCTAATTTCCTTCAGCTCTTGTAGAATCCCTTCATGTGAGGCTCTAATGGGGGCCAACTCAGTAGAGATCATCGATCTCATCTCCTCCCTCATCTGCTGGCAAATTACAGATGCTAAAGTGCGCATCTGGTCTTCTGATAGGGAGTAGGGCCCACTGACTGGAGGAGGTGGTGGCATGTATGTGGAAGGTCCAGCTGAGCTGGAGGGTACATCAGGAAGTCCATGTGGCTATGTGGAGGAGAGTGGCGGTCAGGCTCCTGAAGTGGGATCTCAGGCTCTAGGGTTTGAGCTTTTCTCTTTGGTACCTTGACCCATGACCCATCTACCTTGTGAAACTCCATTCTTCGCATTGTGCTCTCATTATAATAGTCGGTGTTTCTCAAGGGTTTTGCAGGTTCATTTTCTGGAATGGGTACTTTAAAATGTTTGAAGAGTAGGGTAAGGATCATCCCATAGGGCTCGTTTGGTTCGCGGGAAAGAAGGGGGGAAAGTGTGGTCAACGGGAAAGTAATGAGATGCCTCTTGTTTGGTTGGAGTTTTCAAAGGAGAGAGAAGGGAAAGTTATATTCCCATGGGAATGTGATTCCCCATTTCATGGGAAAATCTTTCCCATGAGAAACATGGGAAAGTTACTTTCCCATGAGGCGGGAATCACTCCATTTTTACTTTTTCCCAAAAAGTCCCTTCAGCATTAAAGAAGCATTAAAGAGGCATTAAAAATCTAATTTTTATTAAGGGCATAATAGGAATTATATATAACTTTCCTAGGAAAGTGGATGGCCAACCAAACATAAGCACCTTGGAAATTTGTCACTTTTCCATGGTCAACAAAACATGCCAAAAATACTTTCCTAGGCATCCTCTTCCTAGGAATTTGTTTCTCAGGAATCATATTCCTAGGAAGGAAAATGCTTCCCGCGAACCAAACGAGCCCATAAGGTATGCTAAACCTAGAATACCTATGACATGTAGCAATGTAGTTCAACATAAGTCTAGGGAGGTTTAGGGGAATCCCTAGTAGGATGTGTGCATGATAACTAGGTCTCGCTCCGAAACAAAATCGAAGCGACCGGTTTTTGGAAACAAGGACCCGGTTGACAATACTTCAAAAGTAGTCTCATCTCGGGCATTTAGGTCTTGTGAGTTCACTACATCAAGAGGGCCAGTCCGTCGCCTCGCCTAAAAGCAAGTTTTAGGGCTATTTCCCTTTGGGGATGTGAGGTAGGAGCCTCACCGTCCTTAGGAATTTGCAAAACACTAGATAGGACATCTTCATTAATCTCTACCAACGTCCCCCGGACATGTGCAGTGTACCCTAAGTCCCCTAAGGCCATATTGCTAAATAGTTCTCTAACTAGGCCGGGGTAGGTCGATGTATTGAGGGTACAAAGGTGTTCCCAACCTTGGGCATGGAGTCTCTCTCCAATAGAGAACCCCTCACTATCTAGAAAATGAAAATCTATGTACCTTCCAGTGGTTACTGTGCGATTCGCACAGGAAATGGTCGCGGTTGGCGGAGCAACCGGAGGAGAAGGCGCGGAAGGCTCTTCCCTCCGTTCCTCACCGTCGGTCGCTGCCCTAGGATGCCTCCCACCAGTCCTCCTAGCTCTTTTAGGTGCCATTGAATGGAAAACCTAGGGAAATGAGGAGAAAGAGGCTAGGGTTTGTGTTGGAGAGAAAATGGAGGCTAGGGTTTTTGTTTTTGTCGGGGATGAAAGGGATAGCTCGGGTCGGCTCGAGCTGTTTCGACCTATTTTAAAAACCCTCGTTCGGTCCTCGAGACGTCTCCGCAACTGATGCGAGACGTCTCGCCGGGGGGACGTCTCTGCGATTTGCCAGAGACGTCTCCGGCACTGAAAAATTTCAGACTGATTTGTAACCTTTTCCCAATTTATTTTATTTAACCACATTAATCAACATGATTTCTTTTGGTGAATACAGAGTGAGTTTGTTTGTGATCCTCTCCCTTAATAATACATCCTATAAAAGTTTGATAATGATTTTTGAATAATTAATATTGAAATGAGGAATGTTTGACCAAATTTCGAATACCTATGAAATAGGCTCTGAAAATATCTCCATGAAGAGTCCAAGGGAGGGTAACCATCCTCCGGAAAGTCAAACAGTTCGTCATTTAGCTTAGATGGATTCATGCTTTCACTTATGGACCTTGAGGTGGATTACTAGTTTGTGTAGCCAAGCATTGCAATACAAGTTGAATTTATTTGCTAGGATCATACAATTTCAAAGCATTCCTTAAGAAGTTGAACCTATCTTTACAAAGGGGCTTTGTAAAGATATCGGCCAATTGATTTTCAGTACATACATATTCAATCATCATATCATTTTTCAGCACATGATCCCTAATAAAGTGATGCCTATTTCTATGTGCTTTGATTTA